>NC_064564.1:84645187-84966551 GCF_937001465.1 Orcinus orca | reverse complement strand
ATGTCCTCCAAGTTCAACCCAACCCGCTTCCTCCAGGAAGCCTGACCCTGCCAGAATAATCTTGCATTCCCAGAGCTCTTTTCTCAGAGCTCTGACCCCCTTCTTGACTCTGAACACTGGCCTGCATTTGTTCATTACGGCCCAGCGCTGCACCCAATAGAGTTGGAAAATAAATGAATGAATGGGCAGGGTCTTTACTATTGTTGGTTCACTCAGTGCTGTTGCTCATTTTCTCAGCAAACCTAGCCGGGCACGTGCCATGTGCCAGGCTCCAGGCTGAGGGCTGGCGACAGACACCGAGCAGAGCAGAACCCAGCCCCTGCCTGTGTGGGGCTCTCCGTGCAGGCGAGGGGGAAGAAGCACAGAAAGAGATGATCAGAGCGCGTGGTCCAGCCTGCAGCACGGTGTGGGCTCAGGACAGGGGGCATCCCAGAGGAGGAGACAGGGGCTCTCGGACTTGAAGGAGGCGGCACTATTCAGCAGACAGGAAAGGGGGTGAAGGTGCAGCCAACGTGCTCCACGCAGGAGGCAGAGCGTGGAAAAGGCGCGGAGGCGTGCAAGTGGATATAATGGGCTAGCTCTACCTGCCCCGTAGGATTCAATCAGACAACGTGTGTAAAGGGGCAGGAGGTGCTCAGCCTGTGGTAGCTGCCATTAGGCCTCTGGTATACTTGAGATGGCTGCAGAGTGTGATTTTGCAGGAGCGGGGTGCCTGGGAGTGAGCCGGAGAGGTGGTGGTCCTAGAGGGAAATCCAGAGGTCAGCAGGGCTAGGTCACAAAGCTTCCACAGGCCAGACTACGAAGTGATGACTTTTCATCATCTTGCTCAGAAACTGGCAAACTTTTTCTGTAAAGCGTCTGATAGTACATATTTTAGGCTTTGCAGGCCATGTGGTCGCTATTGTAGTACTCAGCTCTGCAGTAGCAGCGTGAAAGCAGTCACAGACCATACAGAAACGAACGGGCAAGGTTCGGTCCCAGTCAAACGTTAATTACTGAAACAGGCAGCGGCGTGGGGGCGGGAGGGGGGGCAGGGGGCGGGTGGATTTGGCCTCGGTCTGCCCACCCCAGCTGTAGCTGGTGAGGAGGGCCTGAAACCTATGACCAGGCAGCGGCCCTGATCAGGGACTGAGATCTTAGTGAGAGAGGACAGTGGCCTGGACTGGGGGAGGGGGAGGAAGAGACAGAGGCAGGGGACACTGGTGGAAAGGGGACCCCTGGTACGGAGCTGGGGGCATAAGGTCTCCCTCCAACCTCCGTGGCCTCTTCTGTCTCTTCCAGGCTCCCCGTACTATTACAGCGCCGCTGCCCGAGGAGCTGCCCCGCCCGCAGCTGCCACGGCCTACGACCGTCACTGACCCCAGGAGCCAGGCAGGCGCCAAGCACTTATGACACATATCACTGAAGGCCATAGCCTCCCAGCCCCCTCCGAACACAGCCAGAGGGGCCCAATGAGACCGTCCCCACAGCAACCCCCCACTCGCCTGAAACTCCCTTCCCCTTTTCCTGCCAGGGACTCTGGGCTTCTATGGTAGCGCTGTTGGACTTCTAGACACCCGTCCATTTCTAAGAGTCAGTTGATGAGCTTCTCCCGATGTGACTGGGTCTCCACAAACCAACAGACTGATCTGCAGACAACTGCAGCCCCAGCCCAGCCTGCCAGCCCCCTAGCTGTCTGACCACCTGCCCGTCTTCCTGCCCCAGGCCTGGGAAGGAGAGTTTTTGCTTTTGTTGCTTCAACAGCACCCATGTAAATACCTTACTGCTTTTTTGTGGGCCTGAGGGTCCAACTGAGCAGACTGCCCAGCCATTATGCATCCAGCACTCCCACCATGTCACAGGATGACTTAGACCTGTACACAGAGCATCCCCTCTGCTCTGGGTACCCCCTGAAGGTGTGTTTGGAGATGCCCTTGAGACTAAGGATGCCCACCCCCAGGCCCCAGCTCCATGCTCATTGCTACTTCTTTAATATCTGGACTAAGAGTCTCATTGGGTTGGCTTTGCTCTAAGCAACCCCCCCTCAAGACCCCTCCCTGGCTTCCTGCCCCCATTTCCCTGGGCCCAGTGCAGTGCGAGCAGCTCTTTTCCGTATCAAAGGACTCAAAAAGAACTGTCTAGGAGATTCCTCAGCTACTGTTTTAAAGTAAGATGTCGTCCAAGGTGCTGATTGCATTGTGGACTTGGAATGTTAGGGCTGGACGGGACCCAGGAGATGATGGTCCAAGGCAGGCCTGAGGCTCTCCAGACCCCCAGCCCCTGGAACCACTGAACTGAACTGGGATGTGTCTTCTGAGGTGTGCCCAGGCTCAAATCACATTGGACACCTACCACGGACACTTCTCCTACCCTCCAGGATGCCAGTGAGTGGATTCTGGGCAAGCCTGTCCCTGCCACATAGACAATGATTAACAAAAAAGACTTTGCCTGGACCAAGGACCACAAACACCTACAGCAGTCAGCCAGAACTCCCTGACCAGCCCCTCCCCGGCCTCATGGCGCCTAGTGTGCATCTGGGAACAGAGGTGCTCTGTGGGGGCGGGTGCATGACTTGCATAGTGGGTACCTACCTGTTGATGCAAGGGGCTGTGATGGTCAGGGCCATGGCCAAGGGCCTCGGGAGCCTGGAGTGGGAGCTGGGATAATTCACTGTCGGCTGGAGTGGTCAGAAAAAGCCACCTGGGAGGATCTGGGGGACAGATGAGAGGAACAAGACAGGCAGTGAGGAATTGGTGTGTGAACTGGGAATGGTTTTGAAATGGAGGTACCAGGGCCACCATCTCTTTGCCTGGGGCCTCAACTCCTTGCACAGTATCTCTTGCCAACTCAGAAGAGACAGGTAGAGGCCCCATCCAAACAGGGACTGAATTACCACAATGACAGTGGACTTTGCCCTCTCCTGTGACAGTGTGCCTGATGTCTGCATGTCACTAAGCTGGCAGAGAGCTGGGGCAGAGGGAGCCCGCACTTGAGGTTATCAGGCCTAAGAGGTCTTGTCCTGGCCGCACCTCTGCCTGCCTTGCTGTGTGTCCTCCGGCAAGACTGTTCACCTCTCTGAGCCTCAGCTGCCTTGGTAGAGCAGGGTCCCCTGCAGAACTACCCGACAGCTCTCTCCTTCCCTTCCCTTCTCCTGGGGCGCTGAGGCTGTGACACGGGCCTCTGGGCAAGCCCTCCATGTCCGAGCAGGCATCGTGGGGCACTGGAGTCCTGCTAATGTTTGGGCCAAGTGAAAAACAAAGAGCACCTAGGGGGGTGAAACTCAGCTTTGAGGAAGACCTAAGTCAGCTCCCCTTAGGGGAAACTGAGGCCCAGCTTGGGGAAGCCCAGGACCGTGCAGGGAGACAGAGCGGACCTCCTCTGGCCACCACCAAGTATCCCCCGACCCCACAATGCCCTTACAAGGTGGTGGGATAGAAGAAGAAACCGAGGCTTAGCAAGGTGGAGTCCCCAGGCAGTGACTGGTGGAGGTGAGGCTGGGACTCGGCCCCCTGACCCCTGGCATGTAGCGATGCTCTCATCCCTGGGGCAGGAAGTCAACAGTGAGGGCAGCAGGAGATGGTTCTGGGCCACCACTTCAGATGAGGTGTCCTGGAGCTGCTAGAACTGCCGAGGAAGCCCAGCAGTGGAGCCAGTGAGCTCACCGCAGGTACACCCACCGCCCTGGAACCTGCTGTGCCAAGAAAGGAGGCAGCTGGGGTCAGAGCTCGCCTCCAGGAGCCCAGATGAACCAGCTCCAGCCTCCACCTGCCGGGCAAGGTAGGAGCAGATATGTTACCTGGACCCTCCCACCTTCCCTCCCTTCCAGAGAAAGTGGTGGAGTCTGGGGTCTGCAGCATCGGCCTCTTGGCCTCTGGCACCCAGATCCTTGGATCCTGATGCTCCTATGGTCTCAGGCTGTTGGGAGGAGGTCAGCCTTCCCTGAACCGGCTACCTAAGGCGCACGCCGTCCTTCCTCGGCAAAGCCCACCTGGCCCCAAGTGCACCACTCTCCCCATCCTGTTCCTCCTCCTGACCTGTGATGAGCTCCCTCCATGCTTTTTCTCTCTCCCCTGAGGCTCTGCAGGTCCTCAGATTGCATTTATATTGATTACTACCACTGATTCCTGGGCTTCCAGGCAGAAGCACAAGCGCACACGGACGCACGTGCATGTTGCCACACACGTACCTGCTCTCACCAGCTGAGTTCCCCACGCTGCCCAAGGAGCTTCCTGGGAGCTTGGAGAGGAAGGTTCCAAAGGACACAAGCCGTTGAGTAGATGCCAGAGAATTCTGAAGGAAAACACAAGGCCAGGGCTTTCACCAGCATTGTGGCAGGAGGTCTGGGGCATTCCTCCATGGGCCTTCAGCCCTGTGTTCCAGCTCTTTTTGAAAAGGACATTGTAGATTTTACGAAGATTTTTCATACCATTAGTCTATCTGAAACCAAGAAAAATATGATGACATATCAAACCCAACATCCCTTTCCCAAGGCGCCTTAGTTAGGGTTAGCCCTTTCATAACTGATGTTTGTATGGTGCTTTGCAATCCTTGACCATCCCATGGGGCAAAGATCACAATGCCCATTTTATAGATGGAAAAACTGAGATTTAAGGCTCACATGGCAAGATAGAGGTAAAGAGAATTCTCAGATTTCCAGGACTCATTCTCTCCAGATTCATGCTCCTGTCATGGGCATGTGTGGCTTAGAAACACCCTTCAGTCCCCTAGAAACCGCCAGACCTGCAATAAGGAAAGAAAAAACAGAGACTCAGAGGCTGGCCTGACGTAGGGGCCAGGGGGTTGGTAGCTTTGCTGGTCCAACTTGATTCCCATTAACACTGAAAACTGCAGAGTCTTTGCCACATTCACACCAACTCTTCTGAGGTTTCATCCCGACTCATTCCCTGCTGTGCCCGAGACTCAGAGGGAGTTGGAGCTTATCCAAGGCCACAGCACAAGCCCTGACAGGGCCTGGACGTGGGCCCAGCTCTGACTCCCAGGGTCCAGGGCTCCAGCCTCATGAGCTGTCCCCACACTCCTCTTGTCTTTGTCCTTCTTGCTGTGGAACAGACTTCAAATCTGACTGTGACAATATGCAGCAGTCCCCAGATTCGGGCCATCAGGGGTGCCCAGAGCCCTGGGAAGCACAGATCACTATCTCAAGGGCCCTGGACCAGCTGCTTCCCAGGCCATGCTGGTGGGGTGACCTTGCTGCTTCTGCAGGGCACGGGCAGCCTGGGCAGTGGGGGCTTGCCCTACCCAGTGGCATTCAAGTGTGAAAACTTTTAAAATGCTCTGTCAGCCAAAAAAAAAAAAAAAGTCTATGGGTAAAATCTGACCCACGGGTCACCAGCTTGTGAGCCCCATTCTTTGTCCAATGCCTCCTTTCTTCTTCACCTCCTTGTCCTTCATTGCAGATGAAGGACATCGGGGGAGATGGGAGCGCAGAGAGGTAAGAGATGAGGTTCAAGTTGTCCAGCAAGTCAGTGTCAGGAACAGGCACCCCCAGTACCTAACTCTCTCCCTCCCACACTCTGGGCTCTTGCAGGCTGTTTGGGCTTTGCAGGCGGGATGGGTAGACCGTCGGAGTGGGTAGGGATAGGGGACTGTTGGCTTCGAGGGGAGGTCAGTGCTGCCGGCGTCTTTCACATGCCCAGGGAAGAGCCCCAGATGTGGCCACAGGGCACTGAGGGATGAAATCCCTTTATGAGAAGTCACATCCAGAGCGTCTGCCCTGCCTTGGCAACCTCTGACTCCAGCTACCCCTTTCTGGATGACATTTCAGTTAGAATTTAGCTCCAAGCCACGGAGAGGCAATCTTAAAAACAAGCCAAGCACTCCTGACAAATACCTGGAAACAAGATGTGTCTGAGACACAACTGCCACAAGGGTAGAGAAAAAATCCAGGCCCCTGGATAGGCCAGGCCCAGGCCAGAGTTGGTGGATCCACAGCGCCGGGGGCTAGACCAGCTCCCCAGCGGCCCCGCTAGGAGGCGGCTCTGCGGCCTTGGCCTCTCACCCATCCAGGAGCCGCCTCTGACGGTTTCCAGGCACGCACACCAGTGCTCCTGGAGAATACATTCCTTTAGTTCTTTTGGCCTCGGAGAGGTCCAAGGCAAGTGCATTTCTTAAAAGGTAACAAAATACATTACTGGAAAGTTGGACAGTCAGGCCATGACTCCTAGCCTGCATTCTGCCCCACCTCCTGGCAGCCCCTTTGGCCCCTTGTCCCCGTACCTCAGGATTTCCTTTTGCATATTCATGGCAGAGCCGAGGTGTCCATCCACCTTCCCCACTGTCAGCGCGGCTGTGCCTCCAGAGTGGCGGCCAGGTCCCAGGGGGCCGACTGGGAGCGAGCCCCTTGCCTGCCCGCTCTCCTGACCAGGGACCTGCAGCTTCTCTGACACGGGCTGCTTGCTGACAGCAGGCAGGCACCAGCCTATCTTTCATTCACTGTAATTTCTCAACACTGGGGTCCCGTTCCTGGACCCCACGGATCAAAGGGGACCTCAGGGTCACGTCCCTGCCATTCTAGAGTTTCAATCCACATGTTCCCAGGGGTCCTGTTTAGCTCATCTCCAAGTTAAGGGTACATATAACTACCAGTCAGTAAGTCTATTCTTCTTCCCACATCTTAGACCCCTGAGCCACATGAGGAGAAAATGCAGCAGTTTATCTATTTATTGAGGGAATCTTGATGAATTGTAAAAGGGGGTCAGTCTCAGGTGGTATATTTGGCCTCTGGGCAGGAGGGAGAGGGCAGGAATCCTGCCCTTCAGCTTCGGGCAGCTCTGAGCCTGGCCGGGAGAGAGAAGTGTGTGGAACAGCAGGCGGAGGGACCCCTTGGGAGTTATGTGCCTCCCTCCCTGACTCTGCGGCCTGGCTGGAGGAGGCCCAGCTGCAGCCTCACCCATCCCAACCTGGACCCACCCACTCCTGCAGCCAGAGGGGCCCCTCATCCCCACAATTGCCACTCTTGTGACAACACCCCTCATCTTCTCCAAAAGCACCATTAAGAACAAGTGATTTTGGATGATGGATTTTTGATTTACAAACGGTGCATTTCCCTTGGAGTGGAACAGAAAGGAAACCATTTAATGGCTCCCTTATTTTCAAGCATGAATACATTTTAATGAAACTATTTTATTGTATTTGAGGAAATGGAGAGTTGAACATTCCAACCAATCAATAGCCAATTAATTGCTATAAAGCTAAAAAGAAAATAAATAAGTCCTGAGTCTATTTTAAACACCCTGCAAAGCTCAGAGCCTCCGAATCTGGCCTCCCTTTCCAAACGTGCCCAGGTGAGTGTACACACGCACGCACAGGCATGCGCACCCCAACACCTCAGACGTACTTGAAACTCAGAGAAAGCACTGAGTCTCCTCATGCCAATTCTTGCCTGCTCTTCTCACCTTTGGTCAGAGGAGATGAGCAGACCTGGCAGTAGCCTATCCCGGGGCTCAGGAAGAGGCAGGCCCATGCCCTGGTCCCAAGGCGCCAGCACAGTGTGGGGTAGCGGGCAGTGAGGCCACACTTCTTGGCCCCAGCTTCCGGGCCTCCAGGTTTGGGCCAAGAGTGGAAATCTGACTCGGTTTTTGCCCTGACTCTTGCTGGAAGATGCTGCCCTGGTTTTTCAGTCTCTAGTGGCCTTGGACATGGAGTATTTGTAGAAATGCTGATTACATTGCAAATGGAACTCTTTGCCAGGAAGACACGTGGATTTTGCTTTTCATTCTTTGCAACAGTTGACTTTGTCTTAGGGACTGACCTTCCAGCATCAAAGAAATACATATCTACTGTTACCGCCAAAGTTTGTGATGCCTGCATAGACGCTTACTTGTAAAAAAAAAAAAAAAAAAAAAAAAAAAAAAGTACAAAAAAAACCCCCCACAATTGAATTGCCTTTCAAAGTAGGAGATGATCTGTCTCCAACAGATTGAAAAAAAAAATGCTTCTTAAAAAATGTGTATGTTTTGTATTCTTTTTTTCTAGTAGAAAATAATTGACTTGAAATATTGGTGGTTTTTTTTTCTTAGTGATGTGTGTTGCTTTTGTGTGTAATAATATTTGAATGTAATTACAGCAGTGCCAATTTGCCAAAGATGTTGGACATATTTTTCTTTTGTTGGGAGGAGGGCAGGGGCTGGGGGTGGGACTTGGGAGAAAAGAGGGGTGGGATTTTGGTTTCATTTTTAACTTTTTTTCTTGTCAAACCTGGAATTTGTGGTTTTATTCTAAGTTAAATGGTTGACTGCAACACATTTATTTTAGGTTAGTTGGAGAAACCTGCAATAAGATTGGCGTAGTTTCAATATCTGTGTGACTTTTCATGAGTGACTGTTACTTGTGAAGAATTGATTTTATGTAACCTTTATGTGAGATAATTATTTGTAAATATTTGCCATAATTTTATTGGTTCCTAAAATAAAAGTAATTTTTTAAGTTCAGAAAAAGAATTTGATCTCATTTGTTTTTACAACTTCAGAGATGGTCTTTGACAACTTTGACAAAGCCCATTGGGCTTGTGGGGGAGTTTTATTGGCTCTCCTGATAAAATCAGGGTCAGAACAAATCCGTGCAGCTAGAACGGTGTGCTGTGGCTTTGGACTGTGGTCCGGGCAGGGGCAGGAGAGGCAGATTCCCCACCCTCGAGAGGTTCCAGGCAAGTTGCCAGCAGCCGTGGGGAGTGATGGTTAAGCCCCCCACCGGATTTGACTTCTGGCTCTGATTCACTGGCTGGGGATCCTTGGCTAAGTTCGGTAACCTCAATTTCATTAGCTCCAGAATCGTCAGTAACACCCACCTCATTCATTCATTCAACAAAGAGTGGCTGAGCATCTATTCTGTCCCCAGCACTAGGGACACAGTGGAGAACTTGGCAAACAAGGACCCTGCTAACGTGAAGCTTATTTTCTAGGGGGTTCTCGTGAAGGTTAACACGCACGAGTATATGCTCAGTAATGGTGCGTGCATGCAAACATGCTCTTAACCTTGATCTAGGGTGAATCTTTAAGTTGCCTGGAACCTAAGCAGTCTGGGCGCTTCCCACACCTCTAACGTGCAGCAGCACTCGGAAGCCACTCGTGCCAGGAGACCAGAGCCCAAGAATCCACGATCCTTCTGTGGGGGGTGCCCTGTCCCTACACCTTCAGAGCTGAGCGCTTTGGCTGCACGGGAGCCTGGGGTGGCTTTCCATCAGGGGGCAGGGCAGCTGCAGCCCGAGCCCTGCCCCTGCTGGGCGGTGTCAGTCTGCAAGGGCAGGCAGGGACCGCTGCGCCCGTTGGCACAGTGTGTGCGACGCAGTAATTGCCAGAGATGGAGTGGGCGAGTGACTGCGTGGGGCCATGGGCTGCGACTCATTCATATTTAATAAAGCCGGCTGAGCGGCCTCCATTCATTTTGGCAATGGATGGTGACGGAGGTGATTCCTGAGGGAGAGAGAGAGAGAGATGCTGCGCGGAGAACTGGTCCAGCGTCCTCTCCTCTCCACGCTCAGGACTGAGAGGCACAAACTTCAAAGCGAAGCAGCAGCATTTGGGAACTGAAAGTTGGGCTCCAAACCTAGGGGAACTGGTGAGGCAGAGCTGTGCTTTCGTCCCTGAGGCTGCAGAACCTTGTCCCTGGCTCTCCTGGAACAGAGGAGACACCTCTGCCCTCCATATGGGGCACCAGTATCTGCAGTAACCAGGGCATGTGCCACCCCCTCACGACGCAGGATGGAGGTCTTGGGCCAGGCCTCCGGTAAGGAGGGTGGAAATGCCACCCTGAACACGCTCAGGCATGTTCTGTCTCCAGCAACACCTCTGCCTTCAGCAGCCATCACCAAGAGAGGCAGAGCAGATGCCTGAGGCCTGCCATGTGAGGCTTAAGCCTCAGGCCCATTTGTTCCTCAAACTTTCACTGCAGCCAGGCCCCATGCTGGGTGCTCGGGACACAGGTGACCCATTGGGAGGATGAGATTACACCTGGGCCGTGAAAAAGGTGGAGGGATAAAGGCTCCTAAGAGCCGGAGCTGGGAGTCTCAGCACCAGTTCTTTTTTTTTTTTTTTCTAGTGAAGCAGAGTTTATTATTCCCAAGACAACAATCATAAGAATAAAGAAGATGTGGCACATATATACAATGGAATATTACTCAGCCATAAAAAGAAACGAAATTGAGCTATTTGTAATGAGGTGGATGGACCTAGAGACTGTCATATAGAGTGACGTAAGTCAGAAAGAGAAAGACAAATACCATATGCTAACACATATATATGGAATTTAAGAAAAAAAAATGTCATGAAGAACCTAGGGGTAAGACAGGAATAGACACAGACCTACTGGAGAACGGACTTGAGGATATGGGGAGGGGGAAGGGTGAGCTGTGACAGGGCGAGAGAGAGGCATGGACATATATACACTACCAAACGTAAGGTAGATAGCTAGTGGGAAGCAGCCGCATAGCACAGGGATATCAGCTCCGTGCTTTGTGACCGCCTGGAGAGGTGGGATGGGGGGGTGGGAGGGAGGGAGACGCAAGAGGGAAGAGATATGGGAACACATATATATGTATAACTGATTCACTTTGTTATAAAGCAGAAACTAACACACCATTGTAAAGCAATTATACCCCAATAAAGATGTTGGGTCTTTATACCCCTGGGTCTTCACATGGACTTCTCTGTCTAATCTCTTCTTATGAGGACAATAGTCATATTGGATTAGGGAGCACCCTAATGATCATTTTAACTTATTCACCTCTTTAAAGACCCTGTCTCCAAGCACAGTCACATTCTGAGGCACTCGGGTTAGGACTTCAACATATGAATTTGGGGCCGGGGGTCAGGGGCATGGGGGGGGACACAATTCAGTCCACAGCATCACCTGAGAAAAAAGAGACCCCCAGACCCAAGCCCAGCCTGGATGTGCCCTTCACACATCAACTCCTCCTTGGCTTGTCCAGTGCCACCTCTGTCCAGGGACGTCTGCCCCTGTGTGTCCAAACCTCCACACAAGCCAGAGGCTCTGTTTCCCAGATCTCAACTCCCAGTGTACCCTCAGGAAGATCCTTACCTCACATCTTACATTCAGATAAATCCCTCGTAGGTTAAACAAATACTTTTAATTTTTTAAAATAAAACTAGGGGTTTATAGATAAATATATTTCAAGTCTCCATATGGAATGTGACTTTATAAGCTTATAAAGAAATGTCTTAAGGGAAAAAATAGAAATATTTGACTTTCTCTTTTTTTACTTTTCTATATACAAAAAAATTTTTTTAACAGAAACAAAAGACAAATAACCTGGGAAAATAAACATATGAAATGTGAAGAGGTGCAATGCCCTTAATATATGAAAATGCTGTATGCAATTATATGAAAAATACTACTATCTCGAAGAAAGAGAAATGGGTAACGGACATGCATAGATCACCCATAAATGAAATAATACTAAATATTAGTAAATGTCCAATCCAAGATTAGAAAAAACATGATTCAACTTCACAAAGATCTTTTAAAAATACCCAGTTTGGGTGAGGGTGCAAGGAAATGGACACTCCTCCAGGCTGCCTCTGGGCCGTCCGACACTATGAGGCCGCAGCGGCCTGTTGATTGCCAGGCCTGGGTGCTGGCTCTGGGGACACCCAGAGGAGCAGGGACTCTAAAAGAGCACAGCGGGGGTCTTGCACCCAGGCCTGCCTACTCCCACCCCCAGATCTGTGGTTTTCCCACTAGGCTGGCTGCGTGCAGTCACAGGATGACATTTACAGCCCAGGTCAAGTAGGGAACATGGCGTTTCAAGTCCAATGGTGTCATCTGGAAGGGCACGCGCAGCAGAGGTTCCCACATTATCCACAAACATGTGTAAATATCGCGACGGCTCATAATGTAACCAAGAAAATCACTTCCCGTTGTTTCCCTTTCAGTGAAATTTTCTGCTTGGCTGAGTTTGCTTAGCACACTGGAAAGGCCAACTCATCAGTTCTTGTTGTTAATCAAGAGCAGTAATTGTCCGAGTTCAAAGCCTTCTGACTTAGACTCTGCTGAATAGGATAACAAGTTCCAAAAATGCTAAGTAGTAGTTTCTATAAATGGGCCTTTTTAATAGAGAAGGCCCAGAAGAAGGTTTGGAAAGAAAACCTTTCTAGAAAGTGGAATTAAAACATTGTGCATACTTTATAGAGCAGGGCAGATAAACTCCTGAAATGCCTAGAGGTTCTTAAAGCATGGACAGACGATGTGGGTGCAGATTCATTTCCTCATTTACTGTGTGAACTTGGCGTACTGGTTAAGGTGATGCCTGCTGATGTAGCAAACATAACCCATAACTTTCAGTGTCTTAACAAAATAGAAGTCTGTTTTTCACTTACACAACAGTTAAGTGTGGGCGTTCCTGGTAGACAGGCAGCCTTCCACAAGGTGACTAAGGGATCCAGGTTTCTTTTATCTTTTGGCTCTGCTATCTTTAAGGTATGGCCTCCAAGGTTATCCTGTTTATCTGCATCAAGCTTGCAAAGAAGGAAAGAGCATGGAGGATCATGCCTTGGGAGGTTTTCCTTTCCATTCACATTCAATTGCCCAGAACCCTATCCTGTGGCCACACCCAATTGCAAAGGAGGCTGAGAAATGCAGTCTAGCTGTGTGCTGAGGAAGAGGAAATGGGCCTGGGGACAGATAGCCAGGCTGTATCTTTATGACACTCATGAATTCCAGAGAATTTCAACCTCAGCTTCACCCAGCTCTTTTCTACCAGCTCTGGGGCAGTGAAGGACAGAGAGGCTGAAGCAAAAGAATGGCTGAGCCATGCCCAGCTCTCTGCTCCTCACCTTTGTCCTACCCTCAGTTAAACTCAAACTGACACCAGGCTTGGAGGACAAGTGTATTCCTGGCCTGAAGAATTGACAGTGTCCCATGGCTTGTCATCAGCAGCTGTGCTCCTGGTCCACTCTGATCTTCTGCCCTGCTTCTAAATACAAGACTCTTTGGGTTGGGTTGTGAACGATAATACCTACTAGCATTTCTTGAGCACTATCTGTCTCCCAGGCACTGATGCTTAGTAGACTTTTTCCTATTGTTCCAAAAATTGCACAGCCAAAGCCCAAAGTTGAAGCTAAAAGTTCATGGAGCCACTAACAGTTGAGTCCAGTCACCTCCTGCAGTGCTGAGAGGTGACAATTCAGAGAATGGACCTGACTGCCCAGTACCACTCCCCTACATTCACCCTACCACTACAAATATAGAGACAGAGAGGAAGTGGCGGGGAGCTTGGGGGAAATGCAGGTTCAGGAGCCCTGTGGACAGGGCTGCTGCTTCCTCTCTCCAAAGCCAAGGGAAAGTGGCTTTAAGAGAATCCCTTGGAAGTTTGACGGTATCTTCAAGGAGAGACTGGGATGTCACTTCCTGTGTGGGTATATTCTTGGCCAGCAGATCTGCTGGCCTGCCCTTGTGTTTACATGCCTCACCTTGCCATGCCTTGACGCGGCTGAAAGTTGAATACCAGAAAAACTAAAATTCCAGGAAAAAGCATGAATCAACTGGGGTGACTGGGAACTGCTGTCAGGACCTGCATTTTAAAGTGAAATGCCCATTGCTTTCTTCTCCCTTCAGCCAGTAAATGCTCCTTGATCTCTGCTCCATGCTTGGTGGGGGCTTGGGGCAACGTGAGTTGTATGTGTGTACATACACATATCTCTTCATTTAAAATATTTTCAGTAAGAGGATCTAGTTTCTTAATAAAATTTCCCCTTGAAAAAGTCCAATGTTTTCTTGGCAAAGCTAGGAAGAATACAGTCTTTTTTTCAAACCCTTGTTAAGTACTTATTTTACTGCCTATAACAGAATAGATAGGCTATGAATGACTGAAAAATCCAGAATAACAGTGGCTTCTACAAGACGTAAGATTTACTCTCTCTCTCATATGGAGGCTGGGAGTTGGTAATCGGGGTTGATATGGCAACTTGGCTGCAGCAGGCCCGCAAGGACCAGACTCGGACATCCTCGGCTCTCCCTGGACTACATCCCTCAGCCCCGAGGTCCAAGATGGCAGCAGCAGGACAGAGGAGATGAAGAAAAGAGAACCAGCTGTCTCCCGGAAGCTGGCACCTGACACTTCTGCTTATATCCCCCTGGCCAGAACTGAGTCACGTGGCCACATCTAGCTGCAAGGGAGACTGGAGAAGGTGATCTTTATTCTGAGCGGCCCTATTGGTCCAGCTACAACTTCTGTTACTATGGGCAAAGGAGAGGGTGGCTATTGGAACACAAGCAGCAGTTTCTGCCATACCACCATGTCTCCATTGCCTACAGCACACTGCTTGGTTCAGAGAGACTCATTCCTTCATTATTTATTCAGCTGATCGTTATTGAATAAATGTTTGTTGAATTGAATTGAAGGGAGACAGGAGATAGGGTGGACTTGGGTGAGGATGACAGAGGACCCAGACCTGCTTCAGAAACTCTGGGGGGATCATCTAAGAACCCTACCCCACCCCTCAAGAGAACAGGCATCTTCCTAATTCGTCTCACACCCATGTCAGAAGGTCCTCACGTGGGGTTCAGTGTCTCCGTCCGCACAACAGGGTAGGGGACATAAAGCTAAACCACATGTTCTCCAGTCCTTCCCTCTCAAATGCTCGGTGAGACTGCGGTTCTCAGTGAATCAAGGGCAAGAGACCAAACAGTGACCAGGGGGACTCAGAGTCAAAAATGAGAGATCAAAGGTGTGGAGGGCTCCGTGGATCTGGCCTTCCACGCTGTGATCTTCATCCCTAAAAGCACCCTCTGAAAGCGCCTGGCCACTGGATTCTGCTTAGCCAACCATCTGGATCTCAGTCAACACTGGTGTCCATCCTAGGGCTAGGAAGAAAGTGGAGAATAAAATTGCAGAACTCTGGCCACAATGAGGCACCTGGCATTGGAAATGAACTCCAAGCCAAAGAAGTGTCAGGCTGCCAGCGGCAACAGACTGCCTGTCTGTTGAAGGTTTCCAGCAGGAACTATTAAAAATGGTGGCTTGGGGCTTCCCTGGTGGCGCAGTGGTTGAGAATCTGCCTGCTAATGCAGGGGACACGGGTTCGAGCCCTGGTCTGGAAGGATCCCACATGCCGTGGAGCAACTAGGCCCGTGAGCCACAACTACTGAGCCTGCGCATCTGGAGCCTGTGCTCTGCAACAAGAGAGGCCACGACAGTGAGAGGCCCGTGCACCGCAATGAAGAGTGGCCCCCGCTCGCCGCAACTAGAGAAAGCCCTCACAGAGAAACGAAGACGCTACACAGCAAAAATAAATACATAAATAAACTTTAAAAAAAAAAATGGTGGCTTGAGGGTCCATGGGGACAAACTGTGGGGAGTGGGGAGTGAGGCTTCCGCAAAGAGAAGCTTGCCTGTCTGATCCAGGAAGCTTCTTTTGAGGAAGAATGATGTTTGGATGAGAATGTACCAAAAGGTGTCATTATTTGGTCTTCAAATGTTTTAGGGACATTGCACAACAAACCCACCCAAAACATGGAGCTTGTTAAGAAGTGCTGGGACATTTCTTCATGATTAACAAACTGGCTTAGGGGAAAGAAAAACCAGATGTGGGCATAAACAGACACTACTCTGAATGGTATATAGTAACATTATCTACTTTTCTAGGGACTGGGACTAACTGGTTTAGTCAATATTTGATGGTTATTAGAGAGAGTTCCTTGAGAGGAAGAAGTTAAGACATTTGGAACTAAAGCATTGGAAAAACTCCCAGGCCACTTGGAGGTTTGAAATGAATCAGGTGAGTTTCAGTGGAGAAACAGACCTGGCTATGGATTTAGGGGAGTAGAGGACAGCCCCAGGAGCTATGTGGAGATCAGGGCTGCTTGGGGACGCCCCAGAAGTAGAACCTATGCTTAACCAAGGAATGTTTTTTAGTGGAGAACATATCTATGGAATGTTTGTCCCCTCACAGCCCTAGGTTGCACAGACATGGTCACAGCCCCTCTAAAATGTGGAGGAAAAGAGGCCAACTAAGGCTTGCTGACAGTGGTCCAGAAGCATCCTTCAGTCCTAGGCCAGCCAACAGTTCTTTTGCCAGGATACTAGAATCTCCATCCAACTTCCCCAGCAATTCTGAACCTGGTGAGGGTTTTAATTTTCTATCTGAAAATGTGTGGTTTGAAAAATGTGTGGTGTGTACACTGTCGCAAAACAAATAGAACTGAGATTTATGTTTCACAACTTCCATGGTTTGTTTGAGTTTTTCCCATATGTCTTTGACAGTCCTATCACATTTCTGACACTGACATTTTTTTTCTTTCTGGGAAGCTGGGGCGAGGCAGAGAGCAGGTTTTCCCCCCTTCTCTACTAAGTCTGGCTTGGGAGTATGTGTGTACAGTTTATTGACCCACACATGTATGTCTCTTGTTGAGAGAATATTTGCATGTATGTGGGTGTGTGGTACGCTAGGCTCCACCGTGTGTGTGTTTATATGTTAAATGTGGTCATATGTGTTTGGATATGTTTCTGTGATGGTGGTGGTGGTGGTAGTGGTGGGTGTGTGTATTTAAAATAGAAACAATTAGCCAATTAGATGTTATTCCAAGTCAGTGTCATTAATGACCAAACGTTTCTCCTTACAGTGTCATGCACTGATGTGTAATGGGTCTGCCAGAGGTTGAAAAGAGTCTCTGTGTTCTCTGTGTCTCAAATTCCATGTGTTTTCAATTAATTTCACATGTGTGTTTGCAAATGTGGTGCTTCAATTAAATAGGTGAAGAAAATACTCCTAATTATTAATCCAGGTCTATTTCTTCACTTTATGCTGCAGAGTCTTCATCAGGAAATGCTGTTAAACATGACATCAATCCCAATAATTTAACTAATTCCTTTTTCATTGTTAAAGCAGATTTACAACTTTGGAAATCTGTTGGTGTGGGGTTTTTTCCCCCCCCATTAGAAAATTCATCTATATCCTAGCATCAGTAGCTCAATGTAAATTCAGTGTAGAATTTAGTCAGTTATTAAGTGGATTTAAGTGGCTGAACCCTGGTGTAATCTGACCAGTAATGCATGAAGGAAAGAGTTGGAGGTGTAAAAAATGTCAAATAGCTTTCTCAGATGCATTAAACTATTAATAAAGATAAAACGATCTTTATGTTTGGGGTTTAGAACATCTCTTTTATGATATCGAGAAGCCACTTTGATTCACGATTCATTGGCTTCAAGGTCTGGTGCCATTATTCAGAAGGTGTCAGGAAGAAAATGGAGACAAGCACCTTGGCAGGGGAAGAGGTGGAAAAAGAAACTGAGTTTAGGACTGCCCAGCCTGCTGGATTGGGCAGGGAGATGTGGCAGTAAAGGCATGAGGTAAAGGCAGCTGCTGATGGTGTCCACACCCTGTGGAGCCCTCTGTAGAGGAGTCCACTTGGTCCTGAGACGTGCTTTCTTGTGGCCCTTCTGGGGTGTCTTGGCCTACATGCAAAGGGGCCAGCCTGAGGGAGCGAGGGGACAGTATGTGGGGTGTTCTCCATACTCCCTGTTTGTCCCCTACCCCACCAGGCCTTCTCTTTCCTCTGCCCTGCCCTGTATCCCAGGAGGTTGGTCTCTGTGGCCCACATCACACAGAATGCTGGTCCTCCAGGAGACAGCAGCCAGAGGCTGGAGGGAGAGAAAATTCATCAGAGAATCCAGCCCCCACTCCCTCCTCGCCTCACCCCAGTTCTGTGTGGCTGCCTTCTAGAGTTCCATCCTCCTGCAGCCCCTCTTCTACAGCTCCTGCTCTTTCTCCAGGTTCTGGCAATGACGTTCCCTCCCCCTGCCCCTCAGCCCAGGGTTATAACGGTCCCCACGGAGGCCTCGCCATCCACGTCAGTCTCCTCAGCCCTGCTCACTCCTCTGCACAATCTCATCACTGAACTCTTCTCGGTTGAACTCTGAGTGGGCTGACCATTTTCTCCTAGGACCTGACTGATTCAGAGGAGCCTCTCCAATGAGAACCAGACTCTGACCCTTCCAGAGAGAGTCAGCAGGACGGGGAAGAAGGGAGCCGGGAAAAAGGAGCCTTGACACAACGCAGTTGTCCCGTGAGGGACACTGGGGCCAGGGCTCTCTGTCCGAGGCTCCTAAGGCACGGTGCTGCTTGTGCTCCATTTACTCTTCCAGCAAACCTGGGTTGGGCAGCGTCCCTGCTAGTCAGGGCCCAGCCCTCCTGGAGCTTACAGTCCAGTGGGGATGCAAACAGACATATCCCGTGTGTCAGGCGCTACTGTAGGGAGGTTCAGGGCTCTGAGATGCACACAGGAGGAGAGGCCCTGGGCAGAAGGACCAGGGGGAGGGAGGATGTGCTGGAGGAAGGAATTTCTAAACTGAGAATCTGGAGGATGAGAAAGATGTCTGAGAAGAGGAGCGGGGGGAGGGGCCACAGGGAGACTGGTGTTCCTGGCAGAGAAAACAGCACGCACAAAACCCCAGAGATGAGAGAGAGCTCCGGCATTTGACAACTGCCAGGGGCGCAGGGAGCTGCTGTGCATCAACAAAGGAGGGGGTTCCAGGTAAAGCTGGAGGGGTGCAGCGGTGGAGCCTGATGACCTCCCCCTCCCCACCCCTCCCCAAGCCCTACCAAGGGGCTCTGCCTTTATTCTGAGGGCCACGAGGGCCTCTGGAGCAGGGCATCGACTGCCAGGTTCACATTTTGAAAAGGGCCCTCAGTCTACCGGGTGAAGAATAGAAATGACTAGAAGCTGGGGTATTCCATCAGAGGAACCAAGGCGAGACAAGTGGGCCCACGTGGTCTAATTCGAAACCCCCCGGTCCAGACGGGGACGCGAGGCCCAGAGAAGGGCAGACCTCACTCAGGTCACAGGGAGACAGTGGCCCAGCCTCCAGGCTGCTGAAATCAGAGCTAGAGGGAGAAGGGGGTCTAGAGGCCCCCTCACCCCGGGAGTAAGATCCCTTTGGGAGGAGTTTTAGGGGCAGGCTCTGAGGCCCTGGCCACCCACGTGTGTCCTTGCCAGGGGTGGATGGCCTTTGGATGAGAGGGGCCCTACCCTGGCAGGACCTAGACCCTCACCTGGGGGCACCCCGGGCACCTCCGCCCAGCGCTAGGGGCTCAGCACAGGTGACTGGCGCTTCCCACCGAAATCATGTGAATATTAAGCTAATCAAAGCTGTGCCTGGGAAGGGATGGGGCTGGGAAGGCAGCACTAACGAGCGGCAGCATGTCACTCCCTCCACCCTGAGCATCTTGCGCTGTCCCATTTGTCTGGCTGTAATCTACATTTCAAATGATTACATGGGAAGCTGAAGTGGTAGTGACAAGGATAAACGAAGCTTGTTAAACTAATAGCTGCACTAATGCCCAAATATGTGAACTTCCCGACGCAGGCCGCATCCCAGCCTGGCGGAGCTGTCAGCCCCTCTCCCCCGGGCTCCGCCGCCAGCCGCGGCCACATGATGAATGGCCCTGTCGACCAAACTCATCCGGGGCCCAATTAAACAGGCAGAAATGAACTGGAGCCGTCAGGCAGCCGGGGAGGGGGGGGAGGGGGAGGGGGAGGGGGGAGGCTGAGCCAGACGCAGGATGGGGGGAGGTTGGTGGGGGTAGTTAAACCTTATACAGACGGGGAGAAACCGAGAGAGGGAGAGAGGGCAAGGGGGCGGGAGAGAGAGCGCGCAGCCCGGGAGACGAGAGGGCCAGAGACCGGAGAAAGCGAGGTGGTCACAAAGAGAAGAGAAGCCAGGGTGAGAGGGGAGGAGAGAGACAGAGACACACTGAGATGGAGCGACATAGAGACATCGAGAGACCAAGAGGGCAGAAACAGACACACAGAGACACGCACACACAGAGAGGCAGAGAGATGGAGAGACACATGCAGAGACAGAAAGGGAGATACACCGAGGACAGCGGCACCCCAGGGAGGGCAGAGTACCAGGTGGGGGAGGGGCGGGGAGGAAAGAGGGTGAGAAGGAAATACATCCCGGCAAGTCAGGCAGCTCTGCAGCGGCAGCGGGGAAGTCGTTCTGTCAGAAAATGGTCATTTAATGGTTTGCCGAGCCCGCGACAGATATGTCATCTGAGTCGGCTCGGCAGTAGTCCCAGGGCATTTCATTTATTAATTACCAGCTTCCAGCAGGCTCCTTCCATCCCCTGCCTCGTGCCCATCAGCAGCTCAGCCCCCAGGCTGGACGCCCCGCAGGCGCCTCGCCCCATTTTCCAGAGGCCACGGCTAAGGCCAGAGCCCGGTGCTGAGAAGGCTCAGGGTCCAGGGTTCCCGCCACCCACCAGGGGTTCCTACCTCCCCAACCTTGCCTCCCCCCATAGCCTCCCCCCACCCCCACTGGGCTGGACCTCAGGACCAAGGAGGGGGGAACGGGCCCCTATCCCCTTGCCCTTGAGGCAGAATTCAGACTCCTTTTCAGTCTTCAAGGCCCTGACGTCTTTGCCCCTCATCTCCGGCGCCTGCCACTTGCTCAGTGCTCCAGCCATTCTGACCTTTTCTTTCCCCATATCTCTGACTAGAATATTCTTTTGTACCACTGGGACTTGTAGGGAGATGTCAAAGGCAAATTATACTCTTGAGGGGTCCAAGGATGAGAGTGAGCCCCACATCGCGGGAGGTGTGCACAGAGGCTGGAGGAGCACTCTCCTGGCTGTTAGGGAGGAGCTCCAGCACAGAACGGGACTCTTGGCTCAGGGACCTTTCAGGACCTTCTAGCCCAGGGTCTCTGTGACTCTGTGAATTGGCTTCTTAGAAACCACAGCTGGCAAATGCCCTCTTTGTAGCCCCCTGTCAGGGGAGTGGAGCCAGGACCAGGCGTTTCAGGAATATTGAACTTTAGTTCATCCCTTACCCCGGCACTAGCCACACGCTCCAGACTCCTCAGTTCTAAGAGAGAAGCTGGTGGGGGCAGGACTCACATGCTCCCTATGGGGCATCCCGTGCTTGTGGGAGCAGTGGGTGTCTCCTGCAATGTGATTTAACTCAGAGAGAGCTGATCTTGCAGGAGGGGCCCAATTCCATGAGATCTACCAGCAGATATCAACCCTCTCGTTGTAGAGATAGGTATACTGAGGCCCAGAGAGAGGAAAGGACTTGTCTAAGATTAGAGTGAGCTGGGGGCAGGCCCAGAGCCAGAGCCCAATCACCTAACCTCCCTCCAAGGCTCTTCCCTCAAAATAACAGAGCCACCGACCCCTCTGCATTAAAACCCCTTAGAGGAGCAACTAGACCTCTACTGAAAGCAGAGCTCCATAGCTTTAATTAATCTTGTCATATCAAAATTATTGACCATGCCTGACTTCAAAGTCTCATTTAATAGCCAAACATGGAAACAACCTAAATGTCCATCAACAGATGAATGGATAAAGAAGATGTGGTACATATATACAATGGAATACTACTCAGCCATAAAAAAGAATGAAAAAATGCTATTTGCAGCAACATAGATGCAACTAGAGATTATCATACTAAGTGAAGTAAGTCAGAAAGAGAAAGACAAATACCACATATCACTTATATGCGGAATCTAAAATATCGCACAAATGAACCCATCTATAAAACAGAAACAGACTCACAGACATAGAGAACAGACTTGTGGTCGCCAAGGGGGAGGGGGATGGGGGAGGGAAGGACTGGGAATGTGGGATTAGCAGATGTAAACTATTATGTATAGGATGGATAAACAACAAGGTCCTACTGTATAGCACAAGGAACTATATTCAATATCCTGTGATAAACCATAATGGAAAAGAATATTAAAAACTGAATGTCTATATAAAAAAAGCTCATTTAAAAAAATATATATAATAGGGCTTCCCTGGTGGTGCAGTGGATAAGAATCTGCTTGCCAATGCAGGGGACGCAGGTTTGATCCCTGGTCCAGGAAGATCCCACATGCCACGGAGCAACTAAGCCCGTGTGCCACAACTACTGGGCCTGCGCTCTAGAGCCTGTGAGCCACAACTACTGAAGCCCGCGCGCCTGCAGCCCATACTCCGCAACAAGAGAAGCCACTGCAATGAGAAGCCCGTGAACCGCAACGAAGAGGAGCCCCCGCTCGCCGCAATTAGAGAAAGCCCGCGCAATGAAGACCCAATACAGCCAAAAATATAAATAAATAAATAAATAATTAATAAAAAATATATATATATAATAATTATTATATTTATAAACATTATTATTCTCTCCTTAAATGACCCAGCCTCCCAGATTGCCAGGTTGAACACAAACACACTCCTATGGGTCACTTGCCTTAGAGTGGACAGCCTGAGAAAAGGACCATAATGGCTCTGGGTTATTTTTGTCAACCCAGCTTTGCTTCCACTGGGGCTCTGCTCTCCTCCACTGTGTGTGATTTGGCTGGGGCTGGCAGTCAGTCTCCAGACAGGCCTGACCAACCATAGTACCTCTTCCCTCTGGCAGCAATGATTGGTCCAAGAGATGGACATGTGACTTATCAGGACCAATCAGAGTGCTTCCCTGGGATTTATACACTGAGACACAGAAACTCCCTCTTTGTGCTGCAGTGTAAGTCTAGAACTTTCAACAGTTCTTTTCCTCACCTGCATAAAGGAAGCCCAACTGCAATGGGAGATAATGAGTCCAATATATAGATGGAAGCAAACCCAAGAGATGGAAAGAGAAAGAGAATCCTGATGACTTGGTTTAAGCCCTGGACTCAGCCATGCCTAAAGGCAGTGTCATCTCCTATAGGTACCCAGTCTCATAGCTCAATGAATTCTCTTTAGTCTTTATTTTAGACTGAGTTGGAATTCTTTTCCTCGTACCTTAAAGGGTCCTAAAACTAATACAAGGTCTTTTCTCATACCAGCCTGTTTCATACAATAGCACACACACAAACAGACTTCTGCTCTGGGCCACTTTGGGTACAATGCTCACACACATTTCCTTGCCACTAAGGAAGAAAGTGCCAGCTGCAGAACCCTGTGTCCCTTACTCCCTGCCTCTCTTGCATATGCGGTTTCTCCTTGGTGGGCGGAGGAGAACTAGCCCCTGAAACCCCTCTCTGAGCTCCAAGAGGCCAGAAGCTCTGAGATCCTTTTGGGTTACGTACAGAGCTGTCTCCGGGGGGAGGGATGAAGGAGCCCCTCTCACCCAAGTTTTCTGATCACATCACTCTCCTGTTCCAAAACCTTCAGTGACTCTCCACCACCAGTGGGGGAAGTCCAAACTCCTTAGCCTGGCATTCAAGGCTCTTCACAGTCTGCCCTAGATTCCTCATCCTCTACTCTTTTCTACCTCTGGGTCTTTGTTTGTACTGTTCTTCCTCCTTCCTCTAGAAAATCCACCTGTGCGAGTCCTCCCTGTCCTACTAGGTCCAGCCCAGGCACCACCTCGTTTTTTTTTTTTAATTAACTTATTTATTTTTGCCTGTGTTGGGTTTTTGTTGCTGCTTGTGGGCTTTCTCTAGTTGCGGCGAGCAGGGGCTACACATCGTTGAGGTGCACAGGCTTCTCATTGCAGTGGCTTCTCTTGTTGCAGAGCACGGGCTCTAGGCACGTGGGCTTCAGTAGTTGTGGCTCGCGGGCTCTAGAGCACAGGCTCAGTAGTTGTGGCATACACGCTTGGTTTCTCTGCGGCATGTGGGATCTTCCTGGACCAGGGCTCGAACCTGTGTCCCCTGCATTGGCAGGTGAATTCTTAACCACTGCGCCACCAGGGAAGCCCCCAAGCACCACCTCTTATAGGCAGCCTTCCTCATTCCCCTAGTAACAACGAAACTTGTTCTGGGACCTCCTCTAGTTATCTGCCTCTCATTTGTGGCACCTCATACAGTCTTTCTCACATTAAATGTATTGTTTTTCCTGCCTGACTTGTTCCCCTTCCCCATACCACCTCCAGACCAAGTAACTCTTAACTCACCCTTTAGGCCTAAACTCAGAGGTCACTTGCTCAGAGAAAACTCCCTTGGCTGCATCCCGCTGAAAAACTCTGTTCCTTTGGCTTTTTGTGCTTACAGAACTCTAAAATATTCTTCAACTGTGTTTATCTTAAGTTATAATAAAATATTTACCACTGTAATGATTTGATCAATGCCTGTATCCCCCTATTAGAACATATGCTCCTATGAGAGCCATGACTTTGTTTTGTAGCTAAAATGGTACCTAGAACAACAATTGACATTAGTGGAATTAGTATTAGCAGAATCAATGACTGAATGGGTGAATGAATGAATGGATGAATGTCTCCTTTAGCCCCCTACTAACTGGGAGCTCACTGGAATCCAGAAGTATGTCAGTAATCTTTGCATCCCTCATAGCTTCTAGCATGTGGTCAACACTCAGTGGTCAGTGAACATGAATTTAACAATCAGCAGATGCATAGTTTATGGGAGTTCCTGGACTCTACCCATAGCTATGTGTGAGCCAGGAACTTAGGTTCTCAATACAAGCTGGGCCAAGAATTAAAAAATGTTAATACCCACAGAGAACATTCTCTAAGCCAGGCACACTAGGGCTGCAGAAATGACTGAAAAAAGTCCCCCTGCCCTTGGGGAACATATAGTACAGTTGTCCTGGGTGAGTTGTTCTGACCCATCACCTCTCCAATGGGGTATGACATCGTTCTCAAGTTTTATTGCTACAAGATGGGATTACTCAACTCCTCAATAAACAAACAGCATTACACAAGCGTCATGCACACACATGCAAATCCAGAGTAGACAATAACCCCCAGTGTGCTGGAGTGTTTTATAGGATGGCCAAGGGAAAGCAAGCCAGGAGTCAGCTTTAAAAACAATAACAATTGGCATAGCAATGGAGAAAATTGCTACTTAGATAGGATTTTACATTTTGCAAAGCTTTTTGCAATCAGCACAATTTCTCCCAACAATTCTTGAGGACAGGTTGTTTTTGTCACTCCCATTTGTAGGCAATGAGAAGGTAGTGGGGGAAAGTGACAGAAAATGCTGTGCTTCCCCTTTACAAAGCACATTCTGAAAGGAGAACTCTGGCTTAATTGAATCAAGCAAACACTTTGTTTGAATGTCTACTATGTGCCGGGCACTGGGAATCTGGTTATACACAAGACTTGAGTAAGATTCTGAGCTCTGGCTCACTGCTGGCTTCTCTGGGGATATATAGCCTTTGTCTCACTTAGAGAAGAAGAGCAATATGTTCTCTTACATTGCCTCCACCTATCATTTTGCTTAGTCATCTCTCTTAAAACTTCATGCAATTGAATTAGTCAGGATAGGCTAAATAATGCTGCTGTAACAAATGATCCCCAAACCTCAGTGCCTTAAAACAACAAAATTTTATTTCTACCTCAAGCCATATGTCCATTGTGGGTCAGCAGTGGGGGCTTTGCTCATTGTAGACATTCAGAGATACAGGGAGATGGAGTAACTTTCATCTTAAACGTCACTGGTTAACATATGAGGAAATTGGTTAATGCTAGAGGAAAAAGAGAGTTCTGGAGACTCTTGCATCAGTAGTAGTTCAATGTCCTGGTACAGAAGTGATACATATCATTTCATCACTCACTTATTGGCTGAAACCAGTCACGTGGCCCCACCTAACCATAAGGTATCCAGGAAGTGCAATGTCACCTTGTGCCCAAAAGGTCAGAGGACCAAAAGTACGTGGCAAACAGCACTAATAACTACCATGCAAGTTAAATTTCATCCCATGCCAGAATAAAAAAGAGTTAAGCCAAATTTTTTAGTTTCTTCTTAGGTCTGGAAAAATACCAACTCTATGGGTAGAAGGGATTTTTACAACTGATTATTTGTGCGTTTTATGAAGAAAGGCAAAAAACAAACAAAAACAACCCCCCCCACACACACAAACAAAAAACAAAAAAACTTGAGACCTGTGCAAAGACTGACTTTTACCAAAATCAAGATGCATTGAAGGGAAAACTCTAGCTAGTGCAATAAGACAAGAAAAATAAATAAAAGGCATACAGATTGCAAAGGAAGAACTAAAATTGTCTCTATTTGCAGATGACGTGACTGTGATCCTAAAGAATCTACAAAGAAAAAAATTGCTGGAACTAATAAAAGAATTTAGGATATCACAATATATATATAAATCAATTGTACTTCTATACATTAGAAGTGAACAAATAGAAAATGATATTAAAAATGAATATAATTTACAATAGCATTTAAAAAGTCAAACACTTAAGGATATATTTAACAAAACGTGTGAAAGCCTTCTACACTGAAACTATATAAACTGTAAAACAATGCTAAAATAAATTTAAAAGATCTAAATTGAGTAAATTAAAACTTGAATGAAAAATCATAGACTAGAAGACTAATAGGAATATTATTACAATATCAACATTCTTCAATTGATCTAGAGATCTAATGTAATCTCAATCAAGATGATTTTGAATTTTATTTGGAAAGGCAAAGGACTAACAGTAGCCAAACAATCTTGAAAATGAGTTACAAAATGAAAAGACTCCTACCAGATTTTAAGACTTACTGTAAAACTACAAAAATCAAAACAGCGTGATTTTGGTAAAAGGATAGACAAATAAATTTTTGGAACAGAATAGAGGGTCCAGACATAGGTCAACACATACACTGACTTGAGGAAAGGAAAATGTCTTTGACAAGTGGTGCTGGAAAAACTGGACATCCATATGAAAAACAAAGAACCTTCCCTCATCTCACACCATACATAAAAATAAATTCTGAATGGCTTAGAAAACTCAAAGTAAAAGTGAAAACAGAAAAACGTAGAAGAATATCTTTATGACCAAAGATTTCTTAGAAAGGATACAGAAAGCATAAAGCATTTAAAAAACTGGGAAAATGAACTTGATCAAGTTTGGGACTGACATGTACACACTGCTATATTTAAAATGTATAACCAACAAGGACCTACTGTATAGCACAGGGAACTGTGGTCAATATTATGTAACAACCTAAATGGGAAAAGAATTTGAAAAGGAAGATACATGTATACGTATAACTGAATCACTTTGCTGTACACCTGAAACTATCACAACATTGTTAATCAACTATACTCTAACATAAAACAAAGAGTTAAAAAAATTTTAAAAGACTGAAAAAAGGAGAAAATGAACTTGATCAAAATTAAAACTCATGTTCATTAAAAAACTGCCATCAAATTTCACAATTTGTATGGAAACACAAAAGACTCCGAATAGCTAAAGCAATCTTGAGAAAGAAAAATGGAGCTGGAGGAATCAGGCTCCCTGACTTCAGACTATACTACAAAGCTACAGTGATCAAGATAGTATGGTACTGGCACAAAAACAGAAATCCAGATCAATGGAACAGGATAGAAAGCCCAGAGATAAACCCACACACATATGGTCACCTTATTTTTGAAAAAGGAGGCAAGAATATACAATGGAGAAAAGACAGCCTCTTCAATAAGTGGTGCTGGGAAAACTGGACAGCTACGTGTAAAATGATGAAATTAGAACACTCCCTAACACCATACACAAAAATAAACTTTAAATGGATTAAAGACCTAAATGTAAGGCCAGACACTATAAAACTCTTAGAGGAAAACACAGGCAGAACACTCCATGACATAAATCACAGCAAGATCCTTTTTGACCCCCCTCCTAGAGAAATGCAAATAAAAACAAAAATAAACAAATGGGACCTAATGAAACTTAAAAGCTTTGGCACAGCAAATGAAACCATAAACAAGATGAAAAGACAGCCCTCAGAATGGGAGAAAATATTTGCAAATGAAGCAGCTGACAAAGGATTAATCTCCACAATTTACAAGCAGCTCATGCAGCTCAATATCAAAAAAACAACCAACCCAATCCAAAAATGGGCAGAAGACGTAAATAGACATTTCTCCAAAGAAGATATACGGATTGCCAACAAACACACGAAAGGATGCTCAACATCACTAATAATTAGAGAAATGCAAATCAAAACTACAATGAGGTATCACCTCACACCAGTTAGAATGGGCATCATCAGAAAATCTACAAACAATAAATGCTGGAGAGGGTGTGGAGAAAAGGGAACCCTCCTGCACTGTTGATGGGAATGTAAATTGATACAGCCACCATGGAGAACAGTATGGAGGTTCCTTAAAAACTACAAATAGAACTACCATACGACCTAGCAATCCCACTACTGGGCATATACCCTGAGAAAACCATAATTCAAAAAGAGTCATGTGTCACAATGTTCATTGAAGCTCTATTTACAATAGCCAGGACATGGAAGTAACCTCAGTGTCCATCGACAGATGAATGGATAAAGAATATGTGGCACATATATACAATGGAATATTACTCAGCCATAAAAAGAAATGAAATTGAGTTATTTGTAGTGAGGTGGATGGACCTAGAGTCTGTCATACAGGGTGAAGTAAGTCAGAAAGAGAAAAACAAATACCGTATGCTAACACATATATATGGAATCTAAAAAGAAAAAAAATGGTTATGAAGAACCTAGGGGCAGGACAGGAATAAAGACGAAGACGTAGAGAATGGACGTGAGGACATGGCGGGGGAAGGGTAAGGTGGGACAAAGTGAGAGAGTGGCATGGACTTATACATACTACCAAATGTAAAATAGATAGCTAGTGGGAATCAGTCGCATAGCACAGGGAGATCAGCTCAGTACTTTGTGACCACCTAGAGGGGTGGGATAGGGAGGGTGGGAGGGAGACACAAGAGGAAGGAGATATGGGGATGTATGTATATGTATAGCTGATTCACTTTGTTATAAAGCAGAAACTAACACACCATTGTAAAGCAATTATACTCCAATAAAGATGTTAAAAAAAAACACACAACTGCCATCAAGAAAAGAAATAAGGACTTCCCTGGTAGCGCAGTGGTTAAGAATCCACCTGCCAATGCAGGGGACATGGGTTCGATCCCTGGTCCAGGAAGATCCCACATGCTGTGGAGCAACTAAACCCGTGCGCCACAACTACTGAGCCTGTGCTGTAGGGCCCGCGTGCTGCAACTACTGAGCCCGTGTGTCACAACTACTGAAGCCCACGTGCCTAGAGCCCGTGCTCTGCAACAAGAGAAGCCACTGCACTGAGAAGACTGCGCACCGCAATGAAGAGTAGCTGCTGCTCGCCGCGACTAGAAAAAGCCCACGTACAGCAACAAAGACCCAATGCAGCCAAAAAATAAAGAAAATAAATAGGTAAGCCATAGAATGAAGAGAAGATATTCACAACACACTTTTATGATAAAAGACTATATCCAGAAGATATAAACTCCTACAACCCAACAATAAAGACAAGCAGCACAGTTTTTAAAAAAATAGACAAGATCTGAGTGGACACTTCACAAAAGAAGATATACAAATGGCTAATGAATACTTGAAAAGTCATTTAACATCATTAGTCATCAGGAAAATACAAATCACAATGAGATATTACTATACACTATCTAGAATGGCTAAAACGATAAAGGCTGACAAGACCAGATGTTGGAGATGTAGAGCAACTGTAACTCCCACAGTTTGGAGTGTAATATGGTACAACCACTTTTGAAAAATATCTTTGCAATTTCTCCAAAATTTCCTTGGTATTCATCCAAGAGAAATTAAAACATGTATCTAAAAAAAGGTTAGGTCAAGAATTGTCACAGAAATTTTATAATGATAGTTAAAAACTAGAAACAACCTAGATGTCTATTAACAGGAGAATGAATTAGTAACTGGGGTATAGTCATACAGTGGAATACCACTCAATAAGACAAAGAAACAAACTACGTATACATACAAGAACATGGATGAATCTCAAAAACACTACGACGAAGGACAGGAGCCAAACACAGAAAGTGTAAAATATATGATTCCATTTATCCATTTATTGTAGAATAAGCAAAACTGGCCTGTGTTAATAGAACTCAGATTAGTGTTTGCTTTCGGGGGAGAGAGGGGATTGCCTAGAAATGTTTTGTCTTGACGTGCATTCGTGAAAACTGATGGCATGGTTCACTTAAGATCTTTGCACTGTGTGCAAATTATACCTCATGGGTCAACCCCGATATGCAAGGAAAGCTGGAAAATGTTGTTCTCCTGATGCTCAAAACAAAATCAAGATTCTGTCACTAAGTAAAGAGGAGAATGGAAATTGGGGAGGAACCACACACGTGTGTGCATGCCCACGCACGCACACACACAGACTTACATATGATGTGCCAGACCTGTTCTCATAGCATCATACATAAGCCCATTCAATCCTCACAATGACCATTATTAAACCCATTTTGCTGATGACAGACCTCTGCTACAGAGAGTGTTGAAACTCAGTGCCATGGCAAATGGAGACTGGATGAAGGAGTCAGAGGTGTTCAGTCTGGAGAACATAAAATGAAGAAAACCCAAGAGCTGATTACAAATTCCTAAAGATCACAGGGAAAGGGGATCAGAGCTCTGAGTGGCTCCAAAGGGTGAGGCTAAGATCAATGGGAAGAAGATAGAGTGTCAGGGTCTAGTTCTACAAGAGGAAAAAGTGTTCTAGCACAGCCACTCTTTCCTCAGAGCCCCCCCAGAGTCCAGTGAAGGAGAGATGGCTGATAGCATCCCCATTCCACAGACTGAGAGACTGAGGCTGGGGGAGGTCACATGACTCGTCAAACACAATGACAGAGCCAGGGCAAGAGCCCAATGCTCTTGCTTGCTCACTCTGTCTGTCCCCAATGAGTAGCATCTGGGATGCAGGATGACCCAGTGGGTAAGTGTGGAGACTCTGGGGTCACATAGACCTGGGTTGGTGTCTCCACCACTAACAAGCTGGGTGACGCTGGGTTGATGAAACTTTCTGGGCTTTAGTTTTCTGATCTGTAAAATGGGACTGATAATCAGAGTAACTATCTCATCAGATTGATGTGAGGACTAATTGAGAGAGGATACACATGCAATAGTGCAGCATCTGGCACACAATAATTGCTCAGTAAACAGTGGTTATTATTGTTTGCCCTGGAGACCCAATCGGTGGCATGGTACCCAGCACCAGTGGCTTGACATAGACTTAAGTTCACATCCTGCAAGATAGGAAACATCTGGATCTTGTGCAATGTTTGCCACACCAAGGAGGACTGGAGGCCTAATTAAAATTGCTACTCTGTTTGCATTATCAAATGTCAGGGTTTTTTTTTTTTCTTCCCACAGAGCAAAGATTTTTCTTATCAAAAATCTATTCACTAAAATGCTAATGATCATCAGTGATTAGAAACTGCTGCTCAAATTTTGAAAGTTCCCAGCGGGCCTCTCAGACATGGCTTGTAACTTGTCAGTTGAAGAAATGTTCTCAACAAATCAAACTTTGCTGTATATGTTAAAAAAAAAAAAAGATTTTATTTCCTTAACGCTTCATTGTGTGGGTCCAGGAGGGACTTTTGAGTTAAGTGACAGAGACCACATTGTTAGTTGTGGGGTGAGTTCCAATAGAAGTCTCTCAAGGCAAGATATTCTCAGATAGGCCCCTAAACTGCTTACAAAAGTCTGTCAAGCTTATCTTAATTTCAATAAGCACTTAGTTTGCCAAAGAGAAGCACATCAACAATTTGCTTATATTATCTTCTTTTTGTCCTTCCACTCCTTTTTCTTCTTCCTCTGCCTTCTTCAGGAGGACGCATCGACAAGGCTGTGGGCTTCAACAGGCAGCAAGAATGCCAGTGTCACCAGCTGCCTCAGTGGTCAGACCCGTCTGGGTCCCAGGGCTTCCGGGGCTGGCTGCACACAGCCCCAGCAGAGCCAGCAGGCCGATGATGGGGTGGGTGGGCTCCTCCTGGACTCTCGGGTGCCCTGTCGCGTGTGGGCACAGTCAGACACTGGGGGCCTTGCTTCTCACAGTACCCCGCACACTGCTCGCCTGGCCTCTTGGCCTCTCTAGGTTTGGGCAGTTTCCAGGGTATGCATGGTATTTTCCAGGGTATAGACTGGACTGTGTGGAACAGTCACTGTGGATACATGAGAGGTTTGGTACCCATTCACCCAGCAACAACAGGCCAGCACAGCCAGAGGGTGTGAATTCAAAGGCACATGGTCCCGAGTGGTGTTTAGAACATGGATTCGAGTCAGACAGGATCGGGTTTAGTCTTGACTCCCGCACTCTCTCATTCATTCAACAAATATGTATTAAGCACCTATCATGTGCTGGGCACTGTCCTGGGAGCAGGTGATAGAGCAGCAAACCAAACAGATTTTGTCCTTGCTCTCCTGAACTTTGTGATTTGGTGGAGGAGACAATAAGCAGTTAGGCAGGTAAATAAATTAGCAGTTACAGACTCTGATTAGTGTTTCAAAGTAAATAAACAGACTTATGATTGATAGACCTTAAAGTCTGGTTCCTGGACCAACAGCATAGGCGTTACCTGGGAACCTGTTAGAAATGTAAAATCTCAGGCTCCATCCCAGCCGTACTGACTCAGAACCTCTGGGGTGGGGCCCAGCAATCTGTGTCTAAAGCCTTCCAGGTGACTCTGGTCCATGCTCAAGTCTGAAGACCCGGATATAGAATGATGGGGTGAGGGAAGATCCTCTTGACTGAAGGCGGTCAGGAGGCCGGTCTGTGGAAGTGATGCTCAAGGCTCAGGCCACAGGGATGAAGAGGATCCATGTGAGGACCCAGAGGAAAAGCATCCTTGGCTGTGTGCATTTGGGCCTCAGTTTTCTTACCTGTGACTTGAGAGTCATAATAGTTCTACCACCATAGAGTTGTGATGACGATTCAGTGGGTAAAGGCTTGGCACAGACTTTGCCAAAATGTAAACCCACCATTAGTGATGATTTTTATCATTTAGAGTGTGACCCCACCAGGTCCCAGCTCTTGGGCCTCCACCACTAAGAAAGTGGCAAGAAGGTTTCTTAGAAGCCTGCAGGCCAGCCCAGGTCCCATCCCCCCAGCGTCTGCTCTGAAGTGTCAGTGGAGTCAGGGCCACAGGTGGGAGACACAAAGCTTCAAGGGGTCTGCATTCCAGAAGACTGGGCAGCTTCCACCTAGAACCGCATCCCTACCCCTATTGCCTTTTTTCTATTTGCAAGAACTCCAAAGTAGAAGGGCTTCCGTGCATTTAAGCAGCACAAATCCTAGTAGATCTTCCCAACAAGATGAAGCGAGACACTTGGTTGAAAATACGAGAAGTCCCCTCGTCCAGCCAGACAGCATCCATACCTCAGATCTCGCCTGAGCCTACTACGTGCACAGTTGCTGATGTCGGGGGCTTGGGACCTCATTGGGGGATGTGACACTTAAGCAGCTGCTGGAAACACCAAGTACAAAACACTATCAGGGAGGTGTTGGGCGTTCAGGGGACAGAGAGATTGATTCCTGCTGGGGGGTTGGGGCATCTTCCTGGATGTACCTTCCCTTGGGGACATCCATCATTTCTTGCAGGAGCTTCCAAGTCTAAAGAGCTTATTATTCCCTCCTGTACCATGTTGCTCTTGGGACTGTAAATCAAAAATTCCATCTCGCAGAAATCCTCGATTCTCACGCAGAGGAGAAAAAGAGAGACTCAGAGTTGGTTTAACCTCCCTGACAGCCCGTTTGAAGGAGAAGATGTTTGAGAGCCCTCACCATGCTTTAGAACTGGGAGGTCCTTAGGGAATATCTAGGCCAGTTGTCCCACTGTAGAGATGAGGGACTGAGGCCAGAGAAGGAAGCGCAGTTGGCAAGGCTTCATGTTGAATCAGGGCATCGCTGGGACTGGCATCCTGGCCCTGTGCCCTCCACCCCCCTAAGAGCTGAGCAGGGAGGAGGTTTGCCTACAAGCACTGGTCTGGATTTGCTACCAGGAGCTCCTGGGACTCCTGTGCTGGGTCATCAGTTACCACTGATCTCTTGTCCTTACATCCAGAACCTATGCCCTCCTGCCTAGAACTGCCTCCCGCACCAGGGGACCCAGACAAAAGCCCAGAAGTTGAAGTGGGGGCCACATCTCATCCACACAGTTCCTCCTGCATTTACCCTGTTTCATAGCCTGCGACCAATTCCTTCCCCTTGCCCTGGGCTTTCAGCCCCAAGGGTCTGGTTGTGGTTTTTTTTTTTTTTTTTTTTTTTTTTTGGAGTGGGGGTGGTCACTGCACTTTCTGCTGCCAGCTTCTCTCCTCCCTCCAGACTCCCAAGCTTGTCTGCCCTGTGTTCCTGTCAGTCTCGCCTGCCCACAGCTCCTGCTCACCAGCCGGGTCCTTGGCCCTTGCCTGGCTCTCCCAGGCCAACGAACAAGTGACCCCCCCGCCCCCACCACCATCTCCAACAACTTCTCATCCTCTAGTGGCTGCACCAAGAAGAAAAAAACCCTACAGAGCACCAAAAGAGACTACCAAATTCAGCATTGCTGTGAAAGGGAAATTAATAAAGCTAGAAATGAAAAACATAAAAATGCAGGTTTGACTAATGAAAATTACCCTAGTTAGAGTCAATGAAGTGAACTTAGGTTAATTGATCATCCAGGTAACAACAATTATTTGCATCATTATCATGTGTCAGAGTACCTTCACTGTAAGTTTAATCTGATGATACCACTGAGCTCTGGTACAGTACCCTGGGCCTTCATATTAGCCACTCATGTGCCTTGGCCATCTGCTCCTAATTTTAAGTAGGGAGAGGATATGTTAGTTTAAAAACTATTTGCCATACTCAGATGTCATGATATTTGTTGTGTTCATAAAATTGTCACATCAAAGGATCACGGAGGCTATCTAAGTCAACCTCAAGCCCAAGGAAGGAACTGTACCCATGGCTCCCTGGGAGAGGTCATCCAGTCTACTCTTGAGGAGTTCTGGTGATGGGAGCTTACTGCCTACAAGGAACTCTGTTTTGATCTTTAAACCACATTAGTTGAGAGAAGTTTTTTCTTAGGTGGAGTCCAAATCTGCCTCTTTGTGTCTTATACCATTGGTCCTGGTTCTATTGATCCAGAAGTTAGTGAAAAGCCTTCCTGTCATCCTCTTCCACATGCCAGACCCTACAGTAGTTAAGGACATCGAGATTGCTAGACCCCAAGAGACAGTATGGTAGAGTGGTGAAGAGCCTGACTATTTGGCTTCAAGTGCTGATTCTAGCACCTGTTGGCTATGATTATGTTGAGAGAGTCATGTAATCTCTCTATACCTCAGTTACCTCAACTGTAAAATGGGGATAATAGTACCTGTTCTCACAGGGCTATTGAGAGGATTAATGACTTAATACATGGGAGGCATTTAGGACAGTGCCTGGCACATAATAGCTCCATATACATGTTAGCTACCATTATTTTCTTACTCTCACAGACAAAATACTCTCCATTTATTCACCACTTTCCCCTTAAAGATTACTAAAGACTCCTTCATATGGAAACAAGTGAGAGTCCTGTGAGTTTCTAAGATCATGTACAAGAAAGAACAGAGGGTTATTATGAAACCTGAGTTATTCCAAGTTAAGTGTGGAGTGCAGTTGCTTAGCACATAGGCTCAATAAACATTTGCAATTATGGTTATTGGTGCTTATTCAACTACTCTAAAATAGAGAAGAGAGATTGTTGGATGATACACATGTCTCAAATCTAACTGACTTTTGAATAACTTAGATGTGTACCTAAGTGAAATGTCTTAAATAAAGATTAGGCATGTGTGCAGAAAACCGCTCTAATTACTCAGCTCGTGCAGACACATTCCTGTCTTTGGAGACTCACAAAGTCTCAGTTACCGCTTCCCCCAGGTATCGTGCTTCACGGTGATGAATGGGAACTGATTCTTGGAATACAAATGCAATTTCCACGAGGCCTCGGAGGCAGCAGCAAATGCATTAGGTTGGTGTTTGAAATGCATGGTCTTGGAGAGAAGGCCTGAGGCTGCCTCGGAGAACACCCAGCTCAGCCTTGAGACTCCTGGAGGTGGGAAAGTCTTTCTCAAGCAGGAGTTCCAGGAGCACCAGGGACTCCCCGGGTCCCAAGCAAGGCAAAAGCGCTAGCTCCAGCTATTCCAGGCACAGCAGCTTTTTCTGGGCAAATGGACCATGCTGTCTAGGAAACTCCAAAAGCAACAAACGCTTTATTTCCCTCTTGGCCCACATCTTTTTTTTCCCGGCTGTCATTGTCTGAGTGCGACTAGACCTTGATGTGCATTCTCTCATTAGACTCAAGATGCCCACCCGAGGTTGGTAGTTTTGTTCCCATTTTAGATAAGGAAATTGAGACTCACTATGTAAACTGTTCACCACTATCCCAATTCTCACTGCCCCACACTCTGTGAAGATAGTCACAGCCAGACAAGCTCTAGCCAATGAAATGAGAGTGGAAGTGAGGCGGTTCATTTTAAGTGAGTCACTGTGCTCTCTCCATGGGGCCTTAGTCATTGGAGAAGCCGTAATGAAAAGAAGCCTCCATCAACCTGGTTTCTGGAGTTACTATTATGGAGTTACTATTATGACCTTTAATGAAAAGTAGCATGAGCAAGAAATAAACCTCTGTCATTTACAGCCACTTAGATTCAGAGCTGTTTGTCACTGCAGCATTCCCTAGACTACCCTGACTGATGCAAAAAAGGTTAAATAACATGCTTACAGTTACACAGCCCTGGAGTTGGAATAGGAAGCCAGGTCTGTCTGATTTCAAAGCTTGTGCCCCAACCACTACATGATTACACTGTCCCTCTCTTCCTATCTCCCTGGCTCTCTGGCTCCCTGCCTCTCCATCCCAGCCTGCAGGTTGGATAACTGTGCTCCATGGGTATGTTGTCCCACTCCACTCTGACCAACAGGAAGTCAGAAATCCCCTCTGGAAATTCTCCTTGGTTCCCCATCTTTTTTTTTTTTTTTTTTTTTGTCCTTACAAATATAGCCTAGGCCCCAAGGTTGAGGGAGAGAGTGAATGGAGTTCCCCTCTCATACAGTTCCCTGACCATCCTCTTGTGTCTGTTGCCCTCCCATCCTGAGGGACTCTTCCCCCTAAAACTCCAACCTTACTAGGTTCCTCACTTTATTAAAACCATTTCATGTCTCCCCATTGCCCTCAGGAGGGGCCTGGCACACAAGGCCACCATGAGCTGGTCCCTGCTTCCTTTCCAGCTTTTACTCCTGTCTTTCCTCTGCATGAGACCCTGGTGCCGGCCACCACCCATAATGAAAGCTTATCACCCCAACCTCCCAGGCACAAGCATGCAGGAATCCCCTCCTCCCTGATCCCTTCAATCTTCTTCAGCCAGTCACACACATGTCCATGTACACACGTGTGCACGTGCACACACCCCCACACACACATGCACATCAGCTGCCCCTGCCTCCATCCTCCAGCCCCTCGTACCCTCCCCCATCACCGCATGAGTCGCTCTGCATCATCCCTGTCTGTGTGCGCTCTGTCTCCCCCCAGACTGAGGCTCTCAGGGCAGGGACCACATCAACTTCTTTCTGCATCCCTGGAGACCCCACAAGGCCAGACCCAGAGTGGGGGCTTCTGACATTGCCGAAGAGGATGCTTAAATGGCAGCTACCCAAGGACTAAGCTTCCACAGCGGACCAAAAAGGGCATTTTGCAGTGTCCCCTCCACCTCCCTTGAACAAATCCAGCTGAAACAAACAAAAACAAACAAAACGTGCTCTTTTCTCTAAGCCCCAGACTGGTTTTCCCCCGGCGCTATGCTTTCAAACATCATCTGCTTTCTCACTCCAAGGTCTATCTATCATGTTCGCCAGAATCTGTCCCCACGGAGCTGTGGCATGAGAATCATCAACATTTAACACAATCAGAGCTTGTTCCGTCGTGGGGAGGTTGGGGCGGGAGGCTGGCAGGGCTGAGTCCGGCTTGGCTTCTCGACTGAGCACGAACGCCTACAGACGGAATTCTCCCATGAGACCCTCCTCCTCCTTCCCCCTTTCCTATTTGCCTTTTATCAAGGAGGTAGGGTAGGACCAATGCAAACCTTGGCCCCCCCATTCGAGGGCTCACCTCTCTCACCCTGGCCATCCATCTCGGCCTCATTTAAGTGTTCTTACCTACCTGTCACTCCACAGCAGTCAGTGGCCAGGGAGGGGAGAATATAGGTCATTTTTACTTCTTCGTGCCTTTAGTAGCAACTGTTGTGCCCGAACATTCAATTTATGTAAGAGCAGCTCACGGTGGAAAATCCTAACTTAAAGAATCCCCGTGGAACTTCAAGCGAAATGGCAGGCACGGAAGAGGGGAGAGACAGGAGAGAGAAGATAGAAAACAGACCTGTAAAGGTTTAAATGATGTCTATGTTTAGGATCTCCTCTCCTTTAAGTTTCTGGGGTCAAACCTTTACTTATGGGCCAGGGCAGGAGTGATAAGGTGAGTGTTGGAGATCTGGACTCCTCTACGGTGATGTCCATGCCCGAAGAAAGGCTACTTCTGTACTAAATTGTGGCCAGGGGCATGCTCAGGGCAATTCAGGTTAAGTGTTGGGAAACAGAGGTGAGAAGGAAGGATAGAGAGAAAGAGTGGCTGCTTTCTGGAATTCCTCCCCGTCTGCTTTTTGTCTCTCCTGGGTGGACGTGCCCCTGTTCTGTTTCTGTGTCACTCCCAGGCCATTGAGCCGTGGACAAGGGTAGCCACTGAGGTCCTTGTTGACCCTCTGTAAATGTCCCCCAACTTGGGGCTGAGACACCTTCTCAAAGCTGCCCCTTGCAGGTGCCTGATTTGGGAGTGCAGAAGAAGAGCAAGGCAGTGATTAAGGCTGGACTATTCCCAGCTCACCGCAAAAACATCCAAGTTCCAGACACGTGGCTCCAGGCGGCACTGAATCCCCTGGGCCTTTGAGAGAGGGTGGCTTCCCCCAAATCACCCGGAACAGGCTGACTGATTGAGCTGAATTCATTTTTCCTCCTGAATACAGAGACAAGTGCTTACAAATTGAATGAAATTGATGCAAGTGAAGTTATTCAATTTCCAGTGGCCTCACTCCGAGCCTTTAGCCTGCTCCCCACGGTTAACGGCAAATAATATTTGTTTTCTCCCTGTGCAAATGTAAAAGCGTTTCCAGCACTCTGAAAGGCCCTCTTTTGGGTATTTGCACTGAATTCCATTTCTGTAAGCACTGGCTGAGGCATTACTGGTCCTGATACCAGGCAGTTGGCTAACGTTCCAGAGTGCTTACTACGTGGCAGGCATTTTTACATGTATGATCTCTTTTAATCCCCATGAGAACCCCCTGAGGGCCATCTTACCCCAACTTCGCAGATGAGGAAACTGAGACTCAGAGAGGTGAAATGGCTTTCCCAAGGACACACAGCCAGTCAGCAGCGGAACTTTCTCCAAAGCCACGCCCTTTCCTAAGGCCCCTGTCACCCATGATACCGCAGGTCAGAGAAGTGCGTTAGCCAGCTCCAACTTGAACTGATAGTGAGTCGGCAAAGCCCAGCTCAGGCCCTGGCAGGAAACATTTACGAAGGAATAAATGAACAATTGAGTGAATTGCTGCCACTTAGGACAAGGCTCCCTTCTCCTCCCCCGTGCTCCATCATTCTGCTTCTCTGATGCTGCCCTCAGAGCCCTGGACCCAGGGCATCCTTGAAAGTCACATCCCTCACCCCACAGCCACATGTGGTTACACAGCACATGGGACCCAAACATCGACAGACCCATGATGATGAAACCTCAGAAGGACTATCTTGACTCCCTGGAGAGCCCGTTTCTGAATGTGCTCGGTGGCAGTGCCCAACCATGACGGTCCAGTTGGCAAGGCGGCACACCACAGCACTGGCAAGCTCCTCTGGTCATGACCTTGACCATCCTCTCAACAGCATCAGGTGGCAGGCTAGGAAGGATTCCCATTTGAACAAAGAGGGAACTAGACTCAAAGAAGGAGATCACAGCAGAACTGGGGTCAGGTTTCCTGATGCCCAGCCCACTGCTCATTCCTCTGCCCCCCGACTCATCTTCTTTTCTGACCACCAAAATCATGGAGACTCACTTACCCTAGGCCCTGGTTTTGAGTGAATAGGAAAGAATACATGATTGATTAGTAATGTCTGCCACGAGTGAAGGTAAGCGTGACACCAGAGGTGAAGTATATTTATGGATCCTTCCCCAAGCTAGTGTGACTTCTTCAAAACAAAACTGTTTTGAAATTACTTCCTTCTTCCTGTCTCCTTAATGCTACCTGGGAAGGGTTTGATAAACAATTTAACATAGACTTCAAGATTGCAAGGGGACTGTTTAATTTGCTCAAGAGACCCACTGTCCTCAAGGACTCCAGTCCATTAGCTTTTGTCCAACCAATGACAAGTGAGTTTTCTATATTCATTAAAGCAGACTTTGGGATTTGACTTGAGGGGCAGTGAACTGGAGAAGAAATAGTACTGGACTCAAGAGAAATGTTCCTGATTACTTTCCGTACATTTCGAAAAAGAATAAAATGATGTTTTCTAAAATGCTTTTAAGTCAGGCTTTTCCCGGATACAGGCAGGTGTACCTTCCAGTGGAAACCTGGGGAATGCCCAAAGGAGCCCTCAGATCAGCTCAAGCCGGCTCTGGTCATTCCACTAGCCACTCCCCATCTGCTCCCACAGGGCTGTGCTGGCAGAGACAGAGATGGGAGAGGCCCAGCTGCCCTCGGAGGACTCATAATCTAAGGGGCACCTGCAGGTGAGAACAGCGAGGGGCAGCACCTGTAGATTACTTTCATTGAGGCGCTGAGCTTCTCCTGCCCTGGCTTCAGAATTCAAGTGATCTCAGCACAACATTCATAGGGATGCTGCTAGGTGCCAGGAGTCTGGAAAAAGGCAAAAGATCTCACCATGCTCTGGTGCCCCTGCTCTGCCCCTGCACTTTTGTTTCAGCCACCCCATGAGTGAATGGAGTCTGGGCTGCTTCCTGGTCCCCTGATGGGAATAACTCCCCAAATGCCACAGAATAAGGTCAGAAGGCTTTCGAAGTGGCTGCTAGTCAAATGGCATCTCTGGGTCAATTAGGAAAGAGCCCTGTACTGGCAGGAGACAGATGGCTCACTCAAAATGGGTGATTGGAGAGAGTTTAGTGAAAAGATGGTTTACCAAGGTGAGGCCAGAATTAAGAAAAACCAGCAAAAGATGGTGAAACACCCTAGCAAGAGAGGGTGAAAGCACCCTAGCAAGAGAGGGTGAAGGGACATCAGGAGAAAGCAGTTATGGAAACCCCAACTGAGCCACATCTCTGGTAAGAGGCACCTTATAAGAGCGGGGGACCTTGATAGAGGGTCACAGCCACTGCCAACCCAAAAAGGAGGGAGATGAGGGAATAAATACCCCACCTCTCTCCATCAGTCCGCCTGTCTCCTGCTGGTGCATCCCACTGGCTAAACAGGAAGCCAGAGAGTAGGAAGTCCGGTGGATGCAGGGCACATAGAAGTGCGGGGGGGTGGGGGAGAGAGAAGAGCTGGGGGTAAACAGAGGTGGCCAGCAAGTACCCCTTCCTCCAGACTTTTGCTGCCATCTGCCGGGGTGTCATGATAAACATTCTAATCTATGATTACAATGTGGGTGGCAGCCCCGAAGTTGGTCTGCGGTAGCCCTGCTATAATCAGACTTGATCCCAGGTCTCACTCTTCCCAGCACACAGCCCATACCCTGGCTCCCCAACAGCCCATACTCTGGCTCCCCAAACACCCTGAACAGAAATCCCGACTTCCCAGCATTTGCCCACATTGCTCCCGTCTCTGCAATTTCCTCCCCATCTTCAGATATAACTAATCTAGAAAGCACGGAGAAAATGCCACCTCCTCCCTGAAGCCTGCCCAATCCCACCAACTGGAAGCCATATCTGCTTCCTCAGGGATCCTCACAGAACCTCCCTTATACTTCTCCCTCAGCGAGTTAATACCAGGATGATTCATGAGTGGGCCGCCTCGCTCTGTTTTCAACTCTCTGTCTCTCTGTGTCTCTCCTCTGTCTCTCTGATCTCTCTCTCTCTCTCTCTCTCTCTCTCTCATACACACCTTAGGCTCCTCTTAGGGAGTAGATAGTGCAGCTTGTTCTTCCCTAAATTCACCCAAGTCCCTTCAAACAGCCAACTCTGTCCTAGAGAAAACACCCGAGGCTGTTGGCCACGTGCCCCACTGATGCAGTGAAGGAGCCACAGGCTTGAGTCCAACAGGCGGCGTGAATTCTGGCTCTACCCCCAACCAGCCTTTAGTTTGGGGCAAATGACGTCACATTTCTGAGACTGTCTCCCCATCCTAGCCATGGGAATAATAATCTGTACTTCGGGGCTGCTGTGAGAATTCAAGGAGTCCGTGTATGTGGTGTTCACTAAATAATAGCTTCCCTTTGCACACCCCAATACACTGGGTGTTCCTCAAGGGCACATCATGTCTGTCTTGACCCAGCTCAGCCCTCAAAGTCGGCCCAGCACTCTGGGGGTGGGGTGGTATAGTGTACTGGTTAGGAGGGCAACATGTGAGCAATCCCTGTGTGGCCTTGGGTAAGTTACTTGGCCTCTCTGTGCTCTATTTCCTTATCTTTAAAACAAATAATAGTAACAGGATAGGTGTTCCTAGCTAATAACCATGCAGGGCTTACTGGGTACCAGACACTGTCTGTTGCCTCTAGGAGGAAGACTTACAAGTCAGTGCACAATTTGTTACTCTCTCTCCCTCTGTCAAGAGACCAGCAAGGACTTCCCTGGTGGTCCAGTGGCTAAGACTCCATGCTTCCAATGCAGGGGGCCCGCGTTCGATCCCTGGTCAGGGAACTAGATCCTACATTCATGCTGCAACTAAGATCCTGCATGCTGCAACTAAAAGATTCCTGCATGCTGCAACTAAGACCTGGTGCAGCCTAAATAAATAAATAAATATTTAAAAAAAAAGAGACAGGCCAGTGGTCTTCCACATAATGGCTGTTCTGTCAGTCTGTTCCCCAGGTGACAATGGCAATAGCACAGACCATTGCCCTTGCTGATCCAAGAGGAACACGTGGTGTGACTGAGGCCACTTTAAGCCACTGAGATCTACGAGGCATTTGTTACCAAAGCATAACTTAGCTGACGCTAATACTCGTGGGGCCTTTTATGGTCCCCATTTTATAGTGAGGAAACTGCAGTATCTGTGTCATGGACAAGCCTGTGTAATATTCAGGTTTGTCCATGTAAACTGGCCCATGATAAGTCCTTATTAAATGCTAGCTATTATAGATGCAGACATAGGCACAGATACAAACATGGGCATGGCTCTGGGCCAGTAAGTCTTTCCAGTGGATGGCTCGAGGAAGCCCCAGACCATCTCAGCCTGGAAGGAAAGCCAAGGTCTCCACAAGCACACTGCTGCTGTTCCAGCACAGGCCAGAGCTTGGAAATTAGCAACCTCAGCAAATGCCAACCCTCCCCTTGGTTCCTCCCGTCTGTCTGGCCATCGACCTTGACTCACTAGCAATTGCTCCTGGCTGCATGTAAGCTGGCAGCCATGGATTTTCTTTCCTTCTAGGTTAAATTTCTGGCTATCAGTGCGTAAGTTTCTGTCACCTCCAGCTCACCTGCATCTCACAGAGCCTGGGAGAGCTGGGAGGCTGAAGGGGACCGTGACAGTTAGGGAGGGGCAGGGACCCCCAGGCACTTTCTCAGGCCCGTATTCCCTGATCACCTACATCATGTCCTAATCATTCCTGATTGACAAAGGGTAACATTATCGAGCATTGCATTTGTACAATACTCCCCAGCTTAGATTGAAAACATTTTCCTTTTCTTTATATATTCAACACTCACTGGTCACTGGGCACTGTACTAGGCTGACATGGCTGCCTCACCAATTCACAATTTTAGTAAAAACAGCAATAATAGTGGCTAAGCTTCTGAATGTTTATTCTGTATCAGGCCTATGCTAGGCACTTCACATGTTTTATCCCACTTAATCCTCCCCACAAGTGTATGAGATAGGGATTAGGAGTCATCATCATCGTTTTATAGATGAAGAAACAGAGGCCCAGAGAGCTTGTAACCGGACCGAAGACACAGCTAGAAAATGGTGAAGGCAGGATTCAAAGCCAGGTTGGTCTGGCTCCAGAGCCCCAGTGCCCTAATAGTAGTGAATACAAAGGGTTGTGAGGCAGAGAGGGAAGCTAGGATCTAGTTTACTCCTCATAACAGCCTTGTAAGTAGGTCTTAGCATCCCTGTGTTGCAACTGGAGTTGCTGAGGACCAGAGATAGATATACACAAGGTCACATAGCAAGCAAGCAGGGAAAGAAGAGTCGTCACCCAGCACACGTCACCAAAACCTCCTCTGTACAAGAATCAGCAGCCATGGAAAGTGGAGACAGGCCTGTAATGCAGAAGGGCACGATAGACCAGTAAGTGGGACATAAACAGGGTCTGGAGGGAGCACAGAAGAGGGGTAATCAAGGAAGGCTTCCCAGAGGCGATTACATTTGAATAAAGACAGGAAGGAAGAATGGCACAAAGGCTATGCACTATTTATACTGGGGGCAAAGGGTATGGGGATCAAGGTAGCCTGAAGCTGGCGTTGTCTGCACCGCTTCTTGGCCGCCATAGTAAATTCCCCTTGCTGAATTTCTCCTTTCTTTCAGTCAGGATACGCAGACCACTCCAATGGGAGGGAAAGTTTTGGTCACTCTGATTCCCTATTCCCAGACCATTCAGAGGACAGCCAGGCTGGGGGTGGTAGTGCTGGTGGCCTGCAAGCTCACAGAGGACACACCCATAATGACCTGGACAAATTTTTGAGCCACATCCAATTTCTCCACCTTATCCAGACCTGTCTTCTTGCATTTTTAATTCCAGCTTCATTTATTTTGTACCCACCTGTCCCCATCTAGGAGGAAATCAAGCGAGAGTAAGAAGGGAATAAAATAATAGGAACTTTTTAGTCTGGAGCAGTCATTAAATGCTCTCTTTGCCCATCAGACTAGTATTTAAATAGAGGAGGGGTCTGGGGCGGGCAGAGGGCATTGTTAACAACTGCCTCAGTGTGGCAGCAGGAGACAGGAATAATAGACTTGGAGAATGTTTTCATGATTACGCTGAAGTGATGAGAAACAACGGGTCCCAAAATGGAAGTAGTGGCACTCAGAACCGCTCCGTGGATCCTGCAGGCAGCAGCAGAAACTCTGCCTTGCTTCTTTTCTAACAGGACTGAATTAATTCGGGGACTGCGCGAGCCTTGTGCTCCCATTTCGATTACAGACAGACCTAGTTTTTGCCGAACTCATTAACTAGCAAGTCTGCAGGGACCTGGGCTTCCAAGCCTTGCTGGTCAGGCCACAGGAGCCGGTTTCCCAGGAATCCAGGCGCCCGGAGTGTGGGCAAGGCCTGCGCTGAAGGCTGGGACTTGGAGGGAAGCTCTCACTGTTCTTGCAAGTCTGAGGGTCTGTGTGTGGAGGAGGCATTACCAGCAGCCAGGCCGTGACAACCTTGGGACTCAGCACCGGGGGTAGCTGGACATTGATGATTTGAGTTCTGAATTTCCTGTAAAAGGTCATCCTCCCTGTAGCGACATATCATGTCAGCAGGCGGCAGGAAGGCGCTGAAACCCAAAATGGAAACATGGGGACATGTTCAAAGGCTGCCTGGTCCTCAAGTTCAGCTCCAGGACCCCCTCCTCCAAGAAACCTAGAACATCCCAACTGGTCAGGACCCCATTCCTGTGTTTCTGTCCCTATCCCAAGACATTCAGCCCTTCATACCCTGTGTAGCAGGTATTTCCATTTCCTATCTCCCTTATGAGCTGTGAGGCCCCAAGCAAGTTCTTTGATTCTTTGTATGCCCAGCCTCAGCACATAGCATGTTCCATGTTTACTTGTTGAATCCAAGAATGAATAAATGAACGAAAAGTGGCTGCAGGCAAAAGAAAACAGGAAAAAAAGTACAATATTTCATGGAAACATTGCCCACAGGTTAATAGTAAGAGATGAATGAAGATAACCCAGTTGAGTGGTGACATACTTACATATTCTAGGCTGGGCTAGAACCATGTAGAGGCAGGCTCCCCCTGGGAGTAACAGAGCATCACAGTTAACCCAGACTTTGGAGCCAGACTTTAATAAACCCAGACTTTATTTCCTAACTATGAACTTAACACTCTGAGACTTTGGCCAAGGTATCCATCTCGCTGTGCCTTAGTTGCCCATCTGTAAAATGGGGGTGATAAAATACTATGTACGTACCTCACAGAACTGTTATTTATAAGGTACTTAAAGTGGCGCTTAGCACAGAGTGATGAGCCATTACCCCCGCTCCTCTGTGACCCACCCAGCGCTTGCTTTTCTGTATCTCATCCTCCCTCTCCCACCACATACACCTCACCGCTGATCTCTGCAACCAAGCTGTGCTGGGTCTATGGGGACCCCTGGTGGCAGAGACATGGAACTGTCTGACCTCTGCTGTTTCCACACCTTCCTTCTCTAACCCTGCCTGAGAATACTGAATATATCAAGCACCCGCTTCTCCTTGCCTCTTACTGCTCACAACTCAGTTTATGCCACCTCAGATGCCCTCTCATACAAAAACACGCATCCTCTCTAACTTTTGTCCAGTTGTAATTAAACTTCTTCCTTTGTCTCTATGTTTTGTTCTCCTCATTCTACCTCGTTTTGTTCCACCTGAGAGCCTCAAGTGTGGTGTGGCTGATAAGCTTAATAATGCTATACTGGGCTTCCCTGATGGCACAGTGGTTAAGAATCCACCTGCCAATGCAGGGGACACGGGTTCAAGCCCTGGTCCGGGAAGATCCCACATGCCACAGAGCAACTAATCCCGTGTGCCACAACTACTGAGCCTGCGTGCCCCAACTACTGAAGCCCGTGTGCCTAGAGCCCGTGCTCCACAACAAGAGAAGATACCCCAATGAGAAGCCCGCGCACCGCAACGAAGAGTAGCCCCTGCTCGCCACAACGAAGAGTAGCCCCTGCTCGCCGCAACGAATAGTAGCCCCTGCTCGCCGCAACTACAGAAAGCCCATGCACAGCAACAGAGACCCAGTGCAGCCAAAAATAAACAAATAAAAATAAATTAATTAAAAAAAATGCTATGCTGCACTGTCCAGTGTAGTAGCCATTAGCCACAAGTGGCTATTTACATTTAAATTTAAGTTCATTAAAATCAAATAAAATTAAAAAGCCGGTTCCTCTGCTGCACTGCCTACACTTCAGGTGTTCAATAGCTACAGGTGGCTGGTGGTCACTGTATTGGATATAGAAAATTTCCATCATTTGTAGAAAGTTCTATTATACATCACTGCTCTATATTCCTCTAAAGAGAGAAATATAATTTCAACTTCCCTTTTTTTTTTTTTTGGCCGGGCTGTGTGGCCTGCAGGATATTAGTTCCCCAACCAGGGATTGAACTCGTGCCCCCTGCATTGGAAGCATGGAGTCTTAACCACTGGACTGCCAGGGAAGTCGCTCGACTTCTAAAAGGAAGAGACATAATAAAGAACTATTATTGTTTTCTTATCTCTCTATTACATACACAGCTGGCAAGGGGACAGCTATCGCGTGTGAGGGCTCCACCTGCCCCTGCTCCCAGGTGATTGGACCAGGGACTGACATCTTACGTAAGCTGACCCAGCAGATTCTCTCACCCAAGACTTCGGAATCAGACCCCCCTGGCGCTGGCCAGTTAGCCGCAGGGATTGGAGTAGGAAGGTCTTGGCAGTCCGCAGCTACCATTTTATAGAGGTGTCAATGGGTCACATGTAAGCAGATGAACAAGCAGACAAAGCCAGTCTGCAGAGCCAGCAGAACAAAACAGGAGATCAAGAGACAAAAAATAAGAAACCAAACATTCTGTAGTGGAGGGCTGAGGGGGTGGCTGGCAAAGTGGAAAAAATAGATGCCTGAGGTCTTTCCACTTCCTGTGGGGCCCGTCTGTACTTTCTGTAACTGGGTGCCCTTCCAGTCTCCAGTGTCTTGACAACTCCCTCTTTACCTGGGCTCCAAATGTTTTTCCATACCTTGTCTCGAAATGGTTCTTGACCAGGCTCTCGGCGTCTCAAAACAGAGCCCTGACAAAGTGATGGGTTGAGTTTGTCTTCGCCATCCTGCTCGCAGGATTAATTTGTGTAAACACTGTATGATGTCCTGAGGGACCCAACAGAGGAAACTGCAATGTTCAGGGACTCAGCAGTTGTTATTAAGCATTTCCTGGGTTTCTCCACCATGCCAGGCCCTGAGTAAAGGACGGAGGGGTGTCCGTCCCCTTCCATTTCCAAATCCTAACCAGACTTCAGGGGTCTGCTCAGTGCCACCGCTTCCTGGAAGCCTTCCCAGACCTATGCACATACACCTCAGTTAGAGGTGAGCTTTCCCTCTCCCAGACTCCCGTGGGATGGCCTCTGTACATCTGCTTGGGCATTCCTACTTTCTGCCTCTATGTCATCTCTTTGCATCCTGGGCCCAATGCTTTACTAGCATGTGAGGTCCCTGGGGATAGAAGCTGGTTCCTGCTCACCTAGCTCACCTGCTCAGCACCAAGCAGGTGATGACTATTTTGGGTTGAATTACTTGATAAACATTTAGACCATATTTTGGTTTCCAACGTATCTAACCTAGCGTGTGTGCTCATCCAAAGCTGTGGAGTCAAAAACCAGGTCTCCAGAACGCTCTGGAGTGCGACTGGGCACAACTCCTCGCTTTGTAAAAGAAGACACGGGGGCTGAGAGAAGTAGCTGATAAAGGTACCTTGACTTTCTGCCTTCCACTCCTGTTAATCTCACTGCACCTGGAAGTCATCCCAGGTGCCCTCAGCTGTAATAAACATCTCCCCACTCCCAATGCACCCCTAGCTCTTTGAGATGTTATTTTGAGCGATGGTGGCGAAGGGGGACATCCCCAATAAAGAAGTAAGGAGAAGCCCCCGTTAGGTCTGGATGGCAGGTCTCTGTGGAGATCACCTGAGTGAGGGTTTGGGTCAGTTTCACTGTTTGACTGATTTGCTTACTGAAGTGACTGATGGGACATAATAACCTACACGTTTGGACCTCTAATGAGAAGAATTCAGGTATTTGTCCTGAGTGCCCATGGTGTTAAATAGCTGAGGAATGGTTCAGCGTGACATCCAAGAGGATGGGTTCTCCATCAGCTTTTTAGGTCTAAGCTGTCCTAACTGAAAACATCTCACACAAGGATCAAATATTCATCACCAAACAATTATAAAAAATTTTGTTATAATGGGGAACCAGGCCAACTTCTGATACCCATGACACAGGTTACAGGTAAACTAAGTTCCAATAACTGGATCACTAAAACATTAGTGCTGGTTAAATTCTGGTTCCCTCTTCTAGATCAGGGATAGTGTGTGTGTTTCATCTCGCTTATCAGTGCTCATCGTTTGGTGGCAGCTGCTTAGAGCCTGTGCTGAGGAGGATTCTGAGGCCCAGAATAAAGTGCTGATGAATGACTTGGATTTCACAGAGTGAAAACTGAGACGCCAAGGAAGGTCACTTCCAGGCAAAGGGGTCAGGACAGGCAAAGGCTCAGCCCCATGGTTCATCCGAGGAAACATACACACCAAGTATCCTGGGAGCACTTGGCTCCTGATCCAAAAATGACTGCAAGCCTGGATGTCCGGGTGCAGTCCAATGACAACAGCTGGGAAATTTGGCGTGAGAGCATTTGGACAGGAGAGGCATGCTTTGAGGGCAGCGGTGGCCCAGAGGCCCCTGTCAGCTTTGACAGCAGGGAACCCTGAGGAGAGACAGCTGCGGTACAATTCTGCAAGGTCACTGTGACCCCCCCTCCTGCCAGTGGCTCCCTCTTCTCACCCAGGGCGGCAAGCTCACGCCTGCTTCATCAAGAAACTCAATGTTCATTAAGGCTGCGATTCCCAGCCTGGCAGGCAGTGCCAACGGGTGGTCCCCTAAGCCTTTCACACGTCTGTGTATCCGTCCATCCCCGAGACTGTCTAGGTCTCCAGACCAAAGGAAGCGCTGGGACGTGGCATAGTAGCCCTCCCCCCCAGATGGCTCCCACAGCAGGGGGTGGAGGGGTTAATCTTGCCTCTGGCCTCTTGGTGGCCCCACTCCGTTCTCCTCTCCCACCACTCCCCCACCTGCAGGCGGACACTCGACTTCAGGATTTGAATAAAATAAAAACTGACAATGTAGGGCCATGTTCAGGGCCGAGATACAGAGGCTTCATGCAATTACCTTTGTCAGAATTCATTTTGTCAGCACCCCTCTCCTCTTCAGGTTGCATGTTACTCATATCTTTTGAAAGTTTGAGGAGTCAGAATAAAATGAGGGAAGGACCACGAGCAACTCCAGGTTAGAACAAACTGGCCACAAAGCGGGCAAGGGCAAGGTTTGTTAACCCAGAGGAGTGTGGGGAGAGGAGCCCCCCATGCTGCAGAAAGTCCCAGAATCACAGCGGGAAGGGACCTGACAGGCAACTTGTCTCCACCCCGCACCGCCTTATCAAGCCCCCGCCCCCAGTGAGGGACGCAGCCCTTCATAGTTTAGAGCACTGCGACATGCCGGGGGGGTGGGGGGGGCGTGGGGCGTGGGCAGCCCCTGCAATGTTCCCTCAGCGTCTGGCCTAGAACAGTCTAGGAAAAGGCAGCCCTGGGTCTGACACAGCCACGCACAGGTTATCCCCACCGTTCCCTGTATCCTTCACACATGTGTGCATCTCCCACCAATGGAGACTGTGTGCATGTGACCCCAGAGTGATCGATCCAGCCCATGCTTCTGCCCTGCCCTCCAGACCTGGGTGTCCAAGTCCACTGGCCTTGCCTGCTGGGAGGGCTAATGGGATCTCGAACTTAACAGTGGAGGCCTTCCCATACCTAGGCTTCCCTGTCTCAGGTAACTGCAGCTCCGTCCTTTGAGTGGCTCACTCTAAAATCCTCAGGATCTTCTTTGCTTCCTCTATTTCTTCTAAACCCCACACTGAATGTGTCAGCAAACGGGATCAGCTCCGCCTTCAAAATCCATCAGGAATCTGACCACCTCTCACATCATGTCCGCTGGCACCCCACCCAAGCCACATCCAACCATCGCCTGGAGAGTGTGCTCCCTGCCCCTCCCCTGCTGCCTCACTACCCACAGGTTCCTCTCCACACAGCAGAATGAGCAACCCCTTAAAAGCCTAAGCCCAGGACTTCCCAGGTGGCGCAGTGGTTAAGAATCCACCTGCCAATGCAGGGGACACGGGTTCAAGCCCTGGTCCAGGAAGATCCCACACGCCGCGGAGCAACTAAGCCCATGCGCCACAACTACTGAGCCTGCCTGCGCTCTAGAGCCCGCGAGCCACAACTACTGAAGCCCGTGCGCCTAGAGCCCATGCTCTGCAACAATGAGAAGCCAGCGCACCGCAACGAAGAGTAGCCCCTGCTCGCTGCAACTAGAGAAAGCCCATGCGCAGCAACGAAGACCCAACGCAGCCAAAAATAAGTAAATAAATTTTTTTTAAAAAAAGGGCTTCCCTGGTGGCGCAGTGGTTGAGAGTCTGCCTGCCGACGCAGGGGACACGTGTTCGTGCCCCGGTCCGGGAAGATCCCACATGCCGTGGAGCGGCTGGGCCCGTGAGCCATGGCCGCTGAGCCTGCGCGTCCGGAGCCTGTGCTCCGCAACGGGAGAGGCCACAGCAGTGAGAGGTCCGCGTACCACACACACAAAAAAAGCCTAAGCCCAGTTATGTCACTCTTCTCAAACCCTCCAGTGTCTCTCTGCACCTCTCAGTATAACAGTGGTGTCTTCACCTTGGTTTACAAGGCTTGGCCCCCAAACACCCATCAGGAATAAGGGGCTCATCCCCTGGATGCGGGAGCGGCACCAGCCCACAGCCCATAGCCCTCACCCCCTCAGGGACTGCCTCAGCTGAAGAACGTCCCCTCTCCTCAGGTCACACCCGCTTCCTAGGGCGCCTGCACCCAATGCCTGATCAACACTGGGGTGTAAGGTCCAGCTGTCTCACCCCAAGTCGGGACACCTGAGAAAGGTTAGCCCACCTTCACACCTCCCTGCATTGGAGGCCTCCAATGAGACTGTCACTGCTCAACTCCTGTTCTGCGTTGTCCTGCTTCCTCCCCTCCACCCCACTCCCTCTTACAGGTGTTGATCCCAAGAGCACCTCTTAATAAACCTTCTGCCTGGGAATCTCCAGCTCAGAGTCTGCTGCCTGAGGAACCCAACCTGTGACAAAGACCCTGTGACACCTGGCCCCTTTTCCTTCTCTGACCTCAATTCCCACCCCTCTCCCCTCATTCCCTCTGCTCAGCCACTGGCCTCTTTGTTCTTCATTGATCAGACATGCTCCTGCCTCGGAGCCTCTGTCCTTGCTCTTCCCTCAGCCTGGGAGGCTCTGCCCCCATATCCACACTCCTCTTCTCCTTCAGGGCTTCACTCAAACACCACCTTCTCTGGGAGGCCCTCCCTGGCCATCCCATCAGCAATTGCAAAAGACCTGATGCTTCCTATCTCCTTCCCTGCTTTGTTTTACTCCTTAGCCCTTATTACTATCTAAGGCACCATATACTGTATTTTGTTCATTGTCTCTCTCAACTAGAGCATAAACTCCATGAGGGCAGGGATCTTCGTCTATTTTGTTCAATGTGCCTAGAACAGTGCTTGGCACACAATAATATGTGTTGATGGAACGGATTAGATTCAGTGTTGTGAAATCTAACCATCGATTTGTCCATCCATTTATATACATCCATCCATTCTTCAAGTATTTATTCCTCTGGACATACTAGATGAGGTATTGTGGGAAACTGACAAACAAACGCCACAGTCCTCTCCACCAGTGGTTTCATGGTCTGGGAAGGACTGGAAAACCGGGCTGAGAAGACTCAGAGGAGCTGAAGATCCCTGCCAGCCATGAATGGACCATGGGGGCTTCCTAGAAGAGGGGCATGGCACTGCCCCTGGTAGGACAGGGAGAACTTGGAAAAATGGAGGGAGGACACCAAGGCAGAGGGAGGGTGGGATTGAAGGTGTGGGTCTGGGTGTGGGAGAGGAGCAACTCAAAGAGGATAGAGCTTTGCAGAGATTCCTGGGAAGGTCAGTGGTGTCAGCAGATGAAGATGTTGGACTTCTGCCCTGTGGACAATGGCAGAACCCCCCAAAAGTGTCTGGGCAATAGACTGATGTGGTCATAAATGGTCCATTTCATAGGCTGACAGGGCAGTCATACAAAGATGGAGGAGAGGACCCAGAAGGACCATTACAAGCAGGTTATATGAAAGGAGCACCAGTGCAGGTGTCCAGAGAGCGGGGCTCCAGTCCCTGGGTCATCGCTAATTACGCAGGTGATGTTTAGTCACACCAAACCACATTTCCTCCCTCTTGGTACCTGTCATCGAATCTCAGAATCACTGAGCTGCCAGGGACCTCAGAGGTCACCTAGTCCAGGTTTCCAAACTCCAGGCTGGGAAATCGATTTACTGAGCTGAGAGTGTTTTTAAAATGAAATAGAAGAGAAGGGCTATGTCAGAGAGCATCAATTGTGGTAAAGGTAAAATTGCTTTGCGAAACGTTTGTTTTGGGGTGTGTGTGTGTTTTGGTTCAAAATATAAATCCATTTCCGTGGGTCACAGTAATAAATATTTGAAAGCCACTGCTTTAGTCCGCTCCCTCCACACTGTGTGAATTGCCTTTACAGAATTCCCAATAAAATGCACGGCCGCTCTTGCTCACCTCTGGGAACAGGATGCTGACAAAGGCAAAATCCCCTTCCACTGTTGACGGCTCTGTGCACGAGAAGCACTTCCTCATCTCAAATTGTCTCTTGTTCTCCTGCCCATTGGTCTTCCCTAGCTCTCCCCCCCAAATAAACCTAATCCCACCTTAGATAACAGCCTTAACAGAGTTGAAAACAGCTCTACAAGCCTCTTGGCCAAGTTCTTTCGAGGCTTTAGGCTCATCCACTTCTCTTGCCTTGTCCAGCATCCCTTCTCTAGGAAGCAAGACTCAGGTCTTCATTGTGGGCTACCACCTCTGCCCAACCCGTAACCTACATGGTTTGAGGGGGCCTGGTCCCAGCCCCTGACTCCAGAGATGGCCAGTGTGAGCATCACAGTGCCCTTGCCCATGGGGACTGGCTCCAGAGTGGCCACATGGTCCAAGCAAGCCAATCAAGGGCAATCGGGGACTTCTACAGAAACTGTTAGAAAAGATGGTATGATGCTAAGACGTAGACTCCAAGCCCAGAGCTGTACTGACCATCTTTTCCAAAGCCTAAGGAAAATCTGCCATGGAATGAAGGCAGCACAAAGGAAAGTAAAGGATATGAAGAGAGAGGGAGGGAGGGAGGGAGGGAGGGAGAGAGAGGGAGAGGGAGAGGGAGAGAGAGAGAGAGAGAGAGAGAGAGAGAGAGAGAGAGAGAGAGAGAGATAGAGAAAGAGAAACACAGGGAGATGGGGTGGGGAATAATAGCTGCTGTTATTGGCTGAACTGTGTTCCCCCCAAATTATGTTAAGTCCTAACCCTCAGTACCTCAGAATGTGACTTATTTGGAAATAGTGTCTTTACAGAGGTAATAAAGTTGAAATGAGGTCATTTGAGTGAGTCCTAATCCAGTATGACTGGTATCCTTATGAAAAGGGAAAATCTGGACACAGACAGAGGGGAAATGCTGTGATAACACATTGGGACAATGCCATGTGAGGATGGAGGACTGGAGTGATGCATCTGCAAGCCAGGGAAGGCCAAAGATTTCCAGCAAACCACCAGGAGCTGGGAAGAGGCAAGGAAGGGAGTCTCTATAGATTTCAGGGGGAGCAGGGCCCTGCTGATGCCTTGACCTCAGACTTTTAGCCTCCAGAGCTGTGAGACCACATATTTCTGTTGTTTCAAGCCACCCAGTTTGTGATGCTTTGTTGCAGCAGCCCTAGGAAGCGAATACAGCTTATATTTATAGGGCCTTTACTGCGTGTTCCACACAGATCTTAGTACTTTACAAACGTTAACTCATTTAATAGTCACAGTAGCCCTATAAGGTCATACTATTATCATACTATTATCCCCACTTTACAAATGAGGAAATTGAGGCACAGAGATGCCTCAATGAACTTGCCCAAGTTCATATAGCTTATAAGAGGTGAGGCCAGGATCAAAATGCAGGCAGTGTCTGACCACTAGGCAATCCTGCCTAGTGAGATGGCGTCCTGATGGCGCTGTTGCAGCTCTGGATCAATGGCCACAGGCCAGTTAGGGGAGCCAATAAATACCCATGTTTTTGCTTAAGCCCTTTGATTTGGGTTTCTGTCCCTAACCAACCCACACCATAGGCATCCCAGCTCTGTAGACCTTGCTCTACAATGTGGTTCCCAGACACTTTGTCATCTTGCCCTCTCCACCCCTCCCCTGGGTACACTGCCACTGGGGTATGTCCTTAATTTCTTGCCTTGTTACAAGCTAAGTTACTTAAAAATGACACACTGGCTCTCTGGATGGTTCTCATGAACCAAAAGGCAGACAGTGGCTAGCAAGGAGCAGCAAGAGGGCTGAAGGCTGAAGGGAGTTTTCTGAAAAATTCATCAGGGAAATTCTCCTTCCTGAGTTTGAAGCTGAGAGAATTAGAAGAAACAGGAATGAAGGCACACATGCAAGAAGTTCATGTGGGACTTTAGGGAACTGGGCATCAGCAAAGCTTTGTGGGTTGATGGGAAAGATGTAATGGAGGGGGAAGGAGGAGGGGGACGGGGAGGAAGAGGAGGAAAGCGTACTTCTCCAGCATCCCCCTTGCCCACATGCCTCTCCAGGCCCCAACAACCATCTGTCTCCAAGCATCTCTCCAATCTAGCCCCTCATCTTCTACAAGACACCCTGGAGCTGACAAAGTCTCAGAAAGATAGTGAAAGTGCTCAAAAAGGAGGCTTCCTGATGAACAGTAGAACTTTTCAGTCTGGAGCACCATGGGCTAAGAGAACACCAGTTTACATACTAGAAAACCCAGAGGGCCAGTGAAGAGGGAACCTGTCATCAGCTCCCAACCTAGTGCCTAGGAAGCTCCCCATAGAAGGTGAAAGAGAAAGTTTCAAGCCAAAAAAAGGTCTATGAATAAAAAAAATGGGTGATAAACTTTGATAACTCAGAATGTCATGCTGTCAAACTGCAACACGTTGAAGACAGATTTAGAGCGTTTCAGAGGCCTCTGATGGAAGGAGACAGTTTGGTAATGCTTGTGGGTCTTCTTGTTGATGACAGACAGGGATGGATACAGACCAAAGCAAGAAAGAGACAGGAAACTGGAAGGGAGGACAGGAGACAGAAGACGTGGGACAGGAGAGAAAGAACAGAAAATGAAAGGGCAAGAAAAGACATGGAAAGGTTGGGATGGAAAGAGAACTCGTGGGGGCCTGGCAGAGTGACAAGTACCGCCATGAGGTAGATGAGGGCAGAGATGCCCAAACAAGGGAAGGGCCCATGCAACAGCGTCTAAGGGCACACAGATGAGACCAATGAATGCTGCAAGCAAATGGCTCTCTCAGCTGATAACCCTCATTAAACAGAATTTCACAAACGGCTCAATTTGAATTTCCACTACTTGACAGATTTCAAACCCAGAACAATTATTTCTGATGTAAAGGATCAATAAACAGTTGCCTGAGCTGAATCCCAAGGAAACAGGGACGCTTCCAACAGGGTTGCTAGGATTAAAACTCCTTCAAATGCCGAATAAACACTGACTTATCTCTTTTTAAAGAACTTTTTTGTAAGGCAAAGGTTAGCTTTGCAAGGAAAGGCAGGAAGAAAATTAATCTAACTTACTGTGACCTCCGCCGGCTGGGTCTGAATTACATTTCCACGTGGCCTGTGAAGATCTTTCACGTCTCGCGCTCCATTAGTTGGTGTACTTAGCAAAGGTCGCGTGATGAGCAGACGTACTTTCTAGTCCAGAACGTGATCCTGCCGCACGGCCCTTTCCTGCTTCCCTGGTGTGTCTCTGTTGGAGGTCACCGGTGTGGGCATGAGCCATCCTGCAAGGCCTCATCCAGAAGGCTCCTGAGAACGACAGATGTTACCACTGTCACCACAGCTCCGGGACGGCACAGGTTTCACATGGTTCCCATGCTCAGGGCTGGAGAGAACTGAACAGAAGCGCTTGAGTTTCTAACACTCCTAAGGGGAGATTCACGTGTACCTTTCAGGGAACTGATTTATAGTGAGAAAACCTGCAAGCAAAAAGTCAAAGGATGGAGGAGGGGGAGGAGGAGATAGCAAGGGAAGCCGGTGTGATAGGAAAGCTTCACAGCCCCTCAAACGCAAAGCTTTCTGTCTGTTGGTCTCACCCACAGTGAGGTTCACATTCACATTCTCTTTCTGCGTTGCTCTATTCCTTTTCCTTCAGAGTGGGGTCAGAATTCACGCCTTTCAGAAGATGGCACAAGCCAAGAGGAAAGACACAGCTTATGCTGGATAATAACAACACACACTCGTATTCCTTCTTCAGCAGCTGAACCTCCTTGTGCTGGGAACAAACAGAGATGAACTGGGAACTGGGTCTGACCTTGCCCTCAAGGAGTTTAAAATCAAGGAGAGGTAGGTGTATATATTACTGACTGGCACACATGGGCACTGGAGACGCCCGCCATGGCCTCCCCACCCACCAGCCTCCTGAGAGAATCTGCCCCCAGGTTGGCGGTGGTTGGATAAGCATGTTCTGTTTATGAACTGGAATTCCGCTTGTCCTCTTTCTGTCTCTCTCTTTCCCTCTCTCCTCCTTTCTCTGTCACTTGCTACATAGGAAGTCATCTAACCATTTGTTGGGCTGTGTTTTCTCCAGTCTCTTCCCCCACTACTAGTTTGGAAGTTGTACATTCTATTCCCAATGTTTTAGTGTTGTCCCTTTAAACACTTAAATACATATTTAACTTTATACTTTTCTAACAGCCTGAAGGGAGCTGGTATCTTCATCTTCCTGCCTTCACATTCCCTGCACTCCAGACTTCTCTACAATTGCAGCTTGTTTACAAACACAAAAAGGCATTGCAGTTGTGTTTTCATTGATAGTTATGTAGAACAGTAAGAAAGTTGTGGTAGGAACAAAGGAACTGTGGTGGAGACAACCAGGGGGGCGTTTGGGGTCCAAAGGCAGGACACTGGTAGCCAATCAGACACCCACTCTTCTTGAGAGAGGAACTTCAGGCCGCCTGCTCTCCGAGCCTGGCCACCAAGAGTCACTGCTCCTGGCCTTGGAGTCACTGCTCTCCGAGCCCAGTGACTGAGCGAGGGGAAGCCTTTGTCCAGCTCACCGTGGGGCTCCCCTTGGAGGGTGCCCCCCACCGTGCTCCAGGGGCTCCCACGCTGTTCTTTGGGGTAAAATGCACACACAGGAGGACCTGGGCTGGAAGAGCACGTGGACATCTCTGTTACACCCACTCAAAGGTTTCCAGCTCTCTCCGTTCCTTCCGTTTGTTGCTCTTCCATCTTACTGGGCCAAGAATCACACCAAGTGACAAACCCTCTCAAGAGAAAGAGAAACTGTGAGATGAGATGTGAAATCAGAAGAAAACTCAGAACCAGAGACTGCAGCCTTGACAGAGGCCCTCATATCCCAGAGAGCTCTTCAGAGGAGCCACCCAAGGTTCCCCCACCTTGCCAGCCTGTCTACTTACATTTGCTATTCTTCTGGAACCAGCTATCAAAATGAATAGAATATTTTTTGTTCCCTAACTAGGACATAGAGTGATCTTTTTAAAATGTAAATTGGATTATGTTCTTCCCTTTCGCAAAGCCCTTTGATGGCTTCCCATCTGCCCCTTAAAATAAAATCCCAATTCCTTGCCGTGCTGCATAGGGCCCTGTGTAGTCTGGCTGCTGGTTGCTTCTCCCACCTGAGAACGTGCTATTCTCCCCTGCCTCCCCCCACCCCAGCCCTGCACAGCAGCCCATTGGCTCCTGGGAACTGCCAGTCTCATGCCCAGCTCACATCCTTTGCGCACGCTGGCCCCTCAGCCTAGAACACCCCCCTCCTCTGACCCTGGCTCACCCCTGGCTCACTTCTCCTCATCCTTCCATTTTCAACTTAAATGTCACCTCCTTGGAGAAGCCTCTTTCTCCGATCACCCATCAAAATTAAGCACCACTGCCCATATATTTTCTTTTCACAGCACCATCTTTCCTTCTCTTTGTAGCACTTCCTTCAATGCATGAATTCTTATCCATTTGCTTGTTTTCTTGTTTATGGTCAGTCCTGCCCCACCAGGCTGCAAGTTCCCCTGAAAGGGACCCTGTCTTATTCACTACTGTTTCCCCAGCACCTAGAACAACGCCAATATATACAGGCCACTCGATAATTATTTGTTCAATGAATGAATTGGTTTCTTAAATACGCACTTACTGAGCATTCCAAGGTTGTGGTCAAGAGCAAGCAAGATCATACTATGCAAATATGAATGGTTATCATCATCGGTATCATGACTATTTCTAACCGAGATAAACTTGCAGGCCAACCACCAGCCGGTCTTGCCAGGCTGGTTATCTCCAACATAATCCGAACGATAGCAACCATCGAAAAGGTCAAGTTTTCACCACACTTTGCCCAAGGATCATTTACAGTCCAATCATTTGGATTAATCTCTTGACTTAGGTTTGATATGTTTTTGTCAAGCAAGCAAATATATATTGATACTTGCAAAGAGCTTTCTGCATGTGGTACCCACTAAAATATGGCTGCATTTTCCATAGTAATTGTCTCTAGAAGCTCATTCCCAGCTGTGCTGGGTCATTTAGCTAATCTGCAGTAAGTATGGTATGGATCCAAGCAGCAAGGGAGGAGCACATTAGCCTGGCCCACAGAAGGGTGACTACTTCGGCTGCATGATCACTTTACAGACTTGGCTGAAGTCTCCACGCTACACGGAGATGGTCTGGAAGTCAGCCCTCTGCCTCACCTCGCCCCCAACCACCTCCATGCACATTCACACAGGCAGTGGGATCTGAGCTGGCCACAGGGGAGTGGCAATGTGATGACAGCATCTCAAGGAGACCTTACCATGTCACTCTCATGAAAGGGCTCTTATCATTCATTTCTTCATTCCTTCATAACTGACACTGTCTTATAAAAACGATAATATGCAGTGCTCGCTAAGATGCATTAAAATTGATATTCTTATATGTTGCTTATGGAAATGTAAATGAGCATAATTATTTGAAAAGCCCATTTGGCAGAATACATCAAAAAGTTCATATTCTTTGACCCTATAATTCCACTTCTTTGAATTTATTCTTAGTAAATAGTCATGGATGTGCAGCATTGCTTTAAATAATTATAAATGTCCAAAAACAGGGGATTGGTTAGCTGAATAAGCTATTGTACATCTTTTCAGAGACTACTTACTCTTCAGCCATGGAAAAGTATGTGATTTATTAAGTGGAGGGCTGGGAGGGCGAGCAACTTTCAAATAGCGTGGATAATTTGTACACCATTATCCCAAAGTGTTCAAAACTAAATTTGCATATATACATAGAAAAACTACTGGACTGATAAAAGGGGGGGGTGGGCGCCCAGGAGATGTTTCTTTATTCTCTATTCTGTCAGTGTTTGAAAGACTTCACAATTTTTAAAAAATGAAAGAAAAAAATTGAAAAGATATACATCAAAATATTAACAGCAGATGTAGGATTCCAGGGTATTTTTTACTTTCTTCTGAGAGATTGTCTGTATTTTCCAAGTGTTCTTAAATGAACTTGAATTCTTTTTAGGATCCAAAAAGATAAACAGAAAAACTTCCTTTACAAACAAAGCAACATTCACACAGAGCGCCCAGTTGGTGTGCACCTGCCACGTGCAGGGCCTGAGAAGCTGTGATGGAATTGAGAGCTAGATGGGGAAAGAGAACAGGCATCCAGGCAGGAAGAACAGCTTGGATGAAGACTCCGAGGGGGGGAAACACGTACAGAAAAGGTGGTGAACCCTGCTGTTTGGCTGGTTAGGACTCATAAAAGATGTGGTGGGAGATCAGACTAGAAGGGTCAGGAGGACCCAGATTCAGACAACTAGGAGCCATAAAAGTGGGGTGGGGAGGGACGCGTGGGGAGCCTCTGTGTTGGAATGGTCCCTGCAGGCTGAGTGGAGGGTGGTTGGATGGGCCACACCACAGGCATGGCATCCAGTGGAGAGGCTGGAATGTGGCCAGGAGAGAGATAAGTGGGCAGTGGCTGTGGGACCACCGGGAAACATCCCCCAAGGCCCAGCACAGGCTGGGCCCAGCACTCCCTGGAATGGTGGTTACGAGTTCAAGCTGAGACATCAGGTAGCCTGGGTTTGATCCTGGCTTCACTGCTCACTAGTTGTGTGGCCACAGGCCAGTTACATCACCTCTCGGTGCCTCGGTGTTTGCATCTGGATAGTGGGGATAATAACAGTACCATGTCGCAGAGCTGCAGGGAGGATGTCAACAGAGGTGCAGCACTTGGCCCAGGGCCGCGTACAGAGTAACAGTTCAAGTTAGCGGGTGTTATTTACTCTGACCCGACGTCCACTGATAGTGCCCTGAGTGGGGCATGTTGCCTGCAGGGCCACCTGTATCAGCGAGGGGCACAAGCCGAGGCACAGGGTGGGCTCTGTCTCTCCGATCCTCCCCCCAGATGTTGTCAAGGAGTTAACAAGTTGACAAAGTCGAGATGAAGGAGAGACTGGAAGGATGCTGTAGGGAGTGTCAGTGACCCAGCCTCTGCTCCCAGCTTTGGCACTAAGTGCCAGATGGGAAGTCAGGTGAAGATCATTGTCCCAGGATGCAATTCCTAGGCCCCCAACTGATGACAGTGCATGTGGGCGTGGCCTCCCCTCCTGGGCCCAGGACGCATTTGTTCTGACTCCACCTCCCACCTGTGGCCAGGAGATTAATGGGTGCAGCCTATTTCATCTAAACTGACCCTTCACAGCACCTGTTCTGGGGCCAAGGTCCAACCACTTATAAGGAAATAAAGAAAAATTCCAGTTACCCACCACACATATCTTGCCTCTACCAGGCCCAAGGCAAACTGTAAGTGGCTTCTTTAAAAATCAAGAGTTGGAGGCAGGGACTTCCCTGGTGGCGCAGTGGTTAAGAATTCACCTGCCAATGCAGGGGACAAGGGTTCGATCTCTGGGCCGGGAAGATCCCACATGCCACGGAGCAACAAAGCCTGTGCGTCACAACTACTGAGCCTGTGCTCTAGAGCCCGCGAGCCACAACTACTGAGCCTGCGTGCCACAACTACTGAAGCCCACGCACTCTGGAGCCCATGCTCCGCAGCAAGAGAAGCCACCGCAATTAGAAGCCTGTGCACTGCAACAAAGAGTAACCCCCACTCGCCGCAACTAGAGAAAGCCTGTGTGCAGCAATGAAGACCCAAAGCAGCCAAAAATTTATTTATTTATTTAATTTAAAAAAAAAAGTGTTGGAGGCAGAGCTGCTTTTGGTCTGAGTGGGCCAGAGAGGCTGGTGGGAGGAGCCGTGTCCCCAGCATCCCTACCTCCTCTCCTATTTCCAGAACCACAGAAGTGATAAACGGGCTCACTCCAAGGCAAAGGAAATGCACAATCAATCCACGCCTTTCGGGCTGGGCTACAATTTAAGGAGAGGAGGAGAGAAGATAAATAAAAAGGCCTATTTTCTAGAGAGCCATTTAAGCCCAGAGAGAAGACGTAATTATGTGCGCACCAGCTCTGCTTAAATTCGGCCCCAGCTCTCTCAAAATTGCCCTCAGATAATCAAAAGGAAGTGAAGAGGAACAACACAGACTCGAATTCAGAAGAGCCTGTGGTAATTAGCACCCGATGCCTGGCCCCCGCTGTCAGGCAGAGCAGTTGGTCACCGTGGGGCCTCCTGCTGTCTTCTAGTGGCAAAGGAAGATACGTTGGCTCTTCCTAACTCACCTCGAAGTTGGAAAGCACGGTACTGACACATCCATGACTGTATTTCTAAAATCATCCCTCAAAGAGATAAATGACTTCCTCTAGCCGTGCTGTCCGACCTGGGCCTGGGAATAGATAAATTTATTTACGCGTGAGCTAAATCTCCATTTTTCTCCTGGCACCATCTATAATCCCATCTCTTTCAATGTTTGAGGCACTCGATGTGATGAATGTGCCCCAGTCATGGGACGAGAGGTGAAACCCTCACTGGGAGCATCAAGCAGCCTATCTTAGGGCCAAGCCCATGTGACAACCTGCTCTGGGGACACCTGGGTTCAAGAAGCCACCACACAGAGGGTCCCCTAGAAAGAACTACACTTGTTTCCAAGTAGAAATGCTTTCCTTTCCACTACAGGCCTGTCTGCCTGGGCCTGGGCAGGCTGAGGGCTGCCTCTAAGAACGGCAGGGCCCTTCCATGACCCCATGGAAGTCACGTAGGGTCCTTCCATGTCCGCTGCAGCAGGAGACAAGAGCTGGCTGGGATCAGAGGAAGGCAAGACAGCAGCCTGGCTCCCTCCAGACAGTCCAATCCCTCAGCTCCTGCAGGAGGTAAATGGATCTAGACAAAGATTCTCTATTTCTGGAAATTCCTCCTAGGGATTTTAACAAAGCAAGACCACAAGAGTTTCCCTCTTCTATCTCCTCACAGCCCTCCCAGGAGCATGGGTCAGGGTCACCCAGAGCCCACAAGCCTCAGTTTCCTCATCCATAAAAAGGGGATCTTAATACCTATCCTGCAAGGATTCTGAGAAGCCAAGCATAGACACAGGTAAGATGTAAGGGCCTTATTACTCTGTCCTAACCAGTCAGATTGCAGCAAAGCACCTGGTCCAGTGTGGCTCAGCCCCCGCTACATGTTAGCATCACTGGGCAGCCGTAAAATAAATAATAGACAAAACATGATGCCTGGCCTGTATCCTGGACCAATTACATCCCATCTCTGCCAGTGGAGCTGGAGTCAGTGTTTCTCAACGTGCAGCCAAGGCCGAGAAGCTCTGGCTTGGTTTGCTCGCTCGCAAATTCCTTTCCTCAGACCCCAGGGTCAGCCCCTAATCAGGATCTAAATGGTTAACACATGGTTGGTTCCGTGGGCTCAGGGGCAGCCCTGCCCTGAGCCTCTCCTAGGAGAGGCAAGGGAATGATGACACACTGGTTGTGACACATCAGAAGGGACACGGGCTTGAAGCACGGACAGTGATGACAGCGAGGCAGATATTCTTTGAGTCCATACTGAGTGCTGGGCACTGTGCTGACTGCTTGGCGTGGATTGTGTCTCTCTTAATCCTCATCATGACCCTTGAGTTGGCACCGTTAGGAAGGCGATTTTACCGACAAGGGCACTGAGGCTTAGAGGGGTCAATAGCCATCTGGGGTCACATGTCACAGAAGGGAATTTTGCCTCTGTCCCCATTACTGGGGCACACTGCTCACCTTGCCTCTCTGTGCATCAGTTCCTCGTCTGTGGGTCAGGAGGGGTCCAGGGGAACCCCAGCCCCAAAGGTCGTAACTGGCCCCAGCACTGAAGTAGCTCTAGTGCAGTGTGATTTAGGTTCAGCCCATCAGATGCACTTAAGTGCATTTGGCAGGTGAAGGTGAGGCAAGGACTTCTGCTCCTTCAGCAGGTGCAGCAGTATTTGCAGGAGTCCCCATATGCCAAGTAGCAGAACTTGGGCATCATTACTTTTCTGCTGTGGGTGTAGCTGGTGGCTGCTCCCGCATTCCCCCGTCCCCCGACTGTGGCAGAGGCAGGGGCTCCTCTGGCAGCTGGTCTGCAGTGTTGTTCTGAGAGTCCTTTCTGGAGACCTGACTTAAATCCCCTTCTTCTTAAACAGCTAACGTTACTTGTATTATGTGCCACTAAATGAACCCTGATTCATACAGGTACACTCCCACCAACTTACCTGGCCTCAAGAGTGGCAACCATATGAATAAGGGGGAGATAAGCTCTGCACTGAACCAGGGGCCAGAGATGGAGGCCTCTGTCTCCAAGGGACGCTTGGGTGAAACATTTGCCTAATTTGAGCCTCAGTCTCCACATCTTTAAAGTGAGGACCACAGTGCAGCCCACACCCATCGGGCTTTTAGCAAACGCTCACTGGTCCTTCAGAAGCTTAGTCTAACCAAGGAGAGGGGCTATTAACAGGGAAATCGGAGCTGTACAGTATCTCGGTTGTCTTGAGAGATGATTCTGCAGCAGTGGCACACAGAGGAGGGATGGTTCCCGGGGGTTGGGAGAGCACCACAGAGGGAGTCAGCATTGAGAGGTCAGGGACGGGGAGTTACAGATGGAAGGACCATTTGACAGAGACTCAAATCTGCAAGAGTCTTAGGAGTTTGAGAAACAGTAAACAGAAACAGTCTTAGGAGCTTGTAAACAGTAGGGCAGAGCAGGGGAGAGCCAGGGGGAAGAGTCCTCGGGAGGGCAGGTTCTGATCTTCTGGGGCCGTGGTGGCACCAGGTAACCCTCCATACCTGCCACCATCCATTCCAGCTCCTGCCTCTTCACAACCTGACATCCACAGCCAACCTGTGAGGTGAGAGGCAACTCATGGTTGTCCCATTTTATAGAAGAGGAAGCTGAGTCTTAGAGGCCCGAAGCTGATACAAGGTCACACAGGGAGTTCAGCGGGGAAGGAAGAATGAGGACTAGATCTCTCCTGCTGTCCAGTCGGCTCTTCCCCAGCACGCCCGCCCCCTGTCAGTCTCGGGGGGCCAGCTCAGGGGGTGGGGCCGGACCTCCTGATGGAGCAGCTGCAGCTCTGCAGTTACCCGGTTGGCAGAGGCATGTTTGGGGGCCTGAGGAAGAGTCCTGGGCTTCTGCACAGAAAGCCAGAGCCACAAAGACAGAAAGCCCTGGAGCAAGGGCAACACAGGGCTCAGCCTGCCGCCAACCCCACAGTCACTCCAGTTCTCATGGTTTTAAGGGAAAAAGACATGGAACCTGATCCCAGTCTTACCCCAGCTCTGTCACTGACCCTGGGGAAGGCTCATCACCTCACTGAGTCTCAGCTTGCTCATCAGTAAAATGGAGATAATAAACCTCACTTTGGTTACCCCCAGGGTTTTTGGAGAGACAAGTATGATACAGGATATAAAAGCCCCTGGTCACCCATAGGACCCAGTTGTCTGGGGCCTTCACTTGAGGAATGGGGTTGGGGGGCTCTTCACACATGCACCCCACGTGGACATTTTCTCTCTTGCCTCTTGTTTCCTGTCTCTGCTTGGTTCGCCCCAGCCCCACCTGCCCAGCCTATTGAGCATCTGCCTGACATTGCCTCCCTGTCCTTGTCTTTGTCCTGAGGGGGAGGGGAGGGGGGAGGGGGGGCAGCCCGACACAGGAGGAAAGGACGCCAGCAGCGAATCTCATTCCTGCTCTCTGGGCAGCAGAGCCTGAACTCCCCACAAGCTGGGTTTGGCCATGACCCTGGGCAGCCGAGGTGCTCACCCTTTTGTTCTGGGCATCTTAACACCGTGCAGCCACTGCTGCCATTCCACCGCCAGCCCTGTGAGGAGTTCCATCCCATTAACTCCTCCACGTCACCATGGCAACACAGGCTCCCGACTCTCCCAAAGATACGAGATAGGAGTGCTGCCACCAAGGCTGGCCTGCACACCCTCCCCAGATACGCAGGAGGGCCAGAGACCTCAACTCATTTCCAGTCAGGACAACCGTGCCACCTGAGCTCCTACTATGCGCCCAGGGCCTGCCTCCAGACATACATCCCCACCCAAGATGAAGCAACCCCTACCCAGCCACTGATGTGTCGGCAGATGGCTTTCAGCTAATTTTAGGTTTTCTCTCTGTGTACCTGCCTTTTCTCCTCACAGCCCCGAAATCCAATCATAGCAGAGCTGGTGCTGACACAGTGATAGTGTATAGCAGCTGTACCCCGCCATTTCTCATTGGCTCCTCAGTGTAAATTCTGAAGTACACATGGTGGTTCCTCCCATTTTACAGACGAAATTGAAGCTCAGAGAGGTTAAGTAACATGCCCAAGGTAACACTGTCATTAAGTGGGAGACAATATTTAAATTCAAGGCTGTTTTTAGACTCACAGACTTAGAGAATGAACTTATGGTTACCGGGGTGGGGAAGGAGGCGGGGACGGATAGACTGAGAGTTGGGGATTGACATGTACACACTGCTATATTTAAAATAGATAACCGGGGCTTCCCTGGTGGCGCAGTGGTTGAGAGTCTGCCTGCCGATGCAGGGGACACGGGTTCGTGCCCCGGTCCGGGAAGATCCCACATGCCGCGGCGGCTAGGCCCGTGAGCCACGGCCGCTGGGCCTGCGTGTCCGGAGCCTGTGCTCCGCAACGGGAGAGGCCACAGCAGTGAGAGGCCCACGTATCGCATAAAAAAAAAAAAAAAAAAACCAAAGATAAAATAAAATAGATAACCAACAAGGACCTACTATTTAAAAATAAATAAATAAATAAAAATTTTAAATAATAAGTTCTAGGCTGTTTTTTACTTGGTATATGTGACACTTACGTAACTCTTACGATATTCCAGGCACTGTCCTGTGCTTTATACATATTAAGTCTTTTAACCCTTGGATAGGTACTGTCAATAGCTCCACCTTACAGATAAAGATATCAAGGCAGAGAGAGGTTAAGTAATTTGCCCAGAGTCATACAGAAAGAGATGGAGCCTGGATTCAAGCCCAGGCAGTCTGGCTCCTGAGTTTGTGTCCATAACCACTATACAGATGGTCCCCAACTTATGAAGTTTCGACCTAACGGTTTTTCTATTTTACAATGGTGAGAAAGCTACACAGACTCCATACAAATTGTACTTCAACTTTTTGATCTTTTCCACATATGGTATGATATTCTCTCCTGATGCTGGGCAGCAGCAGCCTCAACTCCTTGTCAGCCACACCATCACGAGGGTAAATAACTGATACACTTACAACCATTCTGTACCCAGGCAACCATTGTTTTTCACTTTCAGTGAAGTATTCAATGAATTACATGAGATATTCAACACTTTATTATGAAATAGGCTCTGTATTAGATGATTTTGCCCAATAGTAGGCTAATTTAAGTGTTCTGAGCATGTTTAAGGTAGGCTGGGCTAAGCTATGCTGTTCGGTAGGTAAGGTGTATTAAATGCATTTTTGGCTTAATGATATATTCAGCTTATGATGGGTTTATTGGGACGTAACCCCATCGTAAATCGAGGAAGATCTGTACTACATTTGATTATAATTCTAGGGCTCCTCTCTCCCAAGCTGCACCCTACCCACCCTGAAGTCAAGGAATTGGCCACCTGACCACTCCGGTAGCTGTGCCTGGCTTCTCTCACTGAGCTGCTCCCTCAAACCAAGCAACTGGCTAGTTTGAGGATTTTATCTCCCCAACCTTCCTGCAGCTTTCTTTTCCAATTTCCCTCGCTCTCAAAGTAATCTCATGTTTCCACTCACTGCTCTGGGCTTTAAAACGCTCCCATTTGGAAGAACAGCCGGGAATTGTCTTGCTTTCAGAGAAGAGCCTTTCAGTGCCCTGGCAGGGGAAGTCCCCCTGTCCTTCCTCACACAGCCTGTCTCCAAAGACCATTAACGCAATCACTTAACGAGAGGCCAGCGGTTTGAAGGAGAGAAGAAATCATAAAATCCATCAAACCTGTATTTGTCTCATTAAAAGTGTTTCTAATTTATAATGTCCTGGAATGCAGATGCCTCCCAGCTGTGCGGGCCTGGTCATGCTGCCTGGTGCACACCCCCTCCACTCCCGGGCCCCCCTCCCACCTCGCTGGGACTGCCATCAATTTCTGCTCATCAGCGGCACTTACAGTAAATGGATTCATTTGTGGCAATGGGAGCTGAGAGACAAAGGTGACAATATAATTAAGGTTTTTAATTCTATGCCTGAACAGTTAAGTCCAGAACTCATGATAATTAGCTGGCTGTAATGAAAGATCTTTAATCGTTATTTTCCCTTTGTTTCCTATAATTGTTCATTTCGGCCGAGTACATTTGTTCTTTCATTTGAATCTGGCTGCACAGTTTTATGTCACTTCCATTACTCCTATAAAACTCCAAAGAAAATATGTTGTGGAGCTGGTCATTTACAAAGTCACGGCAAGATAGCACCGGGAGCTCATCTGCGCACAACCGCTGACCGGGGGCCGTGGCTACTTTCTGGAGGAAAGAAACCTGGGCTCGAGCAATCCACAGGCCTGGGGATGTGGCTACATAAAAGCAAGCACTGGCAGGAAAAGGAAAAACAATGGGCCCTGCACAGCTGAATTAGCCACAGGAGTTGGTGTGCAAACTGGTTCATGGAAGAGTGATTATGATCACACAAGTTCCTGATTCTCAAATGCATGTGTTGTTTTTTTTCATATTTTAGCATTCCTATTAACAGGATGCATCTTACAATGGATGTGCGTAATTAATGTCATGTGTACCTTTTGTATTTCCTGAAAAGTTATAAGTGAATTGACAGTGTTTCTTATAGTTGATGATACCTTAGAGTTAGGAAAACATGGTAAAAGCGTCTTCCATACAGCAAATATTTCCCAAGGACCCGCTACATTCCAGGCAGGGTGCTGGGAATGCAGCGGTAAGTAGAAACTGACCAGTCCCTGCTGTCATTGTCTCCACAATCTGGAGGGTCATCATCAACTCAGCCTCCTGTCCAACCACAGCTGGCCAGCTGGACAGGATATTTTTCACTTGCTGTGGACTTTTTGGACCCTGTTTCAACTATGGGTCCAGGTAACCAGATTTCTGGTAGGCAAATGCCTCTCAGAAACCAGAATATCAAAGCAAGAGGCTGGGGGCTTACAACAAGGGAATGGAGGAACCCAGGCGTTTGAATTCTGTCCCACAGCTGCCCAGGATTGGAGAAGAAACCAGCTGGGGAAATTGGGTGGGAGGATTGTAATAGGAAAGGAAAACAGGCCTCAGACAGGACCTAAGGAATGCACTGGGATGTGGGGGGCACCTGGGCAGAAGGCCTGGGTGGCTTTTGACACAGTCCGTGTCCTTTCTCTCCTCTCTCCACTCCTGATATATGAGTCCTGAAAGTTGCGTGCCGCAAGTGAGCTCATATATTTCCGGAGAGGATTGGGGCTAAACTGGGCCTCCTCTGATGCAGTGCCCTTCAGCTCGAGGTTCTAAACGTTGCTTCCTCTCAAATTCCCTTTAGTTACCGGTTACCAGGAAGAAGAAAACTAGGCCACCCCAATAAAAATCTTCTTGCTCTTCCCCAATCCATTCTACACACAAAGTCAGAGTGATTGTTTTGAAAACACATGGCCTTTCCTTCCCTGTAAAAATCTTCAGAGGCTTCCCAGTGTCCTTTGGAAACAATCTAAACCCCTAGAAACAGCCAAAGGAGTCCTGCATTGCCTGCCCTCGTCTGCCCTCGGCTTGGGCCTTCCCCTGCAGCCTGCTGCTCAGCCCTGATGTGGCCAGCTCATTTCAGCTCCGGGGCCTCCTCCCATACTGCCTGCGCTGCCTGGGGGCGTCTCCAACCTCCAACCGCCCTTTTTTGCTAGCCCAGTGGCTCACTCCAGAAGTCACCTTGGATAGTCTCAAGCACCAAGTACCAAAAAGGCCAAGGGAAGAGCTGCACTTCTCATCGGGCAAGAGGGTCTGAAAGGCAGGAGCTGGTTGTGGGTCTCAAATGCATCCCTTTGGGCCCCTCGCCAGAGCTCACTTACAACCCGCAGAATAAGCCGAAAACTGGCCCTGGCACAGGTAGGGGTTGGGGAGGGATGAACATGTTTATAAGTCAAGTGAGGCCCAGCATACCCCCTTCTGTCCCTCCTGCACAGCCACTGCCTGAGCTCCCATGGCTGCCCTCTCTCTCCTCGCTGGCCTCCCGACCTCCAGTCCCTTTCGAGACCCAGCTTCCTAAAACCTCACCGGGTCAGGACCCTTACTTAGAGAAAATCAAGGGCCCTAACCCTGGCACCCAAGGCCCTAACCCTCTCCCGCTGATCCCCTGCTACCCCCTACCCTGAACTTTCTCCTTTAGCAGAAAGTGGCTCTCGCTCGCCCCATGCTGTGTCCTGCCTTGAGGTCTTTGCTGATGCTGTCCTCTCCACCCAACAGGCCTGTCCCCTTCCCACCACATCTGGCCTGCTGCCTGCCCTAGACTGGGTCAGATGGCCCTCTTCAGGCACCCATGGTGCTCCCATCAGTGCGCTCTCCACACTGCTTTATCTTTATCTGCCCACTGCACTCCACCTGCCTGCACAGAAGCAGATGGGCTCGTCCACCACTGTCCCCCAGTGCTAGGATGGGCCCCGACCCAGATCAGGATTCACTGTGTTAGGAATAAATGAATGGAGATGGGGAGAAGCTGGCCAGTACAGAGGCAGCTGGACCCCACCAAGCCGGGCTCTTCAGCCCTCCAACAAACGTCTTGTGAACCCCTTCTCTGTGCCAGGCCCTGGGCTCGACACTGAAACACTAAGTAAGAGAACAACCCAGCCTAAAGTTACAGTTTTCCAGGGAGCTCACAGGGTACAATGGTTATGAACACAGGTTCAAATCCCACCTCTACTACTTACTAGCTGTGTGTCCTTGCACGAGTTTCCCACCCTCTCTGTGCCTCAGTTTCTTTATCTACAAAATGGGGACAATAACAGCAGCTACCTCAAAGTGTGATTTGAAGAATAAATGAGAAATATATGACAAAGTGGCTGAATAGTGAATAGTGCCTGGCCCATTACAAATGCAAAAATAACATTAGCTCCCCCAGTTTGCTGCTGGTCTCTGCCCTCGGAGCAGCCTCCCTCAAGCCCACACTCTCGTGCTCCTGGTCCCTCAGGGAGCCACTGAGGCAGAGCCAAGACAGCACAGGCTGAGGAGTCACCCAGATGGGAATGCAAGACCTGGCTCCACCAACTAGCTGTGTGACTTTGAGAAAGATACATGCGAAGTGGACCATTTCCCCCAGAACCCAGCCAAGCATCCGTTTTCCCTTAGGACAAGCAGAGAGGGAAAGAATAACTGCTCTGCCTGCTTCACAGAGCCTTGTGAGAATAGAACAAGAGAATGGATGTAAAAGTCCTCTGTGAGCTGCACAGAGATTATCCCAATCAGAGCACCGCATCCAGGGGGTCAGCCAGGTGGGCTGGACTAGGCTGGTGTGTGCACGAGGACATACACACTACACCAGAATCCAGGGACGGGAAGCCACTGGCAGAGGGAGGGAGGAGCAGAGGGTGACAGATGCTTGACAGCTTTACAAGCAGGGCCTCAGTGAGCTTTGGGGGCACAGCCTGGGGTGGCCCCATCCTCCGATCCCTGGTGCTGATTTCTGGGGCCCTTCCCCCCAGCACCTGGCAAGCTCATGACAGCAAGTGCCACTCCTGAGGACTCACCCTGGCCGCAAGGCTGTTCCCGTGCCCTTGAATCTATTAAACGGAGCAAAGTGATTAATTATTTTACTGTCTTTATGGCATCAGCTTTAACTTGCTTCCCATCCAGATTTCCAATTACATAGCCCAAGTCTTAAACTCAGGAGGACATGTATTATTGAACTATTTACAATCAGAGTTTTTCAGAGCAGAAAAAACTCTGCCAGGCAAGAGCTACACAACCAAAATTAATGATTCAGAGACCAGAAGACAATCTTTCCATAATCAGAGGGGTGTGGGATGCAGTCAGGAAAAGAATGGAGAAGTGAGTCTAAATCAAAGATGCCAAATCATTTTCCACTGAAGGGCACAGACTTCCCCACAAAGGGGAAGGCAAATCAATCGGTGGGTGGGAGTTGGGAGGACACACCCATGCAAAATGCAGTGAAATGTAGTTGGAGTTATTCTTTTTTTTCTTTAAAATACTTATGAATTTTTAAATTGAGATGTAATTGACATATAACATGTTAGTTTCAAGTGTACAACATAATGATTTGATATTTGTATGTATTGTGAAATGATCATCACAGTAAGTTTAGTTAACATCCATCACCTCACATAGTTACAAATTTTTTTTCTTGTGATGAGAACTTTTAAGATCTACTTTCTCAGCAGCTTTCAAATACTCGATAGTGTTACCAACAATAGTCACCATACTGTACATTACATCCCCAGGGCCTATTTATTTCATAAATGGAAGTCTGTACATTTTAAACCCCTTCATCCATTTCACGCACGCCCGCCTCTGGCAACCGCCAATCTGTTCTCTGTATTCACGAGTTCATTTTCTGTTTTGTTTTATTTTGTTTTCAGATTCTACATATAAGTGAAATCATACACTCTTTGTCTTTCTCTGCCAGCCTTATTTCACTTAGCATAATGCCCTCAAGATCCACCCATGTTGTCACAAATGGCAAGATTTCCTCCTTCTTTATAGATGAATAATATTCCATTGTGTATATTTAATGTACACCGTTGTGTGTGTGTATATATATATATATATATATATCCCACATTTTTAGAGTGTTTTGATGAAAATGGTGTACCCTGGGTTACTTTAGTCACATGAACTGTTTTTGTTTTTTTTTAAATATTTGTTTCTTTATTTATTTGGCTGTGCCAGGTCTTAGTTGCGGCATGCAGGATTTTTAGTTGCTGCATTTGGGATCTTTAGTTGCGGCATGTGGGATCTAGTTCCCTGACCAGGGATCGAATCCAGGCCCCCTGCATTGGGAGCACAGAGTCTTAGCCACTGGACCACCAGGAAAGTCCCAACTCTAGGTTTAAAATGGAGACACATCACTACTGATAACCAGGGTGCCCACTCTGCCTGATAACTCCAAACATCTAGCTGCTTCCAGCACCTCCTTAATTAGTTCTGGAAAACTCATGTGTTTTTACCAGCAAGTCCTATCAGCTACCACTTCATCCCCTCCTTCAGCTCCTGCCAAGTCACAGGAGAACACACACCGCTGCCTCGGAGCCACCTTTATGCCACCGTCCACTGGGAGGCACCATCTCCACAATGGATGTGCCAGAACATTCTAGGGGGTCCACAGCCTGTCTGTGTCCCTGTGGGGATTGCCTCTCTCTCAGTTTTGTGTTGCAAGGAGGCTTGTGTTCCAATGATTTGCAGAGGTTTTTTTTAGAACAGGCCTTTCCATGTTTACCCACTGTAACTCCCTCCTCACAGGCCCCAGACAGGAGTCCATGATGGATTTGGACAAGGAGAAAAGTTCTCAGACAGATTCTCCTCCTTGCTAATGATTCCAGGCCTATTGCCATGCTGAGTTTGTCAGCCTGGCTTCCTCAGTACACAGGCAGATTCCTGGAGGACCCTCTAATCAGTCACCCAGATGGGCTCAGCTCAGGATCAAGCCAGGTCCCTGCTACAGGAACATGGAGGGGACAGGAACAGTAAGATCACATCTGTGTTGGACCAGGCTGTGTCCTCCCAGAAACCCATTAGGTAAATGCCATTATCCCCATTTCACAGAGATGAAACTGCAGCTCAAAGAGGTTAAGTAATTTCCCCAAGATTCCACAGCTAGTAGGTGGCACCAGGCTCTACCAGGATCCATCCCAGGTCTTGGATGCCAAGATTCAGTTATGACTCTGCCTCCTGCTGCTTGTTTAAGAATATATAAGTTGACAATCCATTACCAGGACTTTGTCTAGAAAAAAACTATTTTCAACATAGGAGAAATAAATGTTTTGTTTGTTTGTTTTCTGCAAGGGAAGCAGAGGAAAGGACTGTCATCAACAAACCCAGGCACAGGTCTGTTCCCTCCTGGAGTGCATGTTTGCTTAAGTAAAGCTGCAGTCTTAAAAAGATGAGCCTAGAAAATGCACCTTCTTTTATTTTATTATTATTTTTTTAAAATAAATTTATTTATTTATTGGCTGCGTTGGGTCTTCGTTGCTGTAAGCGGGCTTTCTCTAGTTGCGGCGAGCGGGGGCTAATCTTTGTTGCGGTGTGCGGTCTTCTCATTATCGTGGCTTCTCTTTGTTGCGGAGCACGGGCTCTAGGCATGCGGGCTGCAGTAGTTGTGGTACGTGGGCTCAGGAGTTGTGGCTCTCGGGCTCTGGAGCACAGGCTCAGTAGTTGTGGCACACGCGCTTAGTTGCTCCGCGGCTTGTGGGATCTTCCCGGACCAGGGTTCAAACCCGTGTTCCCTGCGTTGGCAGGCGGATTCTTAACCACTGAGGCATCAGGGAAGTCCCAGCACCTTCTTTTAAAAGCCTTTTTTTTTTAAATGGTGGAGACTACTCAGTTGCTCAGGAAACCTGTTTCCACCGCTCCTGAGCATTTAATCTAGACTACATTTCCCAGCCTTCCTTGCAATTGGGCGTGGCCACGTCCATGGTTCTAGCCAATGGAATGACAGCAGAGCTGTCTTCTCTAGTTATAGCTCTGGCCCATAAGAACCTCCCCACAGGACTCTCCGGGCTCTTTCCACTCTTACCAGTTTGATGCAAATAAGTGTCATGACCTTGGACACCAAGGTTGAAAGTGGCAGGTCCAGAAGGTTATGGAGGCTGGGTCCCTGAACCAGCATGTAAGGAGGACCACCTACCTATCTAGAGTTGCCTAAAAACAAGAATACCCAGTCACATGTGAATTTCAAATAAGCAATGAATAATTTTCAGTATACTATGTTGGGGACAAACTGGGGAGAGAGGCAACCCCAGTCACGTTTCTGTAACTGCTCTGGGCTCTTAGGATCACTGGGTAAATAGCTATCATTTGGAACCTACTTAGACTAAAAAATTATCTGTTGTTTATCTGAAACTCAAATTTAACTAGGTATCATATTTTATCTGGCAACCCTACAACCTGTCAGAACACCTGTCTAGTATTTTACAGGAGTGAGACATAAATGTTGTGTTTGAGCCATTATATATTTGGAGGTTTGTTTGTTATAGCAGCCAGCATTCTACCATCGCTTCCTTGAGGCATCAGATATTAAACAGCCCAGGAGTCCAGCCCTGTCTGGACTAATCAGCATTTATGCAAGTGGATGTTTTGTCACCAACTCTTCCTGCCTGGACTGCTGTAGCTCGGTAGAGCCTATGAAGCTTTCACCCCTCTCTCTTCCATGGACACATTTGGAGCACCGGAGACGAAGAGAGAACAGACTTAGTTCTCGCCCCACCCCGTACCCCATGGGTGACTCCACTTGGGTTCACCAATAATTCCAGGGCGCTCATGAGCAGATGCAAACCAAGGCTCAGCAAGTCCAGAGACAGTAAATCTGGGGTGAAAGGGGTGCAGGTAAGCTTTGGGAAAAAGTAGCAGCAACACTGAGCCCCTCCTGGGAACATGAAAACAGCTACCATCTTTAGCACCCACAGAGCAAGTGCCTTGGTGGATAAGTGAGTGACTGGTCCATGCTGGGACAGTCTGGATAAGGAGTTGTGGGCAGCTCAGAGAGTCAGGAATATGGAATCTTGAAGTCAGGTCCTGAGGCCCCTGATGGGAGCTCCCAGGGAGTTATTTCCAATGTGGCCCAGAAAAAAGAACCAAGACTTTGGAGTACGAAGACATAGGTCAAGTACTGACTTTGCTGTTTTTGAACTGTATGACCTTAAGCAGGTTATTTCATCTCTCTGAGCCTCAGTTTCCACCTCTATAAAATGGAATAACACCAAACAAGTGTTGGAAAATTACCCAAGATAATGTACCCAAAGTACATAGTAAATGATACTTCCTCCCCTGGGGGGTCTGGTAGCTGGAGAGAAGATATGAAGGGGAGCTCACCTTCTTTATCACTCCCCAGTTTCCTTTAATATGCATGTCCTCCCCACTCCTTCTCTTCCCCACTGCCCATGGCCCATGAGCCAATGGCCCAGAGACCACTGCAGCCAGGGCTGGAATGTTTCTGAGGCCTCCATCTTTCCTTCTAGTCTAGGACCACAGAGTCCCCATCGCCAGAGAAATAGGGTTCCAAATAGAAGTTGGGCTCCAGGCCAGCCTCCCACACCAACTTCTCATAATATTGCTAAAACGCTGCCCCTTATTAGCAGAATGGACCTTAAGTGGGTGAGGCTGGGAACGCAATCACTGCCTCCAGCCTTGTTCCTCCATACCTGAGCCTCACTCCTGCAGAAGAGACCCCCTTGGGAACCTTGCACTCCAGGGATGGCAGGTGAGGCCTGAGCTCCAGCGCCCAGATGCTCATTTCTAGCACACGCATCACTCACCTGCTTCTGGAAATGCTCCCGTTGGCTCCTCTGGAGCCATTACCGCTCGTCATGTTTATCTGCATTTAGGTGCGGTGGGGATTCACACACTTCAATCTGTCTTTGCTCATGAAGCAATGGCCCAAAAAATGGTAATGACGCCTCTGCCGCCACAGCATTACTGCATTCTTTACATATAGGGTTGCTAGATTTAGCAAGTAAAAGCACAGGAAGCCCAGTTAAGCTTGAATTAACAGATAAACAATGAAGAATTTTGTAAATATAAATATATGCTTATTTGGGACGTACAGTAAAAAAAAATGATTCATTTTTATTTGAAATTCAAGTTTAACAGGGCGTCCTGTGTTTTATCTGACAACTCTACTCACCCAGCCTCCTGCTGCAGCCGGGTCATACCCAGCTAGAGAGTTTTCACAGTCAGGCAAGAACTGGGGGTTGGGGGCATCTCTCTCCTTGGACAGATTCCAATTCTGCACCCACCTTCCCCTTCCACAAGCTCCTTGCATTTTCCTAAACACACGCTGTCCCACCTGCAGGACTTTGGCCACACCATTTCCTCTGCCTGGACTCTCCATTTCTCTACCTTCCTGTTCCTTCAAAGCCGAGTTCCCGGGCCACCTTCTCCCCAACATGCCAAGCTTCCCAGCCAATTGATTCCTCCCCCTCTGCCCTTCCACAGCCCAGTGTCTGCCACTCTCTTAGGACCATGAACACTTCCACTGGAGCAGCTGCTCTGTGCCAAGCTCTGTGTGGGACAGTCTCGGGACCGTGTGTGGCTCTGCATGTGTGCATGTCTGTGTATCTGTGGAAACGTGCACACGAGCATGTGCAGGGATGAGGTGGGAATATCCTCAAATGTTTATGTTAAAATCAACCTCCTCGTGTACTCTGAAGAAATAGAGATCTGCACAAGATTATGTCCAAGGAAACTCATCCTGGCTTTTTTTTCTGAGAGTAAAAAAAAATAAAAATGACCTGAACATCCAACAGTAGAGAAATGGTTCCATTAGGAAACTCACATATAATGAAATGTGGTGCAGTCATTAAAGACGATGTTATGAAGGAATATATACTGACAGTGGTAAATATTCATGATGTCAAAAGAAGTTCATAAACCAGATACACTAGTGCCCTAACTTTTATATCCCTGTGATAAGACATGAATTTGAAATATTAATTGGTTTGTTCTCATTGTCTCCCCTGCACCCCTTTTACCCCATGCCTTCACCTCCCATGAGAGCATGTCATGCCCCACCCCATTCCCATTACCCAAGAGGGTAGTTGTCAGAATAGGACCAAAGAATAAAAGTCCCAGGGAATTCCCTGGCGGTCCAGTGGTTAGGACTCCGCGCTTCCACTGCAGGGGGCACAGGTCTGATCCCTTGTCGGGGAACTAAGACCCCACGTGCGAGCATGGCCAAAAAAACAAAAAAAAACCCCAAGTTCTTAGGTTTTAAGTTCAGGAGCCATGGCCCAAGGTGTAGGATGAACAAGTGAGCAGGTGGGCACCATCCACCAGTTACCCCCTGCCCACCCAGATGAGACAAAAGGCACTCGGGCCTGAAGGGGGAGGGGGACTTTGCAGATGAAGATATAGCTCAGTTGCTGGTGCGGGAGAGCCCTGAATGCTGCCACCTGCCTGCCTTGGGTCCAATCTCACAGGAGGGGAGGAAATGCTAAAAGCCCCAGGTAAGTGTGGACAGCCCAGAGCAGACAGCCTCTGAGCCTACACCAGTGGGGGAGGCAGCCGCTGGAGAATAGAACAGAGACGCGGTGCCTCCGGACCTGAGACACCAGTACTGCACCCCCTGCCACCACCCCATGCAGTTTCTTGCAGCCCCTGACTGTGTGGCAGGGCATTCAGAAAATTCTCACGTTTCCCAAGTGGGGCGCTCAGGGTGACTGAAAAGTCATGAGTCAGAGTTTTGTGGCCAGGAAGGCCCTCAGGGGCGGGTGCAGCCACACTCAGTGGGTTTCAGCCCAAAGGGGCCCACCCAGCTGGGCCAGAAGGGCAAGGGGCATGTAGGCCATGGAGATCCAGGCAGAGAAACAGCGCTCTCCCCACCACTTAGAGTCGACCTAGAGGGTGGGACAGAGAGGAAACCCTGACGGGGGGAGCAATCCTGAGTGTGACCGAGCTCTAAAACCTCAAGTCACTGAGAAGTCCCAGAATAATAATGACTTCGGTAAGATACAACTAGACTGATTTTTCTGCATCAGGCAGAACAGGGGTACAAGAAAAAAAAGCCCACTTATAGGAAAAATAAAGGTACATCTGGGTGCATCAACCTTGAGCTATGAAACTCCTTCCCACGGAGCGCACACACACTCCCATCAGACTAGAAGACCTGGCCTGAAATGCTAACGGCAGTTAACAACATCCAGGGACGGTGGCATCCCCGATTGTCTTGATGTTCTTCTGTGACTTTTTGTGAATTACCAGGACTCCTCAGTAGCTTCCCTGGAATGCTCTAGGGTATGACGTCAGGACAGACTAGACTGGCTGTCCAATCCCAGCCTCCAGGAGCAGATGTGATCACCCCCGAGGCCAACTCCCAGGAGTGAGTTTTCCAGAAGGGTTGTCTAGGCTTCGCCTCTCTCTGAGCAACACCATCTCTCCCACCACCCAGTCATCACCCTAAAATTCTACATCTTATAGTAAGCAGTGGAAGGTATTAGCAGGGGAAGCTGGAGGAATAAACCTACAAATATGACCTTCATCCCCAATTCAGAGATGTTTGCTCTCCAGGATATTGGCTAATAACCTTGTGTGACTACATATCACCTCATTCCATTATGGTCAGAGGGCTTCAGAGCCATCAGGATCATTCCCAAAGCCCAACCTTAGAAGAGAAGTCAAATACCAATATTGTGTAGAATATGCATGTGTGAAAGGTGAGAAGTCCCAACTCAGACCATTTATTCTCCCTCAGTCTCAAAAGAAGGTCACAACAGGCCCTGAGATGAAGAGAATGCACAGTAATAAGAGTAAAGCTCTTACACTGAGAACTTGGACTCTCAGCTCTGTGCTAGTTGCTCCATGCATTTTATTATTTCCAATAACTCATGAATAACTACTCCTCTTACCGCTAAGTGCCTGTACATCCTGGTATTCCAAGACAGTCCTGGTTTATGCCTGTTGTACCAATGCCGTGTCCCAGTCTGGATGACCTCAACAGTCACACTAATTATTATTGCTCTTTTATAGATGAGGTATGGAGGCTCAGAGAAGTGAGGTAACTTCCCCCAGGTCACAGAGCTAGAATGTGGTGGGCCTGAGAGTTGGACCCAGTCTATCTGACTCTGGAGGGTGCAGGTCATTAGTCAGCAATAGAGAGGAACACAGTCAAGAGAAACAGGCAGGGAAAGGACCGCCAGACAGTCAGGAGCGACAGGAGAAATCGCCCCCCTTTCTGCCTTATTTTCCCAACATTTCAAAATAAACATGTATCCCTTTTACAGATCTCCCCATAAAAATAAAAACCAATATAGTTTGTGATGGGGATGCTCTTGCAGACAGTGCTCATTAGAGGGACACTTCCTCCCCCGACCCTGCTCAGGGAGCATCTGGCCAGGAGCCCCAGAGCCCTGTGCATCTGGGCAACCCCTTTTGCACCTGCTGTTGAGGGTGGGGTGGACAGAGATGCAGCAGAAAGGGCCCCACATGAGGGCCCCAAAGGCCAGCTTCTTGTCCCCTCCACTCTCCCTGTCTGAGCCACATCTCCTCATCTGTGAAATGGGAGTGATCATCCAGGTCCTACCTGCTTCCCAGAATTCTGCCAAGGGAACCTGAGGGTACAAGCTTGGTTAAGTGATATTTTCTAGAAGCCCAGGCCACAGAGGAAATCAAGCTGTCAGCATCCCTCTGCACAGTGGACATTGCCCAACTCCTGTGATGTGACCATGGGACCTTGTGCCCAGAGCAGGCTCAGTCACAGCTGTGGGGCCTCATTTGGCTTGGGTTGGCATGGAAGTTCCCCACTCCATCCTTTTTTTTTTTTTAATATTTATTTGGCTGCGCTGGGTCTTAGTTGTGGCAGGCGGGATCTTAGCTGCAGCTTGCGCGATCTAGTTCTCTGACCAGGGATCGAACCTGGGCCCCTGCATTGGGAGCATGAAGTCTTAACCACTGGACCGCCAGGGAAGTCCCTCCATCCTTTATTTTTCATCCCCTCATAGGACCTTCAAGTAAATTGAAATGTAGTCCTCATCTGGGAGGAAAAGAAAACTGCAGCACTCAGCCAAGGGTGTATTGTTCACGTTTCAGGCCAGAGACCCCAGACTCAATGTGGAAAGTGGAAATGGAGCTGAAAGGAAGCCATTGACAAGGGACCCCGTGGTGCAGGAATGGGGTTGATCCCACTTGCAGACCCTTCACAGAACCTAGCCTGGCTGAGCTGAGGCAAAGCACACACAAGCAGCCAGATCTCCTCAGGGACACAGAACTTTTCTCAAGGGGTTCCTTCTCCCCTTCTTTTTGTCCACAAAGAAGAAGCCTGACAACTTCCTGAGGAATACTTGCTCTGCAATGATGGAGGGACAGAGAGGGACCGCTGGGCCTCTGCTGGGGAAATGACCCCATGAGACTGCCTGTCCCACAATTTCTATAAACAGCATGCAAGGCTGGGTAATGGATGGAGCACTGGGTTATCCAAAGACCCAAGTCTGGAACATAGAAGCTGTATGGCCTCTAAGCCTCAGTTTCCTCATCCAAGAAATGGGACTGTTAAACATGCTTTGCCTACATCCCTGAATGGTGAAGTCTCACTAGCCCACTAACAGGTAGGGAGACTAAGGCCCATAGGAAGGGGTTGAGTGGTTCATCTACTCACTAGCCCAGCGTCTTCTCCATTACCTCTTCTCCTCTTTTCATGCTCTTAAAAGAGATACTCTGTTACCTTATCCCCAGAACACTATTCCAGTCATATCTGACACTTGATTCAAATTAATTCACAGACAAAGTCTTTGGAGCCATTTTTTCTTCCATCCCTCCCCAAAGAGGGATGCCCAATTCCTGTCCTCCTTACCCACAGATCCCTCACAGCCATTCCAGCACCAGTCCACCCTGGATCTCCCTTTCTCATCTGTGGGTGACCTGAGGTTAGATTTTATAGATTCCAGGGCCACTGCAAGGGAGTGGCTCAGAAGAAGCCCACTGCTCTTCCCAACTCAGCTTCTCAAACGTGCGTCCTTCTTCCTCCAAAGAAACCAGGAGAACAAGGGGACGCCTCCAATGGGGACGCCATTTACAGACAACACTTAACAGCGACAAGAGCAGGGCAATGACCTTCATAGGAATCCCTCGTAGTAACATTTCAGCCCTGGCCTGCGACAGGCTCCACTGACTCCTGGACATAAATTACTTGTTCATTATCAGGCCCCGACATGGGGAAGGATGTCAGCAGCTTGACTGTGTTTGTGTCCTGTGGTAGGCGGCTGCAAGCTGGGCTGCCACTGTCCATGGTGCTGTTTCACACGGGCTGGCGCTGCTGCCTTCATTGCCAGGCAGGCTCAGGCCTCAAGCTTCCCACCAGCTTTGTGCCTCATGCAGGTAACCCTAGATTCTGGGCTGGGAGGCAGGGAGGATGCACAAGTCCTCATGACAAGGTGGCCAGAGGTAAATGGAGATGGCAATTCAGCACCAAAGTCAAGCTGCCCAGAGCCTGACTTGAGTTAGTTCTGAGAGCTACCACTTACTGAACTCTTGCTGTAAGCCAGGTACTGTGCTACATATATTAATAAGAGTTGGAATCCTTTGGTTGCAAGTGGCAGAAACCCAGCCCCAACCAAATTAACCCAAAAGGGAAATGTTATGGACATTCACTTAAATAGTGAAACCACAGTAAAGACACTGGAATAAGAGATTATTGGAGCCAGGGATTCAAGTGCAATCAGGGCTCGCTCTCTGCACTTCTCTGCTTCTCTCCAAGTTGTTTTTTTTCTGATGAATCAGCTATCCTCCCAAGGCCAGAGCCATGCCTGCAGGCAACTTCTAGCTTACATCTTATGTCTTTACAACAGAGAGGAAAGAGATCTTCATTCCCAGCTAGAGTATGAAATCCCAAGGACAGACTCTGATTAGCTCCACTAATCTTAGCAGAGCTGCCCATGCTGGGGGTTCCCTCCAGGCTCTAGGAAGGTGACCCTCTAAAGTGAGCAATACCTGAATCCTGGCTTCAGAGCAGACCTGATTCAGAGAAGCCCACGGATGCCTGGGAGGCGCAGGGTCCAGGAGCACTAAGGCCATGGCTGTGCTGGCCATCATTCTGCAAGGTGGACGCCTCCACCCAGCAACCAACAGGGGCAGTGAGGCCACGGGACTGCCTGATCCAACCACGGTTAAAGCTGTGAGCCCTTCATCTCCAGGACCACATCTAATTCCTGGGGCCAAGGTTTGCTGAATGAATAAAGAAATGCACCAAAGGACAACAGAATCAGTGAGGGAGGAAAAGCAGCATTGACTGAACACCTGGGACAAGCTGGGTACTCCTTGTAGGTTATCTCGCTTAACACCCAGCCACCAAGCCCAAGCAAGATGATCCAACCGAAGCTCAAAGTGAAGCTTCACAGCCAGTGACAGACGGGGCTGTCTGGTCCCAGACCTCCCTTCACCCAGAGTCTACACGGAGAGTGCCATGAGGGAGGGTATGAAGCTCCAGCTTTGCTCAAGGGAGATGCCTAGCTGGCTTGTGAGGTGTCCCCTGATGGCTGTAGCCACACTGGTGTCCCTTGGTCAGCAACTGGGGGAGACTGAAGCAGGCAAGGCCCAGGTGGAGCCCAGGGCCAGGAGGCCTCCGGGGCAGAGTGCCTCCCCATGGGCTGCTCCCGCCTCCCCACATTGGCCCTCCTAAGACAGGTGCCCACGCTGTGTTGCTGACAAAGGGCTCCAGCAGACAGAGTCCCCGGGCCAAGCAAACCCCGAGGTCCCCAAACTTTCCACTTCCATAAAGTGCTCTGATCTTGTCAAATTGCTACCAGAGGAGTCATAGCTGAGTGAACACTTGCCAGGTTCCCGCAGCTCTCCCGAGAGCTGTCACCGTCCTCATCCATCATAATTGAAGCAGTCCACCTGCTCCAGGCCTATCTTTCAAATACAATGATGGCTGAGATGCGATAGATGTGTCTTGTCATCACCTTAACTTTTTTTGGAGAATGCAAAGGTCAGAAGGGATCCTGGGGGCAGGTGAAGCCCTGATCTCAAGGTAGAGAGCTGACTGCCTCTCCCACTGAGCACCAGTCCTCACCACGGCCATCTGCTACATCCCTCCAGCTGCCTCCCTGGCATCAGGTCCAGAGGAGAGCTGGAGACTCCCTTTACCCGAAGACCTCCAGTTCCTGCATCTGCCTGCCGTCTCTAGGTCTGCAGAGAGACAGACTCCAGAGGGCCAACAGGGTTTGGCACTGACTTCCATGATCCCTAGACTCAGGATGACCCTAAGACACAAACTTTTGCAGGCGCCTCCATTCAGTCCATACCCATGACCACTGGCCTTGGACCCGTTTGTCTGGTAAGAGAAATGGTTATCACTGGTTATCTACCCTCAAGTCTGTTAATGAGCGCAGTTGGTATGAATAGGTGCAGAGAGACAGACGGCACATTGCCCTGCCTCAGCCCCAGCCCCAGACCAGCCAGAGTCGCCTTCCTGAGCAAAGCTCCACCTGTTCATGGCCCTCCTGCTCAGAGGCCTCCAGGTCTCCCTCCATCTGAAGAATAAAGACAACACCCCTGGGCTTGGCACTCAAGGCGCCAAAGAAGCAGGCAGTTTGAGGAGCAGTAGGGGCCCCCGAAAGAAGCAGTGCTCACTTAGTTTAAGAAAGAATTCATTTTTTCACAGTTAGAGAAGTTCTAAGATACAAAGGAGTGTCAAGGGAAGAATGAGTTCCCTATCTCCAGAGGCATTCAAGTACAGCCAGAAGATCTTCTAGAAGGCTGCTGCTGGGGTTCTAGAATGGATTCAAAGTGGGGAGGGGACTGGAACGGGGTGGCTCTTTGTGTGCCCCCAACCTGAGTTCTCGGACACTCACTCTTCAGCCTCATCTCCTGTTGTGACCACCTCCAGGCCCTTGCTCAGGCAGGTTCTTCAGTCTGGAGCAGCCTTCTCCTCTGCTACCAGCACAACCCCTACTCAGCTATTCTTTGATTCAGCATCACAGTTGCTGAGCACCTACTCCGTGCTGGGGATACAGGGATCACTAAAACATCATCCCTGCCCCCAGAACCCCAACCAGCTGTCTCCTACCCGCAGGGCTGCTGAGCACAGCCGGCCAGCATCACACAACTGGGAAGCCCAGAGCATGGCCTCCACCCGCTCCCATTCAGAACAACTGGCTCCTGTCCCTCCATCATGCAGGCCGTGAGCAGGCACAGGGCTTCGTCTGCCCCTCTCGTCCAGAGCCCCAGGATGGGGTGGGAAGGGGCCTGGGGAGGGCAGGCAGCAGACCACGTGGGCTCTGCACAGGGAACCAAAGAGCTCCCAGGTTCACACTGGGCCACTTCCAGACCTCAGAACATTCAGGAACCAGGTCCCTGGTCTCAGTCAACGGTTCAGTGACTCAGGTAAATTCCAGTTTATTCTCCCCAGATCTGGGTCACAGTCCCTTGCCTCATCTAGAGAGGTTAACCCCTAACAGGCAGAGGAATTGGGACCTTGTGTCTCACAACACCCTGCCTACACTGTGCCTGTGACTCTAGCATTGAAGCCATAATCATGTGGAATCTTGCAAGGTTTCTCCCAACAATAGGATTTTTATCAGAGCAAACTGATTCTCCTCATTGGTGTCACATCCTACCTACTCCTGCTCACCCAGGAAGGGTTCTGAAGTCCCAAGGAGGTGCCCACAGGCTGGGCAGAGGGAAGCTTAGAGTGGGAGGGGCTGGAACGAGTGGTCCCCTTCCCTCGTCCCAGCAGTGAGAATGGCACAGTGCCTGACACATAAGTACTTATAATACAGTTTGGTTATTATTATCCCCATTTTAAAAATAAGAACACTGAAGTTACACCCCTTGTCTGGGGTCCCACCGCTGGGAGTGGAGGAGCCAGAATTTGAGCCAGATCTGACTCCAAGCGCACCCTCTGGGCTCTACTGATGGTTCTCAGGATACAAGTTCTTCCTGGGGTCAGTCCCTGCATCGGTGGTGTGATGGGAGAGGACTGAGACACTTGTTTTATGAAAAGTCCTCTTTCCAGGTGCACAGGCATTGTGAACATTCATCTTGGCACCAGGGTAGCACCCTCTGCATAGACGGAGAGGCCTCCCTGCAAAAAGACTATTACCTGTTTGGATTATAATGCAGACCAGGGTTTCCTCAACCTGGTTCCACAGGGTTCCCCCAGTCCCCTCAGCCATCCTCACCCCTGCTCCCTCTTATGCTCTGCCCCACCCAGGGGGTCAAAAGCAAGTCCCACAGCTCCCAGGTCCTCAGGATTCACAACCTCTCATCTGGACACGGCAGTAACTTCCTCCCTGCCTCCTGCCTCCCCTCCACCCATGCTCCATACACAGCCTGCCATCTTCCCAAAGTTCCAGAATGCACCTGACCTTGTCACTTCCCTGCTGAGAACCCTTCCATGTGGGCTGCGTCCATCGGCCACAGGGCCCTGCATATCTGGCTCCCAACTGCTTTCCCGCCTCACCTTCCCTCCTCTCTACCACACGACCACCTTCCAAGGGCTATTACCCTTGCTATTCCCTCTGTCTGTCACCCTCTTCCCCAACTATTCCAGTCCCCTTCCTCCTTGAAGCCCGGCCAGCCCCCAGAGCTGGGGAGGAGGATGCTTGCTTCCCTTCCCCTAGCACGTTAGTCACGCCTTTTCCCAGCACTGACTTCCTCGGTCCTGGTGCCTTAGCCAGTGTCCCCACATCTGTCCCCTCTCTCGTTAGCGTGTGAACCCACTGAGGGCAGTCTGAGGCTTGGCCACCTCTACTTCCCCAGCACCTCGCATTGAGGGCAATCAACATTTTAGGAACGATTTCATGACAGTAATTCTGCCTTAATTTTGTACAGTACTGTACTTATAAAAGCATGTTCCTATTAACTACTTCATTTTACTCTTAAATTTCTCCTCTGGTGATGGGAGACCAAATATTATTCCCATTTAATGGATGAAGAAACTGAAGTTCAGCGAGGTTAAATGCTCCTCTGCCACCCAAGATCTCACGACTAATCAGTAGCAGGGCCTGGCCCTGACCCAGGTGCTCAGAATCCCATTCCACCGGTATGTTCCGCCACACCCAGATTTTCTAGGCATGGTTAGAAATCCTTGAAAAACACCAAGGCATAGGAACGTTGCCTGATGACTGTGGCTTGGAAAATGCTATTCTGGTTTTTTGAAAGAGAAATATGGAAGGTGGCCCAAATCAGAAACCAGTGACCTTGACATTGACCCAGGCAAGATTGGCGGGTTGTGAGCAGCCAGGAAAGACAGGCATCGGTAGGAGGTGAGGGCCTGGATGAGACCTCAGCATCCACATTGACCAAAGTCAAGTGCTCATAGACAATTACAGTCGACCACAAAAATCTACGATTCTACTAGGAAGTAGAATCTGATGTATTTACTGGTCAGTAACCTTTGGTCTCTACAAGATCCCCCCTGCCTGCTGAGTGTTCAGTGCTTGTCTTAGCTGACTTCTTTTAGCCACATCTGTGTGTGTGTGTGTGTGTGTGTGTGTGTGTGTGTGTGTGTGTGTGTGTAAAATCCTCTAAATTACCCAGTACCAGCCGCCCCATCCAGGGACTCAGGTCCTGTTTCTTAATGATGATTGATGGCTTTGAAGATGCAGTGGATCAATAGGGTCTGAATTCCTAAACTCTTGACAAGAGCTGGAGTCAATGCCTGCCACACAAAGCAGAAGGGGGCCCTGTCCCTCACCCTCCTGCTCCTTCAATGGTCAGATAAACCAGAAATGGGGCCTCCTGGGGTCACTCAGAAAGATGGCGCACCATACTTTGTCTGCATTGCAGGAGCAGTTCCTTCATTCACTCAACAAATACTTAACCATCTTCTCCGTAAAGGACTGTACTGAGCACTGCTATGTGCCAGGCATTACGCCCAGCTCTTGAATGCATCCTCTCATTTGGTCCTCATGGTAACCCTGTGAGGAACTTATTGTTATCATCCCTATTTGACAGAAGGAGGAAGCCCAGGTGAGGTCCTTTGGCCAAGGTCACAGAGCTAGGAAGTGTTGGAGGCAGGATCTGGGGCTAGAGTCCTCACCCTGGCACACATAAAGTTTCACAGGAGGGAGAGATGACCTGGCCATGGAGGGAGAAGGGATGTAATCAGAGAAGATGAGGTTTGTGAGCCAGACCTCCAAGGACAAATTGGATTTGAAAAAGAAAAGAAAAAGAGGGCGAGCATTCTAGCCAGACCCCATAACTGGAGCAAGGGCAGGGAATGCAGGCAGGGGCCCATTTCAGGAAAGGAGGAGGGTAACTGGGTCTGCAAAGAGCAGAGACTCCAGGGAGAGGGACCAGAGCAGGATGATGCTGGGAAGGTGGTTCAGGGTCAAAAGAGGCAAAACGCAGGAGCGATATTTTCCTGAGTGGGGAATAGGGAGCCACAGAAGGCAAGGTTTCCACGCAGGAGAGGATCACCACCAGGCAGGTGAGTCCAGAAAGCAACCTGGAGGTGCCCTCAACAGCAAGACAGAATCAGAGAGCAGACCCGGCCAGGGAGAGATGGAGAGACGGGCGTGTTTGTCCCCTGGCCCCAGACCCGGGTGTGGGCTGTGCTCGGTGGGTCCCTGCCCCGGCCGCAGCTCCTGGCTCTGGGGGGGGCAGGTGGCAGGGGCCCCGCGGGCGGCGGGGGAGGCGGTGTGGGGCGGCGGGCGGGTGGCTCCCCCTCGACAGGTAAGTGATTGGATTAAGAGGCCTGTCTGACAGGATGTCCGTTCAGCCGCGGAGGCTAATCAACTTCCCCATCCTGTCTGCTAATAAATCCTGCTCCGGGGACCACTCTGCCTGATGATCTCTCCTCGGGGACCGCCGCAGACTTCTCCCAGAGAACACTCGCGCAGTCCATTAAGGAGTCGCCTCGCGCCTGTCAGGCCCGCCGTCCCGGGGAGTCTCGGGAGGTGCCCATCACCCAGGTGCGCCCGCTCCGAGGCGGCCGCCGGGACGAGCCGCGCCGACACGAGCCATTGTTCCGCCACCGCGGGGCTGACAGCCCGCCCGGGTCCCCGCTCCGCCAGGGGCCGCGCTCCTCCCGGCGGCGGCCCCGGACCCGCGCTCGGCCTATGCGAACAGCCCGGGCTCCTGCAGGGCTCCGCGTGCATAAGTTAGGAGGCGGCAATTGTTGGATCTACAACATCTATAGAGAAGATGTATAAATAAATTAAAGCTTTAATTATTTTCTTGGATTTGCCGCAGCTCAAGAGAGCTAGCGGAAAGCTGTCGGGGAAGGCCTCACTCTCTCCAGAAGCCGTTCTAGTTTGCTATGCAGTAATTTCTTCTTCCCTTTCTTTCCCCCACCCGCCAAAAGGCACCAAGAGGGCTCAGAAACAATGTCCTCTGTTGCTCAAGATAAAAAGTCCAGGCCTTTTGACTTGAAGACCCAGCTGCTTCCAAAATAGGATGAGTCCCCAACGCCAGCACACACGTGCACACACGCCCCTACCACCAGTTTTCTTTTCTGTGAATAGTGTCTATGGGCAGAGTTCAATCCCACATTTTCATCAGATCTGGAAGAACCTCCAAGGGCGTTATTAAATATGTGAAATATGCCAGAAATATTCACGCAATCCCCATCTGGCCCTGGGAGGAAAGAAGAAAGGACTGGCAAAGTGATAAAGTGTGTTTGTTTTTTAATCTAGATGACATGTTTTACATCATTAAAAAGGACAATTATGTTTCAAATTCAGCCTGCACGCTTCAATGGTTCGGGAGGTCTGCCACCATGGAATCCATCAGGACCTCCCTCCACAGCCGGGCCTGGGTCCACCCTTGAGGCCAAGTCACATTCTTAAACATTCAAAACCATGGAGGCAATTGAGAGTCAGGTAAAAAGCCCTCATCTCGGAGTCACCTTTCCCAGGAGAAGGGAGGCGCTCCTGATCTCACAGGTCAGAAGTTCCTAAGCTCAGGCAAAGGAATTTCAAAGGGTGATGGAGGTTAGACAGGGTTCGGAATGCCCAAACCACCAATATCTTTGAAACAAAGCACCAGTTATCCCATTATGAAAACCCTGCTGATTGCTCTCCAGATTACGTTTCACCTCTGCTGTCGCTGGTCCAGGGTCACCACCTAGTGAGGGAAGCAGCTGGGACTTCTGCCCCATCATCTGAGGCCAAACCCAGGCTCCTCTCCGGGACACCCAACAGTCAGCTCCTGAAACTGTTCCTCAGGCCCATCCCTTGGTTTCTTATTCTGCTTTGAACACAGGCCAGAGGTCAGTATATTAAAGTGTAGGTCTACTTGAAAACATGCAACCCTTTTGACTCAGCAAATGGATTTCTAGGAATGTCTAGAAAGACAAGCAAGTCACCAAGAAAATTATGCGAAGATCAGTCTTAATGATGTTCATCATGCTGTTATTTACATTAGGTTAAACCCTATGAATCTGCCATTTCTTAGGTCAAGAGCAGCCAAATGTCAGAAATTTCATGTTGTTCAGTTAAATTATATAAAAAATTTAGAAACACTTAAACACCCATTAATAGAAACGGTTGGCTGCATTTCCATACCCACTGAAAAACTACTTAGCTGTTGGAAATGATGTCACAGAAGTATACTTGGTAGAACATAAGGAATTCAGAATGATTTTCAATAAAAAATAATGCATACCATCTGATCCCTTTTCTGTAAAAATGAAAAATAAATACGAGATAAGGATAGACCCCAAGATGCTAAGAAGGGTTTTCCCTTGATATTGGGATTGCACATGATTTTCATTTTCTTCTTTTTGTTCATCTGTATTTTTTGACTTTTATAACAAATGTGCATCGCTTGTATAATAATAAAAGTAAGCAACAAAGGGTTTAACACACACACATACCACACACACACAATAATAAAACAAAGTGTGGGTCCCAGAGCTGAATCTGAGATGCTGACCAAAGCTGAAGAGAGGAGACTGCCCTGTCGCAGCCCAGACCTGAATGCGCACCTCTGCTCTTTGCTGCTGGTGGGAGGCAGGCAGAGGAGGCCAGACAGGAACTCGGAGAAGGGGTGGTGCACTTTCTAGGCGTTCAGGCAGCCGAGAGGCAGAAAAGGCCAGGGTGGACAGGGGTGGGTAGATGGAGAGGGCAGGGCAACCTAGACTCAGAAGAGCCCTTGGAGATGATTTTGTCTAACACCTTGGACAGGTGGCAGAGAGAAGCAAGGAGGTGTTTAGGGTACCAGGTAAGCTCATAGCAGAGCCAGGTCTGGGACTCAGCTCTTTCTAACCCCAGGCTTTGCAAGTGGCCACAAGACCAACCGAGCAGAGTGGGGTGCATGGATGGGCACTGCAGAGCCATCCTGGGGAGTGCGGCTGCGTGGGTGGACAATCCCTCAGTCTAGGCAGCTCTCAGAGTGCAGCCCTGGACTTGGGGTCTCTAGGAGCACAGGTGCGCGCTGAGCCAGCTGTCTCCAGCCACGGTGTCCTGTTAATAACCGCGCTAACTGTCCCCACACACGTCAGCACTAATCTCCCACACAGCCTTCCAGGACCTGATTTATCAGAATGGAGGGCACGCTCTTAAAGGGTCACAGCCCACCGCAGATCTCCGCTCCTTTAGCGGTAAGTGGCGGAACATATTTTCTCTGCTAACACTACTGTATGTTAGAGGATAGATTATTTTAGGAATCAAGACTAAATTGAAACAAGGCAGGCTTGATTTTTTTACCCCAGAACCATAGGAGTGGGTCATCTATCAGTGTGACGCAGTGGGCACAGTACTAGAGAGTGACTGCAAAGCCCAGGGCGGAGGTCTCGGTTCCAGCACTGATTTGCCCAAGTGACCTTGGGCAAGTCACTTCTCCTCACTGAACCTCAGCTTCCTCATCATCAAGGCGGGGGCCACTGTCTCCTGCCCTGGTACATCAGATGGTCTTACAAATACATCAGAGAAACACAAAACGGACATTTTACCAGGAAGGACATGCACACATACACATGGCTGGTAAATACAGAAAAAAATGTTCAAAATCCCTAATCAAGTCTTCCCTGGTGGCGCAGTGGTTGAGAGTCCGCCTGCCGATGCGGGGGACACGGGTTCGTGCCCCGGTCCGGGAGGATCCCGTGTGCCGCGGACCGGCTGGGTCCGTGAGCCATGGCCGCTGAGCCTGCGCGTCCGGAGCCTGTGCTCCACAACGGGAGAGGCCACAGCAGTGAGAGGCCCGCATATCGCAAAAAAAAAAAAAAAAAAAAAAAGCCCTGATCAACTTAGAAGTACAGATTAAACCAGCTAGAGGAAATATTTTGTTTGTTTGTTTGTTTTTATTTTTTGCGGTACACGGGCCTCTGACTGTTGTGGCCTCTCCCGTTGCGGAGCACAGGCTCCGGACGCACAGGCTCAGTGGCCATGGCTCACGGGCCCAGCCGCTCCGCGGCACGTGGGATCTTCCCGGACCGGGGCACGAACCCGTGTCCCCCGCATCGGCAGGCGGACTCTCAACCCCTGCGCCACCAGGGAAGCCCTAGAGGAAATTTTTGATTATCAAATTGACAAAGATTAAAAGGTGATAAAAGCCAGCATCAGTGACTGTGGAGAGATACAGGCCTTTCAAACACTGCTGCTGAGAATATAAATCAGAATGACCTTTGTGGGGGGCAAACTTGGCTGTTAAAATGAGCTTACCCTCTGACACTGCAACTCCAAACCCAAGAATTTGTCCAGAGGAAATAATTAACTGTGTGAACAAAAATGCAAGAACTTTAAGCATTTTATCCCAGAATCTGCTTATAATAGTGGGGGGAAGGGGTGATGAGAAAGATCTAAATATCTGATCATTAGGGATTGGTTAAAGGATGTTACAACCATCTGATGGGTACCCAATTTATCTGTCAAAACCATTAGTGACACAAAATTATTCCTCTTTAAGTTTTTTAAAAGTGAGCTTCAAGACAGAATCCAGAGTGAAATCTATGGAGGAAAAAGTACTAGAAGAAAATACATCAAAATATGGACAATGGGGAGTCACTGGACGATGGGCTTATAAGTGATTTTTATTTTCTTCTTTTTGTTTATTTGCATTGTCTACATGTTCTACAGTGGCCATTACACTCTTAATTTTACAGCAAAAAAAAAAAAAAGTTATTTAGTAACTATCCTTACTCTGTCTCCCCAGGGTGGGAGTGAGGATCAAACTGGAGACACTAAGGAAACTGGACCACATAGAGGATTATGATTCCACTGTCCTCCCCGAAGCCCCTGCCCTGGGTCAGAGTTGGTCACGCCCTTCTCAGTGCCTCCATTTACTTGTTTGTGTCGTTCTCCCAGTACCGACCTCATGCTACCTTCTCTTAGATTATTTACACACCCATCTCCCCTTGTGGCCTGAGAGGTCACTGTGCAGAAGCCACCATTTCTTGCCATCATCACCTGGTCAGGGCTTGTCCTAGAATCACTACCCAGTGAATGCCTGTTGAACTAAACTAAATGGCCATCGGCTAGAGCTAGATCACCTTGGATGCACAGCCTGCTTGCTGCCTTTCAGAGGGGTCAGTTGCCCTCGTCTGTGCCAGGCCCAGCAAAGCCTAGTGTGCAGCACACCCTCTCATCACCATTCTTCCTGGAAGGCTGCTCACAGCTTGCTGATCTGGTGAAACCTTACCTATAGCCTCTCCTCTGTGGGCAGTGGGGGTACAAGGCTATCCTAGACACAATTTCCTTGGAACCTCAAAACAACTTAGGAGGGAGATCAAGGGCTCTCAGCTCCATTTTACAGATAAAGAAACAGAGGCTCTGAGAATTAGAATGAGTTGCCCCTAGAACTACTTAGAAGAGGAGCCTGTGCTCCCAGACTCAAATCCAGTGCTCTTATGCTGTGCTCAGGGTAGCAGGAATCCAGACCCAAATGGATACTCTGAAGTCTTCACACAGTGACAGATTTGGATTCCAACACTAATCTTCACTAGCTGTGTAGCCTTTAGGCAAGGCCCTTTCCCTCTCAGAGTCTGTTTTCTCATCTGTAAAGCGGTCCTAATAATCTCTGTCTCTGAGGGTTATTGAGGGGATTACATCAGAAGGGGAAGCTCTTTCACACAGGATCCAGCTCAGTGTATACAAGTTCCCACGCTAGTCAGATGAGCCTTTGACAAAGGGCTGCCTCCAGACATGGCTGCCCAGGTGGGCTTTCTTCTGTGTTTCTCTGCGGGAGTGGCCTTGCTGTCCATGTGCCCTGAGATCAACAGGTGCTGCCCAAGAGGCTGACAGCAGACAGTGCCTCCTCCTCCACCCCTCACCCAAAAAAGGGCTCCAAATTCCTTCTACAGCTTCTTTACTGGGCAGAGAGGAGGGGGTGAGAATAAAAAAGTAGGAGACTGATGGAATGTGTCTCTGCCACTGACTCACTGTGGACACATCACTTCTATATAGTGGGATGAATAATGCCCCCATCCCCTCACCCCCCAAATATCACGTCCTAATATCAGGTGTAAATCTTACCTTACATGGCAAGATAGACTTTGCAGGCATGATTAAATTAAGGATACTGAGATGGAGAGATTAACTTCAATTATCTGGGTGGGCCCTAAATGCAGTCACAAAGGTCCTTACATGAGAGAGGTAGAGGGAAATTAGACACAGGCAGATGACAAGGCAATGTAACCACAGAGGCAGAGATTAGAATGATGTGGCTACAAGCCAAAGAATGCTGGCAGCCAGCCAGAGCTGGAAGAGACAAAGAATGGATGCACACATACGCATCCCTTGGAGCCTCCAGAGGGAGTGTGGCCCTGCAGACACCTATTTCAGCCCAGTGAAACTGATTTTGGACTTCTGGCCTCACGAACTGTGAGAGAATAAAATTGTGTTTGAAGCCTCAAGTTTGTGGTTAATTTATTATGGCAGCCACAAAAAACAAATGTACTTACCCTCTCTGGGCCCATGGGAAAGTTCTGTGATCCAGTGCTTGTAAACTCTCAGGGGCAAACAAAACTTCCAGTTAAATAATGAAGAAAGTGACTCACTTCTGGGTTGTAGTCTGCAATCATCCGATGTCAAATGCCACCCTTTTCAATGCCAGAGGCCAGTGTAGGACTGAGCACAACCTTACGCCCTAGAAGTGGGTTAGGAGTTCTCAGAAGTGCTCCACCCAGCCCCAAGATCCTGCGACCTGCAGAGCTTATATGTACTCTTTTATGTAAAGGGCCCTATGGTTATTTTTTTTTTTTTTGAGAAAAAGAGTTCTGATTCTCAAAAAAGAAAAAAAGCTTTGGCAAATTCCCCAAGAATATAATTTTAGGAAATGAAATAGCAGAAAAATGAATTATAAAAACCACCAGTCTAGTCCAATCCTTCCCATACAGACCAAGAAACCAATGCCCAGAGAGGAGACAGGCCTCACCCAGGGTGACACCAGCAAGCTAGGAGAGATGGAGAAGTGGCTGCTGTTTCATTTCCAGAAATTACATTCCTTGGGCTTTGCTTCCAGCACCGTCAGCCTCTAAACCAGGGCTACAGCTCAGGCCTTCCGGCTCCTCACACTCACACACACTCACAACACTCACACACTATTAGATTTCTAGCACTCTGTGGTTTGCCAACTTTCATCCTCAGGAAGTCACCATTGTATTAGTTTCCTGGGGCTGCTATAACAAATCACCACCAACTGGGTGGCTTAAAACAACAGAAATTTATTCTCTCACAGTTCTGGAGTCAAAAGCCCCAAATCAAGGTATCAGCAGGGTCATGTTCTCTCTGAAGGTTCTAGGCTTCCAGCTTCTCCTGACAATCCTTGGCATTCCTTGGCTTGTGGCTGCATCACTCCAATCTCTGCCTTTGTCATCACAGGACTCTCTCCCGTCTGTGTCTCTGTGTCTCTGTTTTCTCTACTAGTGAAGACACAGTCATTGGATTAGGGTCCACCAGTGTGATGCCATCTTGATTTGATTACATCTGCAAGGAGCCTCTATCACATCACAGGTCTAGGCAGACGTGAGTTTTGGAGGGACACCGTTGAACCCAGCATAGCCATCTATTTGCGCTCTTTATCCAAACAAATGAATATCAGAAGCTTGAGAGTCCAGCATTAGCCAAATACTTAAACGTCTGAAGCATTTTTTCTGTACCTCTATTTCTGCTCTGTATAGTAGTAACATGTGGCCTGTTCTACCCTTTCTATAGTGTGCATTCCTCAGGGTGAAAAATGAGTTCCCAGCCACCTCACATTGACCTGGCACAAATGAGGAAGTTGGGAACATTTGCTGAACAAATGAATGAAATAAGACATCGAGAACACAGCCCAAAGAATGTAATTTCTGTAAATGGAGCAGAGGCCAATTCTTCACCTCTCCTAGCTTGCTGGTCTCACAGCAGGCAGTTGAGTTGCTGTGAGGCCAGCAAGCTTCCAGGGTCTCTGCCTGAAGGAAGCAGGAACAAGACTGGCATCCAGCAACCAGCCAGCAGGGGGCAAAGTGGTCTTATGGATGCAGCCCCTGAGGACTGAGTTTGGCTCCACTCACCCAGCAAAGATTCCCAGAATCAGAGTGCTTCTGATTGCAAGGGCTGAGAAAATATCTAGTCCAACTCCTCTTTGTAGACATGGAGAAACTGGGACCCAGGGAGGAAGGGCCTTGCCCAAGCTCACACGGATAGTTGGGATCCAGTTCTCCAGACTCCACTCCCTGGTCAATCTAGTGCTGCCTGCATCATTGGTCTCCCTGGGACCAATCCTTAACAGGGGATAAAAGAGCTTATCAGTTCAACATGCGGCTTTTAAAGGGACTCCCTGATTTAATTCTATGTACGCAATGTATATCCCCTTTGACCTAGTGATACTTCTTCCAGAATTGGACCCCAGATGTGCACAAGGATGTTCATCGTGGTGTTGTTTACAAGACAGAAAAATTGGAAACAACATAAATTTCAACAGTAGGGGGCTAGTTTAATCAATGATGACATATCTGTTTATGGACTATTGTGCAATCATTAAAAATAAATTTTAATAAGATACTTATAAAGAAAATGTTCATGATATAGAAACCTGGGGAAATAATACCTATAGTATGTTCCTAATATTCCAAAATTATACAGATGTGTATATATATCCTTATACCTAAGCAAAGATGGTCCCTGTTTTGGGTCACAGTTTAGGGCACTCCACATTTCATAAACATACACGCAAAGAGTTATTCCAGAAGACATGGGCACTTCTGTTGCTTGGGATCTGGTGCTTGGTGCTGCACAGTGTAGCCTTAAATATCAACTCAAAACTAACATCATTTAAGCCCTAGGAACTATGTCTCCTCTAGCCCTCTGTCTTTAAAAACAAACAGGGACTGAATCCCAGTGCCACAACACTGTGTGGGCTGTGCTGCTCCTGACACCAGAGACAGACACTGCCTCAGAGTGCAGGGAAGATTTGAGCAGTGGACGTGCTTAAGGAAGAGAAAAGACAAATTAATTTGTCAAATACTTCCTCTCAGATAGCATGAAATGCAATCTTTTCTTGCATAACAAAGTATTATCTCCCAGTAGTGCCAAGTGTCCATTTCCTTGCTTTTCTTCATGTTCTAATTCGTGGTTCCAGAGGTACTGACTAATTAGCACATTTGCAACAGCTGCACATAACAGCTGAGGAATATTTTGCAGTAGCACATAATTCATTTTACTCTTAAATTTGTATGCATGTAGGTCTAGACATAATATGCATGAAGCATGATGCCAGGTCTTTACATTGACAACTAGATGGACTTTGGCCATTAAAATAGCATCGAGTTTTACTATTTTGAATATTTAGCTTAATTTACTCAAACATTTGAAAATTAAATGAAAGTTTTCAGCTTTATTGGAATAATTTTTATGTAAATTCTCAATATTTATTAATTATAATTTAAAGTTTGCCCACTCATCTTAATAATTTTGAATATTTTAGAAGAAAAACAACCGTTTTAGGAAAATGATTTAAACATGTGGTATATGGGACTCCAATAGTACTCTTGCCCTGGACTACTCAAATGTACAGATTAGGCCTGTGTTTAGAAAAAATCCTGAGAAAAAATACATCAGAATTTTAAAGGAAGTTGAATATAGATCGTAAGATTGCCATGATTTTTATTTTATTCTTTTATTTTTTTATTTGTATTTTTCCAGATTTTCTGCAATGAAAAAATATTACTTATCTAGTTGGAAAAAACAAGTAAGTATATTTTCAAGTGATGCATCTTTACCAGGTCAGCTCTCCAACCCCACCTCAACATGGAACTTTCTACCCTCAACCAGGATCCTGGGACAGGTTTCTAATTCTATCCCTCTGCTCCCACAATAACCCCAGTCTTCCAGCAGGAGGGACCCCAAGGGTGGCTCCACCCTCAGTCCACTCAGCGTTTTCCCCATCAGCCGACATTGGTGTCAGGTAACGAAATGCATAAAGGAGGCCCTGAATTTCCTATGGGGCAAACAGCATTCTTAGCCCAGAGTTTTCCCCTGAGGAGTTAACTCAGTGCTACTTCTGGGCACTAAGCAGAAACCAGTGCCCTCCCCAGAGTTTGCGATGACCGCGTCTCCCTCAGGACAGGGCTGAAATGCCCCACGACCTGACCTTACAGGATCCTCCTCTGGAAGATGATCAGGTGATCAGGCATACTGGGGGCAAAGGGGAGATGCTATTATGGTTCTGTTCTCCATTCCCCAGCAGATGGAATTTCTCCATATCGGGAATTGACAATAATGGGGGAAATGTGTGTTTCTTCAGAGAAAACAGCAGTGGGAACAGTGAGGCAGGATGTGCTCACTGGTTCCGATCCAGTCCCAGACTCTGACACCTGAAGCTTCCTCTGCCCATCCCCAAGCACCTTCACCACCCTCCCGGGTCAGGCAGTGAGCGAGGCTGAGTTCCCTTGTCAGGCTATCTAACTTGGAGGAAGCAGTTCCCAGAATTGGGAGAGGAAGCCTCTACACCTACAGGGTCCCCTAAAGGGAAAGCTGGGAGGACCTCAGAGCTGAATCAACCCCTTTTTTTACACATGAGGCTCAGAGTTCCACCAACCACTGGCCCTAGGTCACAAAGCAATCATGTCCCAATGGGAACCCAAGAATTTGCTCTTCTGGCACACTGGACAGCCTGAAACTTGCCTTCACATCGTGACGTTTTAAATTGAACACCGGATACCTGCCACATTCTTCAAGGAGACCTGCTTACACTTCAGGTTTCTTAGAAAATTATCTCCACCTAGACACTTGCCCTGAGCTGCAAATTGAGCAAAGGCAGAGACTGCAACGCCTGATTCACCACAGTAGCCTCAGCGGTTCCCAGCGTGCTACCTGGTTCGCTGATTCTAAACTGGGCCTTTTCTCATAGTTTCACATCTCTGAGAGTGGGCTACAACTTGCAACCAACCAACCGCAGATCAAAGTTTAACTGGCAGCATTTTTTTCCTTAATAGATTGATCATTGTGCACCATACAATTCATGCATCTTAGATTCAATGAAATATGGTGAAATGTGGTAATAGTGGCCAAAACATATTTGTCAAATGAATAAACGTACCAAGCACTGTGTAAGGGTCTACATGCATTCCATTTACTCCTCCCCAAAAATCCTCCTATGAAGGAAGCAATATTTTTCCCGTCTAACAGATCAGAAAACTAAAACCTAGAGCAGTTAAGACACTTGCCCAAGATCACACAGCAATGGTGGAGCTATAATCACCCCAGGAGAATGCAATTCCCTTGTCAAGAAGTAGGGTCTGAGGGGTTCCCTGGAACATGCAAATTTCAGTGCTAACACTAGCAAAGTCCCTGACAAACCAGGATGGATGGTCACCCTGCCATCAAGTCCAAGAGTCCTCCATCCCGCTGCCTCCATCTTCTCCAGGGCCTGCACCTGAGCAGACCCCTAGGTCTGGCAGGATTCCCACAGCTGGGTCCCCCTCTGACTCAGCTGCCTCTCCACTCTTCAGTGCCAGGGAGGCCACCTATGGCCTCCCTTCCCTTAGTGTCTGCCGTCAACAGGCGCTAGATCCAGATGTTCACTGGACTTGCTAGGCTGTTCCCACAGCTGACAGCACATCTGGCTGGGTTCTCGAAGCTTTGTTGAAATTACATACCAGGCTATGTCTCCTTAATTCCCGTTTCATGCTGCTATATGAATTTTGACAAGAAGCTCAATGTTTTTAGGTTCTGGGAAGCTGCTACTATTAGTACATTCAGACCTAAGCAGAAAGGGTCCTTTCCTTTGAGAAGCCTCTCAGCCCTGCTGACCAAGGTTGTAGGAATCCACACAGGGCCCAAGTTTGTTCAGAAGGTCAAGTTGCCAATGGGCAGTGCTTCTCAGGGGGGACCCCAACCTGGGGCTCTTATTACAATACAGACTCCAGGTCTTGGCCCAAACTTGGTAAATCAGCCTCCAGGTATGGAGCCCAGATATCTGCATCTGAAATAAACTCACCCGGTGGTTCTGATATGTGCCACAGGGTGTGAACCACAGCTGAAGACAGTTTCAGAAAATCCTGTGGCCCCTGCCTCATGTCACCTCACTCCAGACCCTCTTGCAGCTGGGCCCCCATTCAGGTGGGTCCAGGCTCCTTGGTGCCCCAACTATGGGGATCCTTGACCCTAGCTCCTTCCTTATGGGCCTGTCACTGCTGTCCCACAGCTGGACAGGAGGCATTAAACAGCTCTGTTCCCCCTCAGGGGGTGATGGCTGCAGGACCTGGGAAGCCTGCAGTCACAATTCAAGTACTCATAGGAGCAGCTACCCAGAGCTGAGAGCTACTTTATGACGTGTAAGCATCTTTGGTGCCCTCTCCCCTCCCCCGCTTCACCGGGACCTGGGCTCCCCATCCTCTCTGCCCCAGCCACACCTGCCTCTGCTCTCCCCTCTCCTCACCTGCTAGACTCCCAGGCTCCCCAATGTACATCATGGACTCCCTTGTAGTACTGGTAAATTTTACATGAGTAATGAATATATTGATCTGACCACAACTTCATAAATAGAGGCATGGGGTCTGGGGTTTGCTCTCTGCTATATCCTCAGTGCTCAGTAGAGAGCTTGGCACATTGTAGGAACCAATAAATAATTGAATAAATCCCCACATGAACCTATGAAGCAAGAACTATTATTATCCCCACTTTCACAACTAAGGAACTAAGGCAGAGGCAAAGGAATTACCATCCAGAGACTAACTGGCAGAACAGAGCTGGAACCCACTCTTTGGGCCCCAGATCCCCAAGTTCTATCCCCATGTCTGAGAGGGTTCAGGAGCAGACAGACCTGGAGCTAGTCTGACAACTGGTTTGTCGTCTGTCCTGAGAACAGGCAATGTCTTCATTTTTAAATTTCCACCCCTTTTCTTGCTCCTAGATTTCTGTTTCTGCTTCTCTTTCCCTCTCTCCCTTCTCGGACCTCCCCTGCCCATTGTGTCCGCAGCCTGACAGAGTCACAAAGACCCAGTGAGCTCTTAACGGGGAACTTCTCAAAATAAAGGCAGAGTCGTGCTGAAGACAGAAAAAGCCCATCATCAGGGCCAGGTGATTCACTAGCCCCAGTGAGGTGGGGAAACAGAGGCGAGTAAATGTTGAAAAGAATTAGTGCTTTTTTCGTTTAAAGTCTGTCTTCAACATGAAAGAAAAATAAATTTTTAAAACACAGCTCCTGCAGATGAAGAAAAAGAATATTTGGAAAACTTGGAGAAACAGATATAATAATGATAATTGGAAAGTGGTTTCCACCCTTTAAAATGAATCCTCATGAGATGCATCCTGAAGTGTAAACAGATTTGAACAATAAACTTATTGAACCATATACAATTATTTCTGGAGAGAAATGGATGAGTGGTTGGTTAGACAAATGGAAGAGGTGTGAATGATTCTTAACATTCTGATCTGGCAAAATGGTCCTTGGAAATTAATGGAACAAAAAATTATACCGGGGAAGAGAAGCATCATCAGGAGAAAGCACTAAACATAGGAACCATGAAATGAAAATGCGTTCTTATGAATAAGAGAATTAATGAAATGAATTTAAGAAAAGGTCAAGTTGGGGAGAATATTGGATGGGCTGCAGTTCCACAAAGCCCCTAAATTTACTGTGGCATCTGAAGCACATGACTCTGGAAGTTCAAAGTCCCTGAGAAATCATCCATTCCATGATTTTTCTATACATGAGGACCTCAGGTCCAGAGAGGTTAATGACTTGTCCAAAGCCACACAGCAAGGTGGGTACCAGTCCTTATGCTGCATTGATGCCACATGTGGATCAAGGAAAGCCACGCCTCCATTTACTCTGAGCTGCATTTAGTGACAGAAACTACACTTTAGAAGGTGCTGACAGGCAGGGCACAGGCCTAGAGGAGCTGGCTCAAGAGTGTCCATGCAGAGAACATGCTCTCTAGAGTCAGGGAAACCTGGGTTCAATTCCTGACTCTGTCACTTACCAGCTATGACCTTGCAAGTCACTCCACCTTTGGGAGCCTCAGTCTTCTCATCAGTAAAATGGGGCCAACATTGCCCACTTTGCAGAATGAAATGAAATATCCCAGGAAAAGCACCTAGTACATGGTGGGAACTCAATAAATGGTGCTGATGTTATAGGCATGACCAGAATTCATTGTCTTAAAATTCAAAAGTTACCAAAAACAAAAAAACTTTTAATGGCAAAAGAAGGAAAACAAAGCATCATGACAGAGTAAGTCTGACAAAAGGAAATGAGGAATGGAGTGTGCTCCAAAAGCTTTCTAGCTTTCCTCAGAGAAGTCAAATGGCCCAGGATTGCAGAAAAAATATACTAAGACAGTGGGCACTGCCTGGGGAAATGCTAGGATCTCTTTACAACTTGGTTCTTGAGATACTCTTGAGGATTTGGGCTGCCCTTCCCCAGCTCATGCCCATGAGGGTCCCTCTGCAGAACACTGTCCCCATAACTAGTGGTGCCCACTCTACAGAAGAGTAGGGGTTTTTGTCAGGCCCTCTAGCCCACATCACTGGGTGTGGTTCAGGGGAAAAGGGCAAGAAGGGCCCTGATGAAGAGACTCCGCTTACCACCACAGGAGGACACCAGGGAGGCACTATCCTCCCAGGGCTGTCTCAGGAGCAGTCAGGTAGGGGCTGCCTGGCTAGGGTATGGGATTTTGCAGAGGTCATGTTTGAAAATATCCACAGGGCTTCTGAGATCTGCAAAGCCTAGAGGTGACTCCACCCAGCAGGGCCCCCGAGCAACCCTATTTGCAAGGGAAATGAGAGTGCCTGGTTAAGAACTGACTCCTGTTCTAGTCCTACGAGAAACCAAGGTTTATTTAGCTGGAATTATTTTTACAAAATGATGCTATGATGAGCTTAATAGTTTACTGCCCAGTAAACTATTATGCTTGAGCTCTGCACAGACGTGACCTAGGAACTCCCAATCAGCAGGACAGACAGACTCAGGCACTCCAAGCTAAGACTATATGGCCATAGCTCTCTAGATCCTTCAGATTAAGCTGCCTGTTTTGACTGAAGTAACTAAACAGCAGTTGACATCCCAGTTCAGATTCTACCATGTTCATGAAGCCTTCCAGATCCCCCCCATCAGAAGCAGCTCCTTCCTCTAGATCCTGTGACTCCATGTTGACCACTGTCTTTCTGGAATTTAAGACAAGACATGCAGTCTCATCTGTAGAATGAGAATAACAGTACCTATTTTGTTGGTTTTGAGGGAAGTTTAAATGAGATTACTAAAATGCTGAGAATAGTGCCTGGAACTTACTCAATTCTAAACAAGCGGGCACTATTATGTTCTTCCTTAGGCTGTTCTGAGGCATTTACCAGGCCCACAGTCAGGGCTGGGCTTTGTGGTGGGCTCTGTGGATTTGGTCCTGGCTGAGAGGGCCTGCCAAAAGGCAGAGGATCTGGCTAATGGCAGAAAACCTCCGATCTGGTCAGCACCACGAACAGCTCTGTAGGCATCCTTAGCTGGACTGTGGAGATGCCCCAGAGGTTCACAGCTCCTGAGGGTATATAGACTTTCCAGGGGATATCTAGCACAGAAAACTTTAAGGAAATCTATTTCTGGGTTCTCAACTTCCACATGAAACATTTCCTAAAACTGATCTGCCTATGGTGGAAGCATCAGGCCACTTTTCCATTTCCATCTTCCCTTCTATAACACCCCTTCTACTGTACAAACAGACTCATGTATCTTTTCACCCTGAATCTTGTTATGGTGTATTGTCCTGTTGAGTCCAAATTTCTGGGACATCAAATAAAAGGACAATTCAACAGTGTTCTCAATGTCACCTTTAATCAAGGCTCTGTAAACACCACTCCCCAAATCCAGGGCCACCACATGCCGTTGTGCAGGTTGTTCATTGCATAATTCCAGGGGTTGCCATCTGCATCATAGTCTACGTGAATGGCTCTCCCTGGAGTTTTGTGGTGCACAGACTGCATGGCTGTATGAGGTGGTCTTCCCCCATCCATCTCATTAAGAGAAACATTTCCAATAAAATTTAACTGTTTAATAATTATCAAAATTTGCAGTACATTCATGTTATTTTAATCAAGTTTGTATTACTAATAGTTGAAATGATAGCTCAATCCAGAAGAATTTTTTTTAATTCTTAGAGGCTTATGGTCACAGGAAATTAAAAAATTCAATTTATATACATCTTTTTGTTGCAGAGAAGTATGATAGGAAAATCAATAAAAGACTTTCAAGCATAAAAATATATTACATTAGAATAAAATTCTGTGGGGGAAGTGGATTGGAAATATAATTTCCTACTGTTAAATAAGAACTCATTCGTGTATTTTTTTAAAAGGCTGGTGGTGGGTATAAAATTGCTATGATATTTGTATTTTATTGGACACATTTAAAATAGCGATGTGAGAGTTTTATCTTACAATGTCTATATTTATAGTACACCAGACATTACATCCTTTGTAAATATTTTAAATTGTTTATTTAAAATTATTTTAAATTGCTTCAGATATTCTAGATGTCAACTTTTAAATGCTCAAGAAGGGATACAAATTTTCAAAACTATTTTAGGGAGCATTGAGAAAAAATGGTTAACCCCACTGATATCAACCTATTTTAGACACCAGCCTGTCCCAGCAAGTGGATGTATCCTCTCCACAGCAGAACACATATCTCATGTTGGGAGCACTAATTCTTTGCTTTTCTTTAGGCCAAGCTCAGGCTCAGAGACAGGGACGCTACTGCGTGCAAAGGATGGTCTTTGGCTACCAGAGCAGGTTTGCCTGGCTGCCTGCTGTCATTCCTCTCTTTGCCACAGAACTCGGGTTTTCTTCTGTGTGATTTTGTGCAAGGGTTCACCTCCCTTTGGGCTCTAGCAGTCTGGCTGTCAGGAAGATGAAGGGGTCAATCAGACCCTCAGGACTCAGATGATGGTTTGGGGCTCTGGTTTCTACTCCCCCAATGCTCCCTCACTGAGTGCTTCATACCATGCCTGGCACATAGTAGGCCTACAGTTAATATGTCTACCCATGTGACAACCTCAAATATGGAGAGATCTGCCTTTTCCCTATAGAAATTTCCAGAACAAAGCTTTCGACCAATTTGCATGTATAAACTTTTAGGAATATAGATGAGATAGAGGTCTACTTATTTAAGAAATTTTAAAATTTAATTTAACATATATGTCAAGTAACTTATATAAAACATATTACTATACCAATATAGTAATTATAAATTAATATGTTAATTGAAAATTAATATATTAATATAAAGTCTTATATGAATTACAAATATATTTAGGAATACTGTTTTTCCAAGTTCACATTTAATTCATGAAACAATTATATTCATTCTCTTCACATACAGCTTTGACACTGGTATCTTTACCACCACTAGAGCCACTTCCCGAGTCATCTAACACAGCTTTCCAGAGAACATCATCTTCACTTCCATCCAAGTCATTTAAGATACAGGATGGTTTGCATTTTAGGATGATGCTGTCACTGGAAATTATACTCCTAGCCCCAAGTACCCATTCTCTATTCATGAGCTCTGCAAAGTAACCACTTAGACCCTATTGTTTTTTAAAGGGATTTTTAAAAGGCTTGTTTATAACATCCAACACTTGCAATTATAAGGAAAAATGACTAAATCTGTGCTTAGTGTTTTTGTCTCCATTTTTGCCTAAGTGACGTTTATAAGCATTTGAAGCATAGCATTGATTGAAGTTATTGGGAGCTAATATGTCATCCCCAAATAGTGCTTTGTGGGTTAATATTAGGTGTTTGAGAGTGAGCCCTGTAACATAAAAGACTTAGTAAGGACTTGAATAGAAGGTAAATCTCTCTTTTCTGAGAGATAATGGGTGAGTGGCAGGGTGGATGAACAGTTGGGTGTTGGAGTCTTTGGCTAAATTCAAGACCCTCCCTCCAAGGTTGGGGCTTCACAGGGGCTGCCCTCCAGGTCCCAAGAGTCCTTCATTGGAATCTCCCCCAAGACTGGCCCACCAGTACAATGGGTTCCAGTTTGGGCAGAGAGAGGCTGAGGGCAGAGCTATCATCCCGACCCCGACCCAAGCCAGAGAAAGGAAGCCATGTTTACCACGTGCTTCCTCTGTACAGACAGCACCCTGGAGCCTTTCTCCTCTGCTCCCGCGCTAACGCTCCCAGCCAGGCTGTGAGGTGGCTCTTTAGCCAGGAGGACACTGAAGCTCTAGGCATTTTTCAACTGCATTTATAGGGACATGAAAACTTGGCCAATAATTAATCTCCCAAGTGGTTACAAACTTATGCCCAGTGGCTCAGAGTTCGCTTTGGGAATTAGACATCCCGGATTTAAATCCTGTTCTTCCACTTAGGAAACGTATGACCAGTAGTGAGTCACTTAATCTTTCAAGCTTTACTTTTCTTACCTATTAAGTGGGGGTAATAATGTCTGCCTCATAGGGCTGTCATGAGGATTAAAATAATGGTACCTAGCCCAGAACCCTGTACATCTGTAAGAACTTTGAGCTTCAAGACTTAAGCTCTGAGAGCAGAGAACATAATATAAAAACAACCAGATGTTCCTTGGGGCAACACAAGCTTTCCCTGGGCAACAAGTGGTCACACTGCTGATCTTTGCATGTGTGAAATGCAAAGAAGAAGATAGCAAACTGGCTACCACCCAGACACACAGTGATTCTAGCAGGGGGTTTGGTGTGTGACAACTATGTTAAAAATCATGTTTGCAACTTGATCTCTTATTTCAAAAACGGTACAGTTCATTATACAGAGAAACAAAAAGACAATTACAATGAACTCTAATTCCCAGGGATAACATTGGTTATTATTTTGGCATCCTTCCAATTCTTTTTCTTTGTTTGTTGATGGTTTTTTATTTGCCTGCTTTTCCTCTCTGATTTTTTATTTTTTAATTGTTTTTTTAAAGGGAATTTTATTTTTATTTATTTATTTTTGGCTGTGTTGGGTCTTCATTGCCGCACGGGCTTTCTCTAGTTGCGGCAAGCAGGGGCTACTCTTTGTTGCAGTGCGTGGGCTTCTCATTGTGGTGGATTCTCTTGTGGAGCACAGGCTCTAGGCATGCGGGCTTCAGTAGTTGTGGCACAAGGGCTCAGTAGTTATGGCTTGCAGGCTCTAGAGCGCAGGCTCAGCAGTTGTGGCACATAGGCTTAGTTGCTCCGAGGCATGTAGGATCTTCCCGGACCAGGGCTCGAACTCGTGTCCTCTGCATTGGCAGGCAGATTCTTAACCACCGCACCACCAGGGAAGCCCATGATTTTCCTCTCTTAATTGCAAACATAGCATCATACCCTCCATATTATTTTGTAACTGGCTTTTCTCACTTAACACCCTGTGAACAGCTTTCTATAGCATTAACTATTATTTCACAACATTTTAATGATAATTTACTAACTGATTGTACCATGCTTTTTTAAAAAAAATAATTTCCTTTTTTTTTTTTGGAGGCTTTTGAGTTGTTTCCAATTTTTCCCATTACAAATAAGGCCTCTAGGGCTTCCCTGGTGGCGCAGTGGTTGAGAGTCTGTCTGCCGATGCAGGGGACACAGGTTCGTACCCTGGTCTGGGAGGATCCCACATGCCGCGGAGCGGCTAGGCCCGTGAGCCACGGCCACTGGGCTTGCGCGTCCGGAGCCTGTGCTCTGCAACAGGAGAGGCCACAACAGTGAGAGGCCCGCATACCGCAGATAAATAAATAAATAAATAAGGCCTCTTAGAATTTTACAGTGTATAAAACACTTGCTCCCATCACTTTGGATCTTTTCATTAACTTGAAAAGAGGACAATGTGATCATCATTCTTTCCACTTGACAGGTAAGAAAACTGAGGCTCACAAAGAAAAAAGTGGCTTGCCCAAGGTCACTCAATAACTGGTAAAGCAGCACCCGGCCTGGGTCTTCTGGACCTCCAGCCTGGCCAACTTCCAGACCCTCCTTCCCCACCCCACGCCCCGCCTGACTGCCTCACAGAGTCATAAATCCTCCAAAAGATGCTATGCTTCTGCCTCTTCCTCCCCAGGAGCATCTGGGCTTAGAGGGACCACTTAACTCAAACGAGAAACCCTGACCTCCTACTCCAAAGCAGCTCCTCAAACACTCTCTGGCCTGTCACCCAGTTTTATTTTGATCATTGTAGTTATCACTACTTATTATTTTCTTGTTTATTTACTTGTCTTTTATATAGTTCAGCAATTCTCAATAGGGCAGAACCAACCCCCGGTGATTGCAAAGCAAGTCATGGGTTGTCTCACATCCTTACAACATCTGAATTTTAACCAGACATCCATGTGGGTCAAAAACCACTCACAATTATCTAAATCTAGACTCAGGCTCCATCTTACACAAAAAGGATCATATGCTTTGTTTAATTGGCGCTGACTTTTCCAGGAATGCAACCACCATGGAAAGCAAGAGATTACCTTACTTTCTTCAACTTGGAGTCTCCTCATTTCAGAAAATGACGTTCTCAGTGGCAATACCATTCATGATATTTGAGTCACTGTTATTACAGTTGTATCAGTCTGCATTTGTGGCTGTCACATTCAAAGCAATTCTAAGTATATTTACCAATATCTTTTTTTTAACCCTTATTTCAAATTGTCAAAGATAAAGAGAAAATGTCATCAACACTCAGTTAGACATCATCTCTTTTTTCCTTAAATTCAAACATTCGTTACAAGTAAGTGAGCATCCAAATGCTTCATGATGGTTTCTGGTGTACTTATGACCAAACATTTGAATACTGAAATACATATTACTTTATTAAAATTACTTTCCTCTTATTTCTCTATTACATTACAGTAAAAGGCTATGTTGATTTTTTAAATTATGTGAATAAGTGGAATGTGTTATCCTATCGATACTATGTATAAAATAGATAACTAATGAGAACCTACTGTATAGCACAGGTAACTCTCTTCAATGCTCTGTAGTGACCTAAATGGGAAGGAAATCCAAAAAAGGGGATATATGTATATGTATAGCTGATTCACTTTGCTGTACAGTAGAAACTAACACAACAATGTAAAGCAACTATACTCCAAAAAAAACTTTTTTTAAGTTTTTTGGAAAAAACAATGCAAAGAATGTACCTCTCTGGAGAAAGGAAGTATGGATAAAACGGTCTCACTCGTTTTCCAGATGCATTACTGTCTTGTACTCCTTTGGATGAAAACATTTACTTCCTAATAGATTACCTCTAATAAAATCTTTATATGACAAAAAAAAAAAAGTGGAATGTGTTACCTGTGAATTTAGTTTCAGAATGACAAAGGAGCCATTCAAAAGATTTGAGTTCCAAAGGGGCCTTTGGGTCTGATTGTGTTGAGAACCACTGTGTAGTCTGTCTCCCCCACTAGAAGGTCAGCTCCATGAAGGCAGGACCTGGTCTGACTGAGTCCCCACACCAGCTCCTGGCACCCAGAAGGGTACTCAATAAAGACCAACTGAATGAAGGAAAAATGGAGGCATTTCAGGCATTGTAAACAATTGGATGGGGAAGATATTTATGAGCAGAGTTCAGCCTTTGACAAGTTGATTAGATAACATTTCTGAAACTCTTTTTCTCTAAGTACAAATTGGGGTAGGAACCCTGATCTGCCTGGATGTTGAGAAGATTCAAGGAGATCACAGATTTGAAGACTCCTGGCACAGGTCCTGGCCCAGGGGAGGGCTGAGTAATTGATTGCTTGTGTTGTTTTTGTTGTTAGATTTTCCAAACAGTAAACCATAACTCTCTATTCTCAGCTACCCAGCCTCCTTCTCTGCTCAAAATCTGGTAGCTGTTATTAATACATTTTCTTAAGAACCTCTTATTCCCATTTACTTCCTCCCACCTCCCCTACCCCAGGCCTGGGCTACCTTCAATAATCTCACTCTAATTGGAAATCGGAGCTGTCAGGATGACCTTCCTTTCCCCTCCCCAGTTCTCACCTTAGTCCATGCTCTGACAGGTGCAAAGGTCCCCACGGCTCCAAGCAGAAGCCACAGACCACGAGGACGAGGAGAGGGCCAGAGTCCCCGTGCGCACCATGGCAGAGCAAGCCCAGTGCCCCAGACTTCAGCTGCCACACGGGGAGTGGACCTGTCCCCTCTGCCGATTCTCGGTGATGAAATGCCGCTGCCCCCGGGGAGCTGTCTCCAGCCTTCCACAGTGGCTCGGCGGCAGGTTTATCACACTCGCTGAGAGAAGACATAATCAATTCCCCAGCTGGCACTTTGCACTGAATACCCACTTTTTCAGCTTGATAGCAGGACTAAATTAGTTATTTAGCAACTAGGCCCTAATTTAGAGCGAGCGAGAGCCTTGACAAGGATCATTGTTCAAGGCCATCCCCCCTTTGCCTTCAGATAGGAGGCCCACAAATCCCCAGAAGGTGATAAATAGACAATTAGAAAATAGATATATTTGGTTAGATCTACAAGGCTCCCTGGCGCTGTCAGGCTCACAATGAAGGGGGCCGGGGTAAATTGGTGCCCAATGAACGCCAGCTGCACGGCCATCCGTCCTGCAGACACTCAGCCATATGTGGCCATTTACAGGCCGTCCTGAAGAATAGATTGGACCAATAAGACCAGAGGGAGCTAAAAATACTTGACAAAGTTGGCTGCTCTTCATTTAACAAGAATAAAATACCTAATGGGGTGTAATGGAGGCCATCAATCACCTACTGCCAGACACAGCCGTAATACCACACTTTTAACTATTAATGCAACTTTTTTTTTTCTCTAATAAGTGGGACAGGCACATCCGCTTTGTATACAGGGTGGATGTTTGGGGAGTGGAGATGAATGGGTGATGCTGGAGAGCTGTGGCAGAGGATGAATTTTGGCTTAAAAATAGAAAGGATGGTGGGACTGGAAAGTGGTGTAGCCACTGTGGAAAACAGTATGGTGGTTCCTCAAAAAGTTAAACATAGAATTACCACGTGGGACTTCCCTGGTGGCACAGTGGTTAAGAATCCGCCTGCCAATGCAGGGGACACAGTTCGATCCCTGGTCCAGGAAGATCTCACATGCCGTGGAGCAACTAAGCCCGTGCGCCACAACTACTGAGCCTGTGCTCTAGAGCCCGCAAGCCACAACTACTGAAGCCTGGGTGCCTAGAGTCCGTGCTCCGCAACAAGAGAAGCCACCGCGATGAGAAGCCCGCTCACTTCAACGAAAAGTAGCCCCCGCTTGCCGCAACTAGAGAAAGCCTGCACCCAGCAGCGAAGACCCAATGCAGCCAAAAATAATACAAAATTAAAAAAAAAAAAGAATTACCACGTGATCCAGCAATTCCACTCCTAGGTATATACCCAAAAGAATTGAAAGTAGGGACTCTAACAGATACTTGTAAACCAATGCTCACAGCAGCATTATTCACAATAGCCAAAAGATGGAAGCAACCAAGAGTCCATCAACGGATGAATAGATAAACAAAATGTGGTGTATATATACAATGGAATATTATTCAGCCTTAAAAAGGATGGAAATCCTAACACATGCTACAACTTGGATGAACCTTAAAGACATTATGATAAATGAGATCAGCCAGACACAAAAGGACAAATATTGTATGATTTCTCTTATATCAAGTACCTAGAATAAGCAAATTCACAGAGACAGAAAGTAGATTGGTGGTTGCCAGGGGGTGGGGGTGGGGGGATGGGGAGTTATTATTTAATGCACAGAGTATCTGCGTGGGATGACCAAAAAGCTCCCACATTAGATACAGGTGATAGTTGTACAACATTGAATGTAGTTAATGCAATTTAATTATACACTTAAAATGGTTATAATGATAAATTTTATGTTATGTATAACAAATTATAAATGAGAAACACAGAGCAGGCAAAACTTTTTAATTTGCCTTAAGAACGGAAGAATCTTGTGAGTTCACTTAATCTAGGAGTATTTTTTTAAAAGTCACCCCACAAGACTGATCTTCTCTTGGCAAGTCATGATTTCTTGGGGTCTCAGTTTCCTTCTCAATAGATGATAGATAACAACCCCTGACCCCTCTACTTCCCGGAGCTATTGTAAGGCCCAAATGAGTTGAATTGGACATGAGCATCCTTCATAAACTGTTAAGCACTATTGTCTAATTTGTCACCATACCTCTTTCCAGTACAGCTAAGAAACACTTCAGGAAACCTACTAAAGGTACTTCATCCATATGGACTGATCCATCAATCTGAAAGATCCCATGGATAGGAAAGTCAGGTCCCCACAGATGGAGACCAGACCCTGTCCTCAACCCACCACCCACTTGGAGAGTCTCCCCCTTGGCCACTGCTGGTTTCATGCATTATTCAGTCACTGGAGTCACCCTACAGTGGCCCTGATGGTGTCCTTCACACAGTCTGAGTGTCTCCAGGCAGGACAGACAAGGAACAAGAAGCAGAATGACTTTGAACACACATGCAGAGAGCAGCTGAGCCAGGTGCTATGGCAGCATGGAGCTGAGTGCTCTTTGCAGGGAAGCAGCAGAGGTCTGGGCGTGAGAGGGGATGATGATGGCTGCAGAACGGTGGCCCTCACGTTTCATGGTAATCTCTGTGGTTTGAGGGTTTTGTTGTCTTTTTTACCAACCACCCCCCCCACCAGAATGCATATTTGGGGTTTATTGAAAAGATTCCTTCTATTTCAGCTTTTAAAGCACATTTACGCCCTTCAACTCATTTGATCCTCAAAACCACCTTGTGCATAAACAGATTGAATGTTTCTTTCTCCTGAATCTGGCATGCCCTGCTTGTGTCCTAGTTCACCAAGTCTGAATTCAACTCAGTCCCTCTCTGATCACTGTTTTATATACACTCATGAACCCAGATGCCCTATATCCCCTTTCTTTTTCCATCCAACTCATGCTCAATTATTAATTCATTTAGCAAATTATACTAGTTAGGATTCACAAGAAGCAGAAAATCAACTCAAATGAACTTAAGCAAGAAAGAGGAAGTCAGTGTAAGGATTAAAGAGAATCTCGTGAAACCCAAGAACAAGAATGCATCTAGGGGGCTTCCCTGGTGGTGCAGTGGTTGGGAGTCCGCCTGCCGATACGGGGGACGCGTATGCCGCGGAGCGGCTGGGCCCATGAGCCATGGCCGCTAAGCCTGCGCGTCCGGAGCCAGTGATCCGCGGTGGGAGAGGCCACAACAGTGAGAGGCCCGCATACCATTAAAAAAAAAAAAAAAAAAAGAACGCATCTAGGTCCCAGGGGCAAAACCCAGAAGCTCAATCTTGGTCACCACACTTTTCATCTCCCTTCTCTGGCTAGTATCTGTAATTTTCTCCCCCCCCCCCCCCCTCTCAATTCCCATATCAGTCCTCTCCAATTCTCAGGTTCAAAGGAAAGGAAGTATGGTTGTCAGTGATTCCTGACCTTCACCTCTTCTGTTTTTAACCCCTAGGAAGAAAGAAATCTGGCCTTTCTTCTATCCCAAATCTTAAAAGCCCCAGGAGGAGGCTTATTGGCCCAGGTACCCACTCCTGAATCAACCACCATATGAATAGAATGGGCCGGGGTGGAGGGAGCAATCCTAAAAGAATAGGTTGGAGGATTAGTGCTAGGAAACAAAACACAAGGTTTCCATTACACAAACACCTCCATGGTCCACCATGTGTGAGGCTTGCATTCATTCAAAAATATGTACTAAACACCTGCTATGTGCTAGCCACTGTGTTTGGTTTAGAGGTTTGGGTTGCATATGACACACTGAATTTTTTTCCCATTTAAAATGATGGAAAATTGGATCCCTGTTAGTGATTGTGTGCAAAATGTCTGATTTTCAGGAATGGATTACGGAAAGTACAGATGTGGTAGGAAAACTGAATTTGAATTGTTTTATAAATGCCTTCACTGAACTACAAATCAATACACCTCTTGTATTAAGAATCAATATGATAATTGGTTGTATTAAGAGTTTCTGCATCTTCTGCAGAACAGTGATTACTCGTTTGTTCTCCTTAAGTTTCTACATCACTGAGCCACAGGTCTGGTTGTGCCTTAAACCCACCTGAGGAGCTTCTAAAAAAATATAGGTGCACATGTCTCACTCCAGACAAATTAAACAGAATCTCTAGAGGCAGGGTTCATGTACCACTATTTTTTTAACTCCCCAGATAATCATTAAGTACACTCAAGTTTGAGAACCACTGCTCTAAACGACAAATTCCTCCAGGAATTTAGAAATAGGAAGACACTGATATAAGAACAAGATTTATAAAACCCACTAGGTTCCTCTTTATCTTGGCTACCAGCAAGCTCAAACAAACTTAGTTATAGTAACTCTTTTGTCCCTGGTTCTTACTTCAATTAACTCTCTCCTTTCTCCAGATGTTCAGATGCTGATTCTTTTCTCTTAATTCACTTGTATTACAATAAAATCCAAAATTTTCTGTGTTCTATCATCAGAATTCCACCCACTCTGACCAACCATTCTAGCATACATAACCACACATGAACATACACACACACACACACACACACACAAAAGAAAACAGGGTTTAGCCTACTCCAGGAAGCCACACCTCCTGCTTTTGACTTAATCATTTTTTTCCCCTCTAGAAGTTTGATTGTCTTAAACATGTTCTACAGTGGTTAAACCTTGACTAATCCAATTTTCTATGAATCAGGGCTATCAAATATTAATATCAACCCACTTTCTGTGGCTTAAAAAAATATTTTACTTTGGGAACAAAATATATGGCCTCATTTATGCCTGAGTTCATCAACCAGTTAAAATTTTTTGTGTTGTTCTTTTCATCAGCTCTGACAAAGTGATATGGAATTAGACACCCTGTGAACTATTTCTTTGCTCTAATGTGTGAGCTGCGCTTCACTAGAGGGAATAAAATAATCCACTGTCATTTCTGCTTTTATCATATTCATTTTTGGCAGAGAATTTATTCACTCTTCACTATATAGTTATTTATGTGCTACAATCTCACATTTTTGCATTCCCCAGCGAATGCACCATTAAAACTCTTAATGTGACACCTCATATTTTTAGTAGACTAGAAAATAGTTACAATTTTAATTTAAATTGAAATGACTATGTAATAGCTGGACAAATCAGTTTGAGATCCCCAGAGCTCTTAATTGTAATTCTCCATTGTTTTCTATGCATAAATTTCTTTTCCAAAGTGTTCATTTTGAAATACTCACTCATTTTTTTCAGCTGTTCCATGCTCATTCCAAACTCACTTATTTAATAATTTTCTATGGTTAACAACTTCATGATTAAACTTTAATGTTAAATATAAATGGTTGAAATAATAAGCTTATTAGAGTGTTTAGAAAAGAAAGAGGATTGGACATTTAAGGAATGATGAGTTTAAGTATCAAGTGTTAGAATAGGAGAGATATTCAGTCTGGCCAAGAACAAAGCAGAGTCATAGATTTTGGTATCTATATATATATACATATTTACACACACAATATATATATATAACAGATATGAATGTATAAGTCTGCTCCAAGCAATGGACAGAGGAGCCTTAACATGATGGAATTCAGGGCTAGAAGCAGCTATGAGAGTATATAGCCTAACCTACTCATTTTACAAATGAGGAACAAAAAATTCAGAAAGGGAATGATTTTGTTTTTCAAAATCAAATGATGTCTTAGCCAAGGCAAGACTAAGAGAAGAATCAGAGGTGAACTAAAAGAAGGGGGAAAGGATTCTACTAAAGGTGGTCAGACAGCCTCTTTTCTAGAATCTCTGCATCCACCAACACAAGAGTCAGACGGAGCAATAAAGGATATCATAGCCGCCCATTTGCTGTGCTGAGGATGTGTTTCACAGTATCTGATTCTAAGTTTAAAAACAGAAACAAAAGACAACATCCTGGGCTTCCCTGGTGGCGCAGTGGTTAAGAATCCGCCTGCTAATGCAGGGGACACGGGTTCGAGCCCTGGTCCAGGAAGATCCTGCATGCCGCGGAGCAACTAAGCCTGTGAGCCACAACTACTAAACCTGCCCTCTGGAGCCCGTGAGCCACTCACCGCAACTAGAGAAAGCCCACGTACAGCAACAAAGACCCAATGCAGCAATAAATAAATAAATAAATAAATAAGATAACACCTGACCTCCTGTCAGATCAGATTTTATTTTCACTTGGTCTGGCAATGTTAAGGAGGTGAAAATATCTGCAATAGAAAACGGGTATAGGGCTTCCCTGGTGGCGCAGTGGTTGAGAGTCCGCCTGCCGATGCAGGGGACACGGGTTCGTGCCCCGGTCCAGGAAGATCCCACATGCCGCGGAGCGGCTGCGCCCGTGAGCCATGGCCTGCGCTGAGCCTGCGTGTCCGGAGCCATTGCTCCACAATGGGAGAGGCCACAACAGTGAGAGGCCTGCGTACCGCAAAAAAAAAAAAAAAAAAAAAGAAAATGGGTATAATGCCTCTCAGATAAGCCTTGAAAGGTCTGCTCAGCTCTTTTGAACACTACTAGAAACAAGAATATCTATTCTTCCCCCTCCATGCCACACCCCAAATCCCTAGGACACACACACATACACGCATACGCACACAGTGAACCTAATGAAGGGTGACGGCTAAGCTGTCCCTCTACTTAATGAAGAAAATTGAAACCACCTAGAAAAGAGCCTTAGGTAAGTTCCAACAGATATGGGGCCCAATACTGACCCTGCCACTAACTGGCCATGACTTTGGTCAAGTCCATTGACCACACTGGGCCTCAATTTCTTATATAAAATGACAAGACAGGCCTAAAGGCCTGCCCTTCCAGCTCGAATATTCTGTGATTCTAATTCTATCCCTTAATTTCGTCTTCATAGCCTTTACTTGACATTTATTGAGTGTGTGTATAGGCCAGACTCTGTGCTTGACACTGGGAATATCAAAGTGAAAAAGACACTGTCCCTGTCCTCTAGGGTCTCAGTCTACTGGAGTGAGATGAACAATATAGAATGTGGGAATTAAGCAAGAGGGGGCTCAGGATAAATATGAAGTTCCTGGCACAGGCATTTGAATGGTCATGCCACTGTCAAAAATGAATAAAGTGACCTTATATCATTCAAACCAGGACATTTTTCAGAGTAAAAGCAGGGATTATTAATAATTATGCTGGGACAACAGGCTTAAACTGAGACTATCCCAGGTAACCTGGGGTGTATAGTCACCCTAAAGATGGGGATTATAGGAGAAAATAGAGTTTGGGGGGATAAAAAGTTTGGGTCTAGAAACATTGCCTTTTAAGTGCCTATGGGACATCTAAATGGAACCATACAATGGAAAAGTGGACATGGGGGCTTGGAGCTGAGGAGAGAGGTCTGGGCCAGAGATTCAGATTTGGGAACCATCATGAGCCACAGGAAAAATGAGAACATCTAGAGAAGTGCGAAGAGCAGGAAGAGATGTTAATGTCTTGACATTAACATCTAGGGGGCAGACAGAGGAAGAGGCTGAAAAGGAGACTGAGAAGGAGTGTTAGGAAAACCAGAAGAGAATAAAATCAAAAGCAGAGGGAGTTCCAGATGGAGGAAGTGGTCAACTGAGTCAGGGGACAGAAAGAGATAACGCAGTAACTGAATTCAGCAATGAGCAAGTTAGTGGTGGTACCCCTGGAGACTCTACCGCTGGACAGTTTCCTCCATAGCCACACTCTAATATCCCCTTCTGACCAAAGGATTTCTCTTTAAACCTCATCCCATCTGCTTGGAGTCTATTTGTGGATCTGAAAAAAATGGAGATGATATCCACAGACCATAGAATATTAGTACTTAAAAGATCAAATTGCATCAAGGACTGCCATTTGTAAAGCACTCTGCAAACCAGAAATGCCATACTGAAGTTCTCTCTCTTTCTCCTACCCAACATCCTTTCTGCCTCCAAGATCCGATACTTATCCTCATCCTCATCCTCCTTCCCTTCTGCCTTCGATCTTCATCTTCATAGGTCTTACCTGTCTAGGCTCCATCCAATCATTCTTGCAGCCAAATCCATGAGCATGTGGTCTGAACTTCTTGTCTCTACTTCTCAGCAATTCTCTTGTGTTCCTGAGGTCAAGCTTCTGCCCCACCACTCTTGAAGCTGCCCCTGGTTCCTCCTTGACAGATCCAATGCCCTCTTCTCATTGCTTAGCCTTTTTGTCCTTTCTGCAGCATCCAGCACTGCTGTTTATCCCTCCTTCAAAGGCCTCCTCTCTTGACTTTAATGGCTTGTTTCCTCTCCCATCTCTTTTCAATTCCATCACCTATTCTTCAGAGAGTAGTTGACAGTGGCTAGATCCAGTTGCAGTTTCCCTGGACTGAGATCTAGTCATATCACCCTGGGGCCAGGGGACATGCTAGGCCATTGAAAAGGGCCATTTTCCCCTTCCTAAAGCCAGATCCTAGACTTGAACTTTATATCAAGAAAGTCCTGGGGCTCCCACGCTGCAATGTACAAATCAGATCATAGATTCTCATGTCAAGAACCACTAGAATTATTGCTTCTCAGGGTTGAAAGGGAACCTCAAGTGATTTAGTTCAAACATCACTAAATCCTTACAACCCTTCCTCAGTAGTCCCAGTTGAGGGACTGTCCTGCTTCTACTAGAGCACTGCAGGGATAGGGAACTGGCCACTTCCTGGCCAAGCATCTTTCCTTCCCAGACAGCTAAGGAGAAAGGCCTCCATCATAGCAAACCAAATCCAGCTTCTTATTATACCCATGCATTCTGTCTTCTTTATACCGAATGGGTCCACCCATAAAAGTTCAAATCTCTCTTCCATATATCTTCAGACTTGAAGATGCCTGTCACACCTCCTCCTCAGTCTTGTCGCCATGAAGCCTGGCTACCTCCATGCCTTCCACCATTCCTCACATCACACAGCTTCAAATCCCCTCATGACCCTGACCCACTTATCTGAATGTAACCATTTCCAATAGTGAACTAAGTGTGTGTGTGTGTGTGTGCGTGTGTGTGTAAGTTAAAAGGAATTCTTTTTAGTTTTCCTTTAAGTAGTTCATTTTTGCAAACATCAGGGAACAATTTCCGAGAGACAGCATGACATATGATGACATAGGAACAAGGTTACCCAGAGCCCAGCACATCAGACAGTCTGGAAAACCCTTAAGTGAAGAATGCTTGTCTCCATGAAACCTTGATAATTTAAAAGGGACAATGACTATCTGAAGCAGTCAAGGTCTCCATTAAATTCAGCAAAGCTAGGTGACTAGAAGGGGGGGCTTCTCATGCAAGGGGACCCTTTGGTCTTTAGCGACATCATTATCTGTGGGTTATTATCATTACTACAAATACTAATATACTTTTATTAAGCACTGGCAATGACCCAGGGCAAGTGAGTTTAAGTTCATATTATATCCATTTTCATTATTGAGAGAAAAGAGGAGAATGAACAAAGGACTATAATGTGAAATTCTAAAGTAGGAAAAATGAAAAAGGGTTAATTAAAAAAAAAAACCCACAGAGTAAAGAGAAAGGCTCCAACTGTTCGTGGTCAGGAGTCATGATGGATGGTGGATCTTGTCACCCTGGACTTGTCCCTTATGATTTCTCTCCATCTCTCTCTCTAAAAACAGATCCTCGTCTCAGCTAAGGACATGGCAGGGACAGGCGCAGGGGTGGGGAGAAGGCAGTAGATTTATCTCAAGGGCCCCTGAAATTCTACAAATCAATATTTCCTAATTCTAATGTCTAGCCCCAAACAGAATCAAGTTTAACATTTCAAATACATTAAAACATAAAAATAAAATTAAAATATTAAATCCTGAGAGACACCCCCTTCCCCCAAAGACTTTTTTTTGCACCTCTGACTCTAAAATATCAAAGTACACCACTGTCACCTCTGAGTATATACCCTGGCCTTCTGTATGGTTTACGTTTCTTAGGACACATATAAGAAATTTCCCATTAACCACCAAACTTCTCTTAAAGTCTCCTATGGAATTACACCTTTCTGCTCTATAACTCCGAGCTCAGTAATTCAAAACATTTTTCTATGCAAGTTATTTCTCTCCATCAAGCGAATGCCTGAGGCTTTTTAGAGTGTATAAACCAGACTGGGAATTCAGAACACCAAGCAGGTCAGCAGGATGGACATCTAAATATAGAGGCAGTGTGTTGTCCAGGCCAGAGTATCCTTATATTTATGTCACGTGTTGAGGTGTTTGTAGCCACTTTGTCGGAGCTACTTATCTTGGCTAAACTTTAATCCATCACTCTAAATTACACATCAAACCTTGATGTCATTTGCAGTATCAGCTAAGAGGAACCCTGAAAGAGGTTTGTACATATTTGCATGTATGTTTCATGTTTATAGAATCAATCCTGGAGACAGTGAGTTGTCCAAGGTCATAGAGCAGAATCAGGTCTGCTGAGTTCTTTAAGCGCTTGAGTCCCAGCATCCAGTGCTCTTCCTGCTAAAGTGCACAGGCTCATAGACAGTGATACAAATGCCACAGTTGGTCTTAGAGAAGTCTTCACAATGCCTCAAAGTAGGAATAAGAGGTCATAGCCAGACCCTTCTCATATGTTATGAGAAACAGGTGCCTCTTGGAACACTGGTTTAGAATGAGGATCGGGTGGAAGACAGACACCAAAAAATCCCATGTGTGGACTTCTATGCATCTTGGTGCTGCCCATTGTGTTTTTCATTGAGACCCTTAGCACCCTGATGGCAGGATAATACATTTATTCTTTCCCATATCCCATCTAGTGCCAAGTATCAAGTTCAAATTCAATAAATGTTGACTGAGTAGCTGAACTAAATGAAGTTAAAAATGAGTCAAGAATGACTAAATAGGGGCTTCCCTGCGGGCGCAGTGATTGAGAGTCCGCCTGCCGATGCAGGGGACACGGGTTCGTGCCCCAGCCCGGGAGGATCCCACATGCCGCGGAGAGGCTGGGCCCGTGAGCCATGGCCGCTGAGCCTGCATGTCCGGAGCCTGTGCTCCGCAGTGGGAGAGGCCACAACAGTGAGAGGCCCGTGTACCGCAAAAAAAAAAAAAAAAAAAAAAAAAGACTAAATAATAAAGACACAGACGTAGAGAATGGACTTGAGGACACGGGGAGGGGGAAGGGTAAGCTGGGGCAAAGTGAGAGAGTGGCATTGACATATATACACTACTACAAACTACTACTACATTTACTACAAATGTAAAATAGCTAGCTAGTGGGAAGCAGCCACATAGCACAGGGAGATCAGCTCGGTGCTTTGTGCCCACCTAGAGGGGTGGGATAGGGAGGGTGGGAGGGAGACGCAAGAGGGAGGAGATATGGGGATATATGTATATGTATAGCTGATTCACTTTGTTACAAAGCAGAAACTAACACACCATTGTAAAGCAATTGTACTCCAATAAAGAGGTTTTTAAAAATGACTAAATATTCAATAAATGGCATGGGATCAACTGGCTAATCATTTGGGGGCATTAAGTTTGGTAGTGGAGGGACTAGGGCCAGGCATACATATCAGATCTGTGTTTTGGCAAAGCCACTCTACATAGAGTCCAGTGAGGAAGACACTGAAGTTTGTCTGCGGACCCTTGGGGCGGACCCTGTGCTGAGTTGCACATATATTCTAACAATTCTTGCAACCACCCTCTGAAGAGGGCATTATTTTTTCTGTTTTACAGCTGAGAACCTGAAGCTTTCAGAGGCCAAGCAATTGCTCAAAGTCTCCCAGCTAGGATATAACAGAGCTTTTACAGTAACTGCTATTTCAAACATCTTAAGTGTTTTAAAATCTGTCAACAACCCCAACTGTTCCACTTAATGACACCCCCATCAGTGTGAGTGTTATTGTCGTTGTTAGCACTTCCCTACTTTCTGGTACTAAGAGATGATCAAGATTCATCTTGCTTATTTCCAGCCCCAGTCCTAGAATTAGCCAATTCTCCAAGAAGCCCTGGTGCCTTTTACTAGAGAATGGTATTAGGAACTAAGATCTGAGCATCCGTCTGCTTATTGCTGTCGTAGTGTCTTTGAGACCTTCTCAGCTGACAGGACAAAGAAATATTATGTGCAAATATGAACTTGTGTAATTATACATAGCTTTATATATTTCTATATGAAACCATCTGTATCTATATTAAGGTAAACACCACATGGATCATTTTAGCCTCCTTCCCTTGTTTATCTGTAAATCCCCACTCCAACAGTGAGAAATCTGGCTTCCACCACCCAAAATCCATTTACTTCAGTGTTAGTATACAAGTATCAGAAGTGTTAAACTGTATGCCCATGGGAAACAACTTTATCATCTAGAGTAGAGTGTTTATGTGTGGTTCCTTTTGCATTGAGTCTTACACACTTTTCTCATTTCCAAAGTTACTTAAGTCAGCACCTTTTCCCCCACTCCCTTTAGTGAGGTTGTTTCATACATTTGTAATAGTTAGATTCTCTTGTCACAGTATACATTTCTTCCTGTGATATCCCATCTTCTAAATGATTTTTTTAAAATTCGTATTATAGTAATGCTATAGACTGAAGGTTTTGTGTCTGTCCCTCACCCCCCCAATTCATATGTTGAAACCTAATCCCCAATGTGATGATATTTGGAGGTGGGGCCTTTGGAAGATGATTATGTCATAAGGATGAAGCCCTCATGGATGGAATTAATGCTTTTACAAAAGAGAACACCCTCCCCCAAAAAAAGAGACCCCAGAGAACTCACTCACTCCTTCCAGCACGTGAGGTCACAACGAGAAGACAACCATCTCTGAACCAGGAAGCAAGCATCTGCCAACACCTTGATCTTGGACTTCTCAGTCTCCAGAACTGTGAGAAATAAATGTTGTTTAAGCCACCCACTCTATAGTACATTGCTACAGCAGCCTGAATAGACTAAGACAACTAATATTTACTCATTGTGCTTTAAATTTCTATAGATTTTGACAAATGCATAATATTATGTACCCAACATTACAGTATCACACAATAGTTTTACTACCCTAAAAATTTCCTATTCAACACTCCTTCCCATCCCATTAGCAACCAGCCACTGATCTTTTTAATGTCTCCATAGTTTTGCCTTTTCCAGAATGTCATATAATTGTAACCATACAGTAGTCTCTTCAGACTGATTCCTTTCACTTAGTAAGATGCATTTAATGTTCCTCCATGTCTTTTCATGGCTTGACAGCTCACTTCTTTTTATTGCTGAATATTCTTCCTTTGTATGGATGTACTACAGCTTCTTTATCCAGTCACATATTAAAGGACATTTTTGTGACTTCCAATTTGGGGCAATTATGAATAAAGCTGGTATAACACCATTCACATGCAGGTTTTTGTGTGGACCTAAGTTTCAAATCATTTGGGTAAAGACCTAGGAGCACAGTTACTAGGTTATATAGTGAGATTATGTTTAGCTTTGTAAGAAACTGTCAAAATGTCTTCCAAAGTGAATGTACCATTTTGCATTTCTACCAGCAACGAATGAGTTCCTGTTGCTCCACATCCTTGCCAATATTTGATATTTTCAGTTTCTTGGATTTTAGCCATTCCAATAGGTGTATAGTGTATCTTGTTGTAATTAGAAATTCTCCAGTGACAAATGATGTTGAGCACCTTGTCATACATTTATTTGCCATCTTCTTTGATGAAGCATCTATTTATATCTTTCACCCTTTTTTTTTTTTTTGCGGTACGTGTGCCTCTCACTGCTGTGGCCTCTCCCATTGCGGAGCACAGGCTCTGGACGCACAGGCTCAGCGGCCATGGCTCACGGGCCCAGCCACTCCACAGCATGTGGGATCTTCCCCGACCGGGGCACGAACCGTGTCCCCTGCATCGGCAGGCAGACTCTCAACCACTGTGCCACCAGGGAAGCCCCACCCATTTTTTAAGTTGTAAGGTTTTCTTATGGTTGACTTTTAAGAATTCTTTTATATTTTGGATACAAGTCATTTATCAGATGGGTGTTTAGCAAATATTTTCTCCCATTCTGTGGGCTGTCATTTCACTTTGTTGATGGTGTCCTGTGAAACACAAGTTTTTAATTGTGGTGAAGTCCAATGTATCTATTTTTCCTCTTGTTGCTTGTGCTTTTCATGTCATATCTAAGTACTCATTGCCTAATCCAAGGTCACATTTAATCCTGTATGTTTTTCCAAGAATTTTTATCATTTTAGCTTTTACATTTAAGTCTCTAAAGTTAATTTTTTATATGGTGTGAGGTAGGGGGCCCAACTTCATTTTTACATGTGGATATCCAGTTATCTGAGCACCATTTGTTGAAAATGCTGTTCTTCCCCCATCAAATTGTCCTGGCTTTTTTGTCAAAAATCAGATGACCATTGTGATAGGCAGAAGAATGGCCCCTGACCAAAGACATTGCAACCTAATTCCTGGGATATAGGAAAATGAGATATTAAAAGGAGAATTAAGCTTGCAGACAAAATTAAAGTTGGCAAAATCTGGTCTTATAATAGGAAAACAATCCTGCATTATCTGGGTGGGTCCAATGTGATCATCTTTGTTTGAAGATGGAGGATGAAGACCATGAGCTGAGAAATGCAGGCAGCCTCTAGAAATTGGAAAAGGAAAGAAGTGGATCCTACTCTACAAGAAAGGCTTTTAAATATATAATTCTGTAGGCCTGTATTACATAATAATCATAATCATAAAAATAAGCTTTTAAAATGCATGAAATCACTGTAGAATCCAGAAGCTGAAAGCCTTTCAATTCTTATTCCCTTAGTAGACTGTATTCTCCTTACTCAGAGGAAGACACTTTGAACTTGCTATTTTTACTAAAAAGAATCACATAACACACTCAACTGTAGTAAATTACACTGTAATAAGGTCTGAATTAGTGAAGTTTTCCTATGTCTTAACCAGTTTGCATAAGATTGCTGCTATAAAAGAGCAATCTAATAAGTATCATATATAATCATGCTTTCCGATATGGTACAATTTCAGGAGAGAGGTATTACCTCTATTTCTAGTATAGGAAAGAACATGGACTTTGGAGCCTGTCATTCCTGGTTCAAATCCAATGCACTTGAAAGTTTTACAACCTGGAGAGAGTTATTACTTTGTCTTTCTGAGCCTCAGCATTCTCCCCTGTGAAAAGGATACCACCTCCCTTGCAGAGTTGGTGTAAAGATAAATGAGTTAATGTGTATAATATATGTTACGATGATTTGAAAACATAGATCTAAATCAGGGGTCAGCAAACTTCTTCTTTCAATACTTTATGATAGTAAGTACTTTCTGTTTTGCCAGTCATATATTGTCAAGACTACTCAACCCTGCCACTGAAGCACAAAAATAGACATTATGAGCTATTTGATATTGGCTGTGCTCCCATAAAACTTTACCAGAAAAGGCTGCAGGTGGCCCACAAGCCATAGTTTGCTGACCCCTGATACAAATCATCCAGCACAGTATCTGGCACACAGTGGGCACTCAATACCTGACAGCTACTATGATCATTGCTTTATTTCTCCCTATCACAGCTAACAAACACAATCTTTTATTGCTCCTGTGATTCATTCACCATTCTATCATTCCCAACTTCCAAAATATTCAAAATTACGTACATTGCTGTTGCAAAAGCTTCTGGGGTCACTCTACTCCCATCATCCAAACAACTGATCGTCTTCCACGATGTTACTGGACCTCAGATGCTAAAGCAGACAGGAGCTTCAGGACTATTGGTTCAGCTCAGTACTTAAATCCCTTCTATGACCTATCCCACAAATGGTTATCCAGCATGTCTAAACACCTCCAATGACAGGGAAACCACTCTATGTCTAAGTGTCCTTTCTCTTGTCATGTAGCTTGGAGTTTTTCTGAAAGCTCTTTATTGCGAGCTTAAGTTCAATATGGTTCAAGGACTTCCCTGGCGGTCCAGTGGTTAAGACTCCACACTTCCACTGCAGGGGGCATGGGTTCAATCCTTGGTCAGGGAACTAAGATCCCGCATGTCACATGGTGTGGTCAAAAAATTAAAAAAAAAAAAAAAGTCCAATAGGGTTCGAGTTGATAAGTATATACTGAGTCCCTACTATGTTCCAGACACTACTACATGCTGGGGACACAAAGATGAATAAGATATGACCTCTATCTCCAACTCTTCACTGGACTGTCTTTGCCTGCTATTCTCACCAAAACAAGACCCATACTCTCCCTTTGGGAGTCCTCCAGGTTCCAAACTCCCAATTCCTTCAACAATTCTTTACAAATTCCCTCATCATTCTTTCAGACTGCCTTCCTCTGGACAGAAGATTCACATATGCCCTATAAAGAAGCCCAAGTGTGGCTGGACAATGGAGAATGGAGCCGACTTACAACTATGCAGATTTAGTGTAGTGTCAACAATCTAAACCATATTTGCCTCTTAAGAACTAACCCAGCCTCATTTAATTAACTCACATCCCTTTAATTTTCCAAATGGTTCTAAAGAATTAGAGCTAAGTGATAGATTTTTAGATGATACGGCAACCATTAACATTTTCCTTAAAGAAAAGCAAGATTTACCCTAAATAGCAGTCAGGGAACCTATTTTTAGTTGATCCAGTCTATGGGTGGCAGAATTAATAACAGCATTTCTAGACTGAATTGATCCCCAAAAAAGATCTTTAATTTAAAAAAAATTTTAAAGTAAATATACTAAAAAGGATTAAGGATTGCAATTGTCAGACTGCATGTTTAAAAGAGAAAATAGAATAGAAAATAGTATCTCTTATATTAAGGTTAAGCAGTGTTTTATAAATATGTTTATGTGATAGATCCCAAAGTAAAATGTGCTTCTTCCTATGGTTCATGGTCAAAAGTTTTTAAGAATCACTGTTCCAGACCATGCCATCTGCTGAAGGAATAGAAGAGTGATTTTCTCTTATATCTTATAAAAACAGATAAATTGGACTTTAGAAAATTTTAAACTTTTGTTCTTCAAAAGACACCATCAAGAAAGTAAAAAGACAACATACACAATGAGAAAATTACAAGTAATGTATTTGATAAGGGACTTATATCTAGAACTATATAATTCTTACAACTCAACAATAAAAAGACAACCCAATTAAAAATGGGCAAAGGCTCAAAATAGATATTTCTCCAAAAAAGATGTACAAATGACCAACAGGCACACGAAAAGATGTTCAACATCATTATTCATTAGGGAAGAGAAAATCAAAACCACAATGAGATGCCACTTCATACCACTTCACAGGACTAAACTAAAAAAGACAGACAATAACAAAGGTTAGAGAGAATGTGGAAAAATTAGAACCCTCATACATTGCTGGTGGGATCATAAAATGGTAAGCAGTTTGTCAGTTTCTCAAAATGTTAGATGACTCAGAAATTCCACCCCTAGGTATACACACTAGAGAACTGAACACCTACATCCACACAAAAATTTGTACACAAATATCCATAGCATCATCATTCATAATAGCCAAGAAGTAGAAACAACCCAAATATCCATAAACTGATAAATGGATAAATACAATGTGATATATCCATACAATGGAATATCATTCAGCAGTAAAACAGAATGAAGTACTAAAATATGCTACAACATGATCAATCTTGAAAATATTATGCTAAGCTGAAAGAAGCCAGACTCAAAAGGCCAAATATTATATGATTCCATTTATACGAAATGTCCAGAGCAGTCAATCCATAAAGGCAGAAAGTAGATTAGTGGTTGCTAGGGGCTGGTGTGGGGGGAGGAACTGGGAGTAACCACTGATGGGTATAGGGTTTCTCTTTCAGCTGGTGAAAACGTTCTAAAATTAGATTGTGGTGATGCTTGCACAAATGTGAATATACTAAAAACCACTGAATTGTACACTTTAAAGGGGTAATTTTATAGTATGTGAATTATATTTCAGTAAAGCTGTTATAAAAAAATTTAAATCCCTTGACAGTTCTCCTTTACCCAAACAGTTTAGTGGAGGCTTCAAGTTCCTTCAAGTTTTGCATCACTTACTTCCAGCTAAATTTTCAACTCTCATCTCCTGCTATTTTCCCCTGCACCACCTTCTGCCTCCACCCTGAACACACAAAGCCATTTTATAATTCCATGCCTTTGCACATACCGTTCGTGCTGCCAAGAATGTCACACTCTGTCTTCTCTTTCTCTTACATATCCTTCAAGACCAAATACTGTTTCCTTCAAGAAATCACCCCTCACTCCTCCAGACAAAGCTGATCATGCCCTCTCTGCTATAAATACTGGTTGATGTATCTGCCTTGCGAATAGACTCTGAACTCCTTGAGTTTACTAGACAGTATCATCTTCAGCCCTAGAACCCAACGCTTGTAAAAACTTAGTAAACGTGTACTGAATAAATGAATGACAAAACATTCCCTCACTACTGACTAGAAACAGTGCTATTTTTTCTCCAACTAGTTTAATTGGTAAAATCCATACAAATGTAACTTGAGCGCCGGCCTTTAGAGACCAATAAAGTGAAATAAAAATACAAATTTGAGGCCAACGCTGAGACTTAATGGAAAATTACTATAAAGTAACATTTCATAGGGGTTCGTAGTCCAGATAGTTATCATTGTTGACCGAACATACATACTGAAGTCAATACTCTTTTATTCAACATATTAAATGTGTTGTTTAACTCCGGTAACCACAGCTGTGACTTAGTTAACGATCTCAATAAATCCTACTTAAATCAGAGACAGGAAAAAATTATGCAAATGAATTCTTATCTGTTTTTCTACCCAAGGCATATTTGATAACAGATAAAACATACCCCAAATAGTCTCTACTTAATAGTCAACAAGCCATTTGAGGTTTTATTTGGATCAAAATCAAATACAAAGAAGAGGAGAAGCCTGCTATATTCACAAATGGTTTTATTTCAGAAAGAAATTACACATTAAAAGGAGACATAGTTAAGAGCTTACACTCATGTATGGAAGTGAATCTAAGAAAGTCAACAGTTATTAATATACAAAGCACATGATTAAAAAAGACAGTAAGAGATAATGACAGAGAGGCTTGCCTTAGATTCATCCACGAAATAATATCTTTTGTTTAAAAACAAAAAGATATTGGTCTTTAAAATAGCTCTTTAGAAACGAGTTCGCAGTTCCAGAGGACTTTAAAAATCAAACCCATCACACCAGGCTCCATGTAGGCTGTATCACACCCATACTCATCAGGCAGGATGGAAACCATTCATCAATTAAACCTTGCAGCTAGACAGGATGTCTTCCACTAATCTCTTGTAAACCCAGGCATCACCCTTAAGCCGCTGCCTCCTGATACCCACCACGTCGGGTTTTTGAAGCTGGCACACTTCTAGCTCAAACTGCATTGTCACTTTGCCAAAATCTGACTGTGTTTGACACTTCAGTGTATAGCTGTGAAAAACAAGATAAGAAGCCAGTTAGCAGGAGAACCATGAATATTCTGTATAATACAAGAGATTTCTATAAGCCTCTAGGAGGCCAGTGGGGAAAATGAACCATTATTTCGTATTAAGCAATATAGTCCTGCTTACAGTTTCCAGATGACCTAGATATGCTTTAGTGATGGAGTATGACTGGTGTTTTCCCAAAAGCTAACCAGGATCTCAAAAAAGAATACAGATGAAAAGGCTTTACCAGAACTCTCCCTTGCTCCAAAGAAAAGCCCTTTTTTCATAGCTATACATGCCATTCATGCTCAAGAAATCTTCCAGCATCCTTTATGCAAGTCTTTCAATGGTGTAATCTGTGAACATTAGGCCATTTCCACAATGTTCACAACAAAGGAAAGCAGAGGGAAGATTAAGAATATTTTATTTTGTGCACTTCATCAGAAACTTCTGTCTTTCATGTAAATAAAGCTGAAGCCAGCAACCTGTCGGTAGGACACATGTTTCTGAGGTTTTTCTAACAGTAATAAGAGGTTATGATCATTACAACACTTTAGGGCAGAGTTATAAAAGAAAGTCCAATGAGACAGTACATTCCCATGGCTGAAACATATGGCATATATAATTAGAACTGCCACATGAACTACTCTGATAATGGAAAGGCCCTGTCTATATGAAGCCTTCCACACGTCTTAAGAAATAGGTATGGTTCCTGCAAAGTTGCATAAATTGAATTCATGTAAATCAACTTTTAATTTGTTTACATTATATTTTAGTTTTATTTAATTGTCTTACTGATCTTCAACAGATAAATACAAACAGTAAACAATAGGATCAATTCTAAATTTCAGTTCCCTAAATATTTAGGGGCACACGATTAGGCACTGTTCCACGTAAATAGGGAGAAATTACTTGCATCTGTTATGTATTACAAGGTGTATTAAAATATCATTCTTTTTCTTACTAACTTAGTTATGTCCTTTGGGGCTTAATCTATTAAAAATAAGCAGTTGCTATCAGAAATGCCATTAAGGTAAACCCTGTAGTTAAGGTTCCTGATGGGAAGATGAAGCATAGAGCAATTTAGTCATATCAAAGATAAAAAGTGAATTTTCCTCATTGGAAGAAGATAGTAATGGAATATAACCTAGATTAGGGACACCACACCACTGAAAAATTTAGCTTTTGTTATTCTGCTTTGTCACAAAGAAGGTAAAAACAAACAGAGAAGGTAAAAAGAAAAAAGAAGGATAAAGGCAGATCTTCGGGTGGATCAGGAAGTTCGAGGAACAGATTACTGGTGAATAGCCAGTTACCGATCTGATAGATCATACGCTGAAGGAAAAATAATCGAAAGTTTTCTAACACAGATTTGGCGAGAGGTTCTAACGCTGTGGATAAACCCCAAGCATGAAGAACAGGTCAGAGTTAGAGGTGATATAGTGATACCTAAAGAAGAAAGCCAGGGTTCACATAAGAGCGCTTGCCAACATTTAGAGATAATGAAAAGTAAAATTACTTTTGCAAAAGATTGTTTCTTGAAATCTTACTCTATACTGACTGTTCCAATTAAATGTTTTTGTTAATCCATCAGTGGCTCTTCTTGTTAGTGCTTTAATAATGAAATTTTAAAGAGACATAACTAAGTGGAAATGTTTAGAAATATGAACATCTTAAGCAACCAGAAGAGGTCTGGCTGTCCAGACCATGAGATTGTGACCAAGGAGGCTTTGATGGCAGTTCACTCAACAGTGGGAAACAGCTAAGGTGAAGTAATTTTCTAAAGTACTGAAAACCAGTTCTGTCACATAGAACGTCATAAAGAGAAGGAGTCTATATATATCCTTGATTTGTTTGAGGTGTCTCATAAATTTAGATTACAACTTATAAATATTATTGTAAAGCAGAACATCAAAGAAAAATAGAAGATGCAAAAGAAACTGGAAGAAGTTCAGATTTTCCTATTTTGAAAAGTCTAACTTTGAAAGTGGTGATTATATGGGCACTTAAAAAACTTCTATAGCTGGGCTTCCCTGGTGGCGCAGTGGTTGAGAGTCTGCCTGCCGATGCAGGGGACACGGGTTCGTGCCCGGTCCGGGAAGATCCCACATGCCGCGGAGCAGCTGGGCCCGTGAGCCATGGCCACTGAGCCTGTGCGTCCGAACCCTGTGCTCCGCAACGGGAGAGGCCACAACAGTAAGAGGCCCACGTACCGCAAAAAAAAACCCCAAAAAACTTCTATAGCTCATATAAAACAAAAGAGAATAAATTATGAACACAGACACTAACATAAAAGCTTTTTGGAAAAATGAGGCAAGAGAAATATATTTTTTAATTATGTTAAACAATTTATAATTTTTTAATTATATTAAAAACATAGGTTGAGAGGGGAATCAACCTCTGTTTTCTCAAAGTTCAAAAGACGTCAAGTAATAGATCCAAGTGTGCTTCTTACCCCTTTTGTACAAAGTCAACGTGCTTCTTTGGAAGAATAGACATTATTTCATTCAAGAGTTGATCTGGATTCACTAATCTGGTTGTAGTCACGTTATAGTGAGGCTTAAAAAAGAAAAAGAAGGGGTTAAGAAGTAAATCTTTACATCAACACAAAGACCATCCTACCTCATTTAGAGATTCCAAACTCCTCAACATAGTACCATTTCAAGTGGAAATATTTCAAGAAAAATTTACTGAAAGAATTTACAACCAACTCTTGGTAAGTTGGATTGAGATGGCACTGGGAAAGCTTGGAGAAATCACATTTATTAATAAGTGCATCCATATCACCCTTTTTTTCTTTGCATCTTCCTCTCCTATCAATTTTTTAATAAGTAAATAAATATTAAATAACGTCTATCTCTTTGAGCTCTACCTATTTCCCCCTTCCTACACAGTGATAAAGACTCCTGAAATGTAAACTGTGAGAAAAAAAATGCCCTAGAAAATTTCACTTGTATATAGTTGCATGTGTTTCCTTAATTCTTTCTTGATCATTTAAGGAATTTTACAGAATCCCAGGAGGTGATTCTATGACAATTCTACGAAGGAATGAATATAACAAGTATCCCTTTAAAAAAGTAATGTCAAGTTATTTTTTTCTCATTCACTAACAGCATAATTCTCAGAAATAATTTTTTTAATTAATTAATTAATTAATTTTTGGATGAGTTGGGTCTTCGCTGCTGCGCGCGGGCTTTCTCTAGTTGCAGCAAGCGGGGGCTACTCTTTGTTATGGTGTGCGGACTTCTCATTGCGGTGGCTTCTCTTTGTTGCAGAGCATGGACCCTAGGCATGTGGGCTTCACTAGTTGTGGCACGCGGGCTCATTAGTTGTGGCTCACAGGCTCTAGAGCACAGGCTCAGTAGCTGTGGTGCACAGGCTTAGTTGCCCCACAGCATGTGGGATCTTCCCGCACCAGGGCTTGAACCCGTGCCCCCTGCATTGGCAGGCAGATTCTTAACCATTGCCACCAGGGAAGTCCAGAAATAACTTCATTCTTAATTAGTATCTATCCATCCATTCATTCAACAACTATTTATTGACGGCTTACTAGGTGCCAGGCACTGTTTTATTTTTTAATTTTCATTTTTAAAATTATTATTATTATTATATTTTGGCCACACCATGCGGCTTACGGGGGATCTCAGTTCCCCCACCAGGGACTGAATCCGGGCCACAGTGAAAGCCCAGAATCCTAACCACTAGACCACCAGGGAACTTCCCCAGGCACTGTTTTAATAGGTTCTGGAGACAGAAAAAAATCCCTACCTTTCTAGCAGTATCTTCACCGTCAAACAAAATTATACTTTCTATGTCTTTCAGATTTCAGTTCTTTTTATAAATAACAAAATGCTGAGGTTAGAAAAGACCCAACTATCTTACTTTTCACTTTAAGAACCTATGACCTAAAGAAGAGCTATAAGTTTCTTAAGACGGGGTTTTTCAAAATGTGATAAAAATAACAACTGGAGTTATACAATATAACTCTAAGTGGTACATGGATAAATATTTTTATTTTAATTTTATATATTTGTTCCAATCAGATTTAGCAAAATATGATTAGAAAAACTAATGACATATGGTTTCCTTTTAAATAAATACAAGTTTTTAAAGTTAGTCACCTTGGGGCTTCCCTGGTGGGGCAGTGGTTAAGAATCTGCCTGCCAATGCAGAGGACATGGGTTCGAGCCCTGGTCCGGGAAGATCCCACATGCCGCAGAGCAACTAAACCCGCGCGCCACAACTACTGAGCCTGCACTCTAGAGCCCGGGAGCCACAACTACTGAGCCCACGTGCCACAACTACTGAAGCCCGCGCACCTAGAGCCTGTGCTCCGCAACAAGAGAAGCCACCGCAATGAGAAGCCCGTGCACCGCAACAAAGAGTAGCCCCCGCTCACCGCAATTAGAGAAAGCCCGCGTGCAGCAACGAAGACCCAACACAACCAAAAATAAATAAATAGATAGATAAATAAATAAATAAATAGTCATCTTGATTGTGGTGGTGGTTTCACAGGTACATATATAATGCCAAAGTATATTAATTGTACATTTTTAATATATGCAGATTATTGTATGTCAATTATACCTCTATAAATCTGCTTTTAAAATGCATCATATAAAGAAAGTACCAGATAAATAACAGTGCAGATGATACGCTGATATGCCGACATGAATGTGACTGTCAAATGACTAGAGTTCAGGAACCTCAGCTTCAAGTTATAAAAGGAACAAGTGGCACAGCTATGACAGGCCCCTCTGTCTCTTGGCTTCCAATCCAGGACTTTTTCACCAAATTAGATTGGCTTTTTCAAGATAATAACAAACTGAACACTTTCAAATCACAATTCAAGTGATTCCTTTGTAAAATAAAGAAATAATCCTATTTTATCTATTTAAATTTCAGATTTTTATAGATTGCTTCCTCAAAGAGGGCTTAACTACATATGATTCGCTATCTTAAAAAATTAAGGTGTTCTTTGTACCATCTTTTTTTCTTTTTGGCCGCACCGTGTAGCATGCGAGATCTTAGTTCCCTAACCAGGGATCAAACCCGTGCTCCCTGCAGTGGAAGTGCAGAGTCTTAACCACTGAACAGCCAAGGAAGTCCCTCTGTACCATCCTTTTAACTTTTCTGTAAGTTATAATTTTTTAATTTAAGAACAAGGTGTGGGGGCTTCCCTGGTGGCGCAGTGGTTGAGAGTCCGCCTGCCGATGCAGGGGACACGGGTTCGTGCCCCGGTCCGGGAAGATCCCACATGCTGCGGAGTAGCTGGGCCCGTGAGCCATGGCTGCTGAGCCTGTGCGTCTGGAGCCTGTGCTCCTCAACGAGAAAGGCCACAACAGTGAGAGGCCCACATACCGCAAAACAAAAAAAGAACTAGGTGTGGACTTCTCTGGTGGCTCAGTGGTTAAGAATCCACCTGCCAATGCAGGGGACACAGGTTCGAGCCCTGGTCCAGGAAGATCCCACATGCTGCAGAGCAACTAAGCCCGTGCGCCAAAACTACTGAGCCTACGCTCTAGAGCCCACGAGCCACAACTACTGAGCCCGTGTGCTGCAACTACTGAAGCCCACGTGCCTAGAGCCTGTGCTCCGCAACAAAGAGAAGCCACCGCAATGAGAAGCCCGCGCACCACAATGAAGTGTAGCCCCCGCTCTCCACAACTGGAGAAAAAGCCCGCACGCAGCAACAAAGACCCAATGCAGCCAAAAATAAATAAATAAATAAAAGAACTAGGTGGAAAATGAGGATAATCTCCTAAAGTAAGTCCTTTAGTTCTGAAAAACTTAAAACATTAGAAAGGGTTAAAGATCCAAAGTTAGATAAATCTTCAGATCTTAGGTGTATGCTAATCACAACTGTGGTTCTGCTACATTGGGGTTAAAATGCTCAACAATGACAATAATAATGATACTCGACACTGGAACACCTTATATTTAGAAAGCATTTCATATGCAATATAACATCTCATACAGTCTCATTTATATATCCCAGCTCTGTGAAGCTGCCAGGATAGACATTGTCTCCAGTTTTTACAAATAAAAAAATTGAGATAGTCAGAGATAAAATGACTTATCCAAGCTACACTGTATGAAGCTGAGGCTACAACCCAGGCTTCTCATTCCCAATCTTGTGATTTTTCTCTTACATCCTGGAAGTACTGGGAAATATCTAGAAAGCCAACTAATATCACAGCAGTTCCTACTGAAAAATGCACTCAAGTTCCAAATAATTTACATTGGTGGACATTTTTGAATATCATCTATTAGTATTTGATAACCACCGAGCTTCTCAATAATGTATATAATTGGACAAGTTTCCTTAATTTTCTTTAATATTTTCAGAGAAATGACACCATGATTTTCATAATCCCAACATCATGGTTTGAAATACCTCACAACTGTCTCCAACTAGAGAACTCGTAGAATAAAAAGATAAAATATGCCTAATAAACAGCCATATGCAACATAAAACTCCAGTACATTATGTAAGTTCAACAAGGCAACAAATACTAATGGAGAAGTCCTATCTTCTCTCACTTTAAGACAGGACATAAATGGGATCTCAGAACATTCTCCCCTGAAGCACCCTTCCACCCAGCAGCTCAGCATTTTTCTTCCCCCAAAGCTGCCCAGATTTGCTCAAAATGAGACTCTCAGTGCAAAATCTAAACACAGACCCAGTCCCCAACTCATGGGGAACACCACCACCTGCTCTTCCCTCCTTTGGGCCCCACACCTCTTGGAACATGTTTTTATTACAGCAATAAGCTCCGTGGATCAGAGCAACATCCCTGCCTGTTTTCACTGCCACTCTATGAGTTCCTCAAAGACATGAGCTGTGTCTTATTCTTCCCTTTACCTCTTACTTCCCTCAAACAAAAATGTCATTCATTAGATGTTTGAATGAATGCTCAGAGAGAATCCAAGAGAGTAAGAAATACTTTATATCTACTAATCACTTCTTTTTCTTTTCCTATCCCCACCAAATATACTGTCCACACCACTGACACATTAAACATGCTCTAAAAACATAATAGGTCTGTCAAGTAAGGTCCAAACGTCTTAGCCAGCCTATTTTCCTGACCTGTTGCTATTTTCCTCACACACACCACACTCAAAGTTCAAATTAACTTTCCATGCATTCAGATATTTCGTGAGGGCCTACAAAGGTACCCATGTGTCAGGGACTCTCCTATGTACCAGAGATAGGACAACTGACCTCAAGCCCCCATCCTTAAGGCAGTTCCTTATATATGCCCCATGCTTCCCCACCTCCTCTTTTGCCTCTGTGATTAATCCCCCTACATGAACTTTAATATTTGAATTTTAGTTATTTGTTCCTCCAAAGGAGCAACTGTATCTAATTTACCTCTGCAGTCTCAAAGACCACTGCATAGTAAAATGTATACTTTAGGTGCTCAAAAAATATGTATTAGCTAAATGGGTGAATAAATAAATTAAAAATACTAATCAATTCATTCATTCAGTACTTTTCTTTAAAAAAAAAAAGTAGTCCAGTTAGCAGTCAGCTTCCAAAATCCATATTAAAGAATTCCAGTCCACTTACCTTTAGTCTTCTTGGCCCATCTTTGGCCGAGCCCTTCCTTTTGCTCCTGGTAAGCACAGTGATAACCTTATCCAACCCCTTCTCAAGGCTCCCAAACACTTTGGTTCCTTTTCTTTTTGGAGTATCCTCTACATGTACTTGGTTAAGGTTGAGTTCCACTGAGCGACACCTTAAAAAAAAAACAATGAACCCACGAGTAAGAGTTGGACTTCCTGCCTTTTGGGTCCCTCACAGAGGTGCATTTGTCCTGGCTGTTAGGTGCACCTCATTCAGGTATGCCTGGCCAAGCCATCTTACTCTTCCTCAGGGAGCACAAAAGCCATCTTCCACTGAAATGTAGCCATCACCTCTCCCCCAAGTCAACTGCCAAAACTATTTTTCCCCTACCTTTTTTTTAGTGTCAAATATATAGAAAAGTTGAACAAAAAGTATAATAACCATCAACATATCCTTCTAGAGTCAACAATTGTTAATATTTTGCCACATTTGCTTTCTCTACATATATATAATAAATACATTAAAAATATGTACATCAAAGTAATCCATCTGAAGATATCACAACCCTTGGGACTTCCCTGGTGATCCAGTGGGCAAGACTACGCGTTCCCAATGCAGGGGGCCTGGGTTCAATCCTTGGTTGGGGAACCAGATCCCACATGCATGCGGCAACTATGAGTTCGCCTGCTGCAACTAAGAGTCTGCATGCCACAGCTAAGAGTCCACACACCGCAACTAAGAGTCCGCATGCTGCAACTAAGACCTGGCACAGAATGAATGAATATTTTTTAAAAAAAAGATATCACAACCTTTTACTCTGAAACACTTCAGCATACATCATCAGTGAATAAGGACATCTTCCTACATAACCACAATATCATCATGATATCAAGAAAATTAATAATAATGCCATAGCATCTAATATCTAGTTCACATTCTAATTCTCCCAATTATCCTCAAAATGGAGCCTGCTCAAAAAAATAGCTATAAAAGATAATGAAAGGTCACTTATGCTGCAGACCTGTTTGTACAAGAGAAATGGGCTTTATCTGAAGCACCCTTTAGGATCTTTAATATTTTAGAGTGACTGCTGTTTGTTAGTGGATGTCTATACTCCACTGGCAGAAGTGTAGGGAAAGATGGGCCCCAGCACAGGAACTGTATTTTAAGTTAAGGTGCTAGTTGTACTGCTGATGAGTCTCACAATTCCACCCTGAGAAAGGCAGTGGCAACAGCCTCAGTAATGGCCACAGACCACGTTCATATAGACAGTCCCTGACAGAATCTACACGATGGTTTACCTTAATTGGGTTTATCATATACGAAAAAAGGAAATCTGGTTACATATACTAAAGAAACTATACAAAACTGAACACTTACCGCCTCTCAGGGCTAATGACACCTGTTATTAACTTCTCTGTTCCTGCTGAATTTACCGGCATTTTAACTGGGGTCTCTTTCAGGCACTGGTTTCTAGCTATTAGAAAAACAACAAACACAAACCATATGTAGCTGACATGCTATAGTTTCCAATTCTCCATCAATAATGCATATATCACCTCATTCATTGGCTCAGAAATATTGTAATCACTTGCCCAGTGATGTTAAGGCTCTAATTCTTTAAAGAAATATTTCCAGATGATTTATAATAAAAACAAAATCATTTTGCTTTACATGTGTGGCTCTTCTTTTTCTTCACTGTAAAACTGAGGCCATGCTGATGATTTTATCATAAATATCATATGAAAAATCTAAATAGATCACATAAATAATATTTCATGATTACTGATTCTCCTTTCTATAAATAAAAGTCAATCTGTATTTATGCCTTTAATGAATATATTACTGAGAGGTGTTAATTCAATTCATAGACCTTTCAACTCCTATCAGGCAAAGAGAATAGTCCCCTGTGAAAGCTGACAAAAGTTATTAAAGAGGTTGTAAGCTTTGGTTATTTTTATATTCCCTATTCCAAAATTTGGTGTTTTATTCTAGTAGGGTATTTGTATCCCAGATAGTTTGTGACAAACCTGCATTAACAAATCTGGTTACTACTCATTAGTTAACTTTTTGTTCATGATCTAAAAGTACACCAATTAGAGATAATAATATTCACTTCATAATAAATATAAGATTCCAAGCTTTTAAAAACAGATCGGGGGTTTTGTTTTGTTTGACCATACAGCATTACTCTCTATGACCATACAGCATTACTCTCACTGGTTCCATAAGGACAAGAAAATAAAATTGATCAACAATATCTATTAAAACAGTTTTCATCTTTGTATACTGAGAGTATACAAAAAATTTGAAGGTGATTAATATGCTTTCATTTCAACTAATGCAAATAACATATGCTTAAAAAGCAGCTTGGCTTCTCCTAGCAATCCCTGAGAGCATTGCTAGCCATTTCTGACCTGCTATATGTTTATTTAGCATGATAAGAAGAAGGAATTTCAAGATGTTTTACCACTGCTTAATCTACACAGCAAATACCTTTTGAAGGTGTACTGTAATGATTTGGTGTAGTGAGTATTTCTCTTTTATGCTGGTTCTTATTAACTGGAGTCTTTGGTTCAGGAAATGAAAAGCACTCGTCATTCTTTACAGCAGACTTAGGAGTATATACATTCTCTTTGTTCTTTAATTTATTGACAGATGCTGTGCGTAATACTGGAGTTAATGATTTAGATTCCAGACCATTTGACTCTGTCCAATGCTTGGCAAACTGGAAAATAAAAGTTACTGGATAAAGCACACTGAAGAAGAAAAGTCAATTTCTTTACAACATGCCTTAATCATTTGCAAATTACCTTGCACCATTTTTATTAAAATGAAACACTATCAAAAGAATATTATGGGCAATACCAGGAAATTTGAAAATGTATATTCAGTTCTCTTTAGTACATGTAGATCACTTTAGGCTGTTCTATTGACGGGTAATTTTCAACATGTTTCAGGCCGTATTTAATCAAACATACCCAGATTCTAGGCAATTCAGGATGGGCACATATAAATCCCTAAGAATTGCTTCCCATACCTAGACTGCCAGTTTGTCTCTAATATGTAACAAGAAATAAAAGTTTAGTCAATGACCGGCTCAGAAAAACCATGTTAAAATACGGTAACAGAAATGTTGGATAGAAAATATATTTTAATCCTTTTAAATTTATGGTGGAGCTTGCAAAAAAGATAGGAAAATCCTCAGAGGCCAAACTAAAAATAGGAGCAGGAATTCAGAGATGTAATCAAGGCTGAAACTGTCCGCTGCCCTAAGGGCATCTACCTACTCTCTAGTATAATCTACAGTAGGAGTAGATTAGACCCACCACGGTGCTAAATTAGAGCCAAAGCTCCCATGTAAAGCCAGGAGGGGGTATAACTAAAATGAAAGGGTGAATTAAATATAAACCTGCCCTGCAAAGAGCTCGGCAAGAAAACGTGTCTGTCCTGGCCATGGCTCTGGAGGAGAAAAGAGTTTCCTTTAATAATTTTTAAGAAGCCACAGGACAGGCTTCACACAGGTTTGGAACCCTAATTCATACTACGTGCATGATCCCCAGAAATTTCAAGCCTAGAATTTGATTTAAAGTAGTCCCAGTCCTAAACTGGTTGTGTTCCAGGAAAGTGACGTGACAGAAGCAAACACAATTCCTAGCTGAAAGAAAAGCTTCAATCCAACACAACCCAAGACCTCAACCCTTAATCCAAGCTTCGAAGCATTTGCACAGAGTTCCAAGAAAAATGAGCCTATAAAAAAAAAAAATGCCAAAAGATACAAACACCATGAGCAAAAGTCAGCAGAAAAAAATAAACAAAAGGATCAGACCCATAAAGATGTCATATTGAAATTACCAAGTAGAGAATATAAATATGTTCGTATATTTAAAATAATGAAAGAAATTGAAAACATGAAAAGAGGAATGTTAAAGCAGTTTTGAAAAAGAATAAAAATCTCTAGAAATAAAAAACGTAATGATACAAATGAAAAATTCAATAGACAGGTCAAATAACAGATTAAATAGAAATGAGAAAAAGAATGTGAATGTGAAATAAATCTGAAATGATCTAGAATGCAGTCCAGAGAGAAAGATATGGGATATATGAAAGACAGTTTAAAATAAATAGAAAATGAAATTTAATGGTCTAACATATGCCTATTCTGAGTTCCAGAGATAGATAATAAAGACGATGAAAAAGCAGCAATTATTCAAGGAATTTTCCAAAATTGATTAAAGATACAAATCCTCAAATACAGGAAACACAATGAATCATAAACAAGATAAATAAAAAGAAATCCATATCTGTATTTACTAGGCTGTACTACTCTAGAGGACACTACCCACAGAGACAGTAACCCTAACAATGAGACTGCAGAACACCAAAATCAAAGAGAAAATCCCAAAAAGAGCCAGGGCGAAGACTAACTAGAAAGGAACCTGACTGACAGAGATTTCTCAATGGTAACAACAGAAGCAAGAAGACAGTGGAATAATATCTTCAAACTACAGAGCATAAAATAACTGATAAACTAGAAATCAATACAGAAGGAAACTACATTCTAAAAATGAAAGTGAAATAAAGACAATTTTAGCCAATTTAGAAAGAGTGTTTGTCATCAATTGTGACTTCCACTAAAGAAATTTTTAAAGGATGTACTCCAGGAAGAAGAAACATAATTTTAGAATGAACATTTGAGAGATAAGAAGGGTAAGTAGGGCTTCCCCGGTGGCGCAGTGGTTGAGAGTCCGGCTGCTGATGCACAGGACATGGGTCCGTGCCCCGGTATGGGAAGATCCCACATGCCACGGAGCGGCTGGGCCCGTGAGCCATGGCCGCTGAACCTGCACATCCGGAGCCTGTGCTCTGCAATTGGAGAGGCTACAACAGTGAGAGGCCCACGTACAGCAAAAAAAAAAAAGAAGAAGGGTAAGTGAACAAAAGAAAATGTGAGTCAATCAAATAAATACTGATAGTATACATTCTAAAAATAATATGTAATTTATGAAGTTAAAAATGTATAGAGCTAAAAACAAATTGTACCACAGTTATGCAAGATGTAACTACTGGGGCTTCCCTGGTGGTGCAGTGGTTAAGAATCCACCTGCCAATGCAGGGCACAAGGGTTCGAGCCCTAGTCCAGGAAGATCCCACATGCCGTGGAGCAACTAAGCCCATGCGCCACAACTACTGAGCCTGTACTCTAGAATCCATGAGCCACAACTACTGAGCCCACGTGCCACAACTACTGAAGCCCATGCGCCTAGAGTCTGTGCTCTGCAACAAGAGAAGCCACCGCAATGAGAAGCCCGCGCACTGCAACAAAGAGTAGCCCCTGCTCACCTCAATTAGAGAAAGCCCATGCGCAGCAATGAAGACCCAACGCAGCCAAAAATAAAATAAATAAAATAAATACATTTTTCAAAAAAAAAAAAAGATGTAACTAGTGGAGAAAAATGAGTGAAAGGTCCAAGAGACCTCCGTTTACTACTTTTGTAACTTTCTGTGAATACACAGATTTCAAAACGAAAAGCTAAAAAAAATAGCTAAAATACTTACATATCGATAGTATTTAGTAATCTAAGAGAGGGTGATCAGAGATTAGTGTTCTAAGGATTTCATATGTTTAGAAGAAAAGTAAAGATGCAGATTAACATTTTATTTGGTTAAGTTAAATAGCATGTTAAAAGATTAGAGTAAATATTAAAATAAAACAGAAACCAATGGAATGAAGGGAAAAATTGACATAAGAAACAAGAAATATAGGAAAAAAATACAGAAAAAGTGGGACAAATAGAAAGCACAAAATAAGACGGCACATACATGATAAGAACATTAGTAACCAAAATAAATGTAAATTTGGTAAGCTCTCACTTGAAAGACAAAGATTTTCAGTTTGCATACCAAATCTAGCTATGTGCTGTTTTTTAAGAGATATACCTAGGGGGAGTGGAGGAGGGGTGGATTGGGAATTTGGGATTAGCAGATGTAAACTATTATATATAGAATGGATAAACAACAAGGTCCTACTGTATAGCACAGGGAACTATATTCAATATCCTGTGATAAACCATAATGGAAAAGAATCTGAAAAAGAATGTGTGTATGTATAACTGAATCACTTTGCTGTACAGCAGAAATTAACACAACATTGTAAATCAACTATACTTCAAAAAAGTCATTTAAAATCTTTAAAAAAAAAAAGATACCTAAAATATAAGGGCATGAAAGGTTGAAAATAAAAAGATAAAAAAATATAAACCAAGCAAATAACAACCAAAAAAATCAATATAGCTATCTTAATATCAGAGAAACAAATAGACTTCAAGGAGAAACATATAACTAGTAATAAAGAGGATCACTATAAATGATAAAAGGTTCAATTCCCCAGAATAAAAATTCTAAACTTGTATGCTAATTATATACCTTCGTACATATATATATGAAGCAAAAATAGAACTACAAGAAGAAAATGACAAACTACCATCCCATTAGAAGATTTTTAACATATCCCACTCTCAAGCAGATAAATTTATGGGTCAAGCAGACAAAATATTAGTATGGATGCAGAAGATTTAACAACAGAATTTAATAAGATTGGTCTAATAGAAAAATAAAGGCAGAAAATAACAAAATGGAAACTAAAATATAATAGAATCAGTAAGGCCAGAAGTTGGTTCTTTGAAAAGACTAATAAAATTGATAAAACTCTGGTAAGACTGATCCAAAATATGAAAGAGCTGCAATAAACAAATACACTTCAGCAATGAAAAGGGGGACATAAACACAGATACTACAGACATTAACAAGATCATAATATCCTCCTGTTGATTTTATGCCAAAACATTTTAAAACATGTATGAAATGGACACTAGAAAAACAAAATTCACCAAACTGACGAAAAGAAATTGAAATACTGTGTAGTCCTATGAATACAAAAGAAATTGAATCAGTAGTTGACTAGCTTCTCACAGAAACATTCCAGGCCCAGATAGTTACATAATAAGTTCTATCATACATTCAAGCAAAATATAATTAATAGCTCTTAAAAACCATTCCAGAGAAAAAAAAAGAAAGAATATGTCCCAAGTCATTTTCAAAGACTAGTTATAATCTTAATGTCAATCAGATACGATTAATATAAGATGGGATGGGCAATCTTAATGCCAATCAGATACGATTACTATAAGATGGGATGGGATGCAAGAACAGGAGAAGAAAGGCTTTCACTCTTTATTCAGCTGTTCCATATTGTTTGAATTTTTTACAAGATGAATGTATCTATGTACTATTTATGTATCAATAATAATAAAGTTTTCAAAAGAAAAAAAATCATATAAGAAAGAAGATAATAGGCCAATCTTATTTAAGAACATAGAAGCAAAAAACCTAAACAAAATGTTAGTAAACTAAACCCAGCAATGTATAAAAAAAGATAGTAATACATCATGACAAACTGGGCTTATCTAAAGAATACAAGATTGGTTTAACATCAAATCTATTAATATAACATATACTACATTAACAAATGGAAAGAACAAAACCAGATGATTATCTCAATAGATGAATTCTATCCTTTTTTCTGCAACAGAGATTCATAATTTTTAAACAAATCTTAGCAAACCAGGACTAGATGAAAAAAAGGTCTTAATCTGAAAAATATGGGGTCGGGGGGCACAGAGGGGAAAGAGGGAAAAGAAGGATAAGGGAAAGGAGAACACGGAGGGGGAAGGGGAAAGAGGAGGGAAAAAGAGAGAACAAACATCATACTGAATGATAAAATATTAGAAGCATCATTCTACAATTGGGAAGAACAGAAGAATGCTTACTATACTGCTAGGACTACTAAGTGCAGTAATAAAAAGATATTAAAGGCATGAGAACTGGAAAGGAAGTAACAAAACTGTCATCCATAGATGATATAATTTTCTACAACACTCAAAAGAATATATAAACTGTAAGAATTTAAAAGAGTTTAGGAAAGTTGTTGAATATAACATCAATACACAAAAATCAGTTTCATATCTTTACACCAATATCAGACAGTTTAAAAATGTGATTTAAAAAAACCTACCAAATGGGCTTCCCTGGTGGCGCAGTGGTTGAGAGTCCGCCTGCCGATGCAGGGGACGCGGGGTCATGCCCCGGTCCGGGATGATCCCACATGCGGGAAGATCCCACATGCCGCAGAGCGGCTGGGCCCGTGAGCCATGGCCGCTGAGCCTGCGCGTCTGGAGCCTGTGCTCCGCAACGGGAGAGGCCACAACAGTGAGAGGCCCGCATACCGCAAAAACAAACAAACAAACAAACAAACAACCTACCATTCCCAATAGCAATAAAAAACAAAAGTACTCAGGAATAAATCTAGTAAAAGATATGTAAGATCATTTTAGAGAAAGTTATAAAATTTTATTGAAAGTAATTAACTAAAACCTAATAAATAGAGAGGTATACTGTGTTTACAGATGGGGGATTTGAGGATATAGACTTCAATTTTCCCCAAGTTGAAGTGTATGTAAAATTTATCAAAATGAGTCTAAAATGTATATGGAAATGCAAAGGAGCAAGAATAGACATTCTTAAAGAAGATGGGAGCAAATTGGCCAACCAGATAAAAGAAATATTATAAAACTAAAGAAATAAGATATATGGTATTTGTACAAATAAACCAATAAAACAAAATATTTCTCAGAAGCAGACACACTTATATAACAACTTGATATGTGATAGAAGTGCCATTGTAGATCAGTGCAGAAAGACTGGACTTGTCAATGGTGCTGGCACAACTGATTATAAGAGGGAAAAATTGATTCCCTACCTCATACCATACAAGAGAATTAATTCTCCACAGACTAAAGACTTAATGTGAAAGGAAAAGCTTTAAAACCTTTAGAAGCAATATATGTGAATGCATTTATGACTTCTGTAGAATGGTTTCTTTTAAAATACACAAAAATTATAAACCATAAAGGAAAATACTGACAACTTGTAACATTAAAATTAATGACTTCTGCCATCAAAGTAAAAAGACAAGTGACAAACTCAGACAATATACCTGCAACACATAACCAACAAAGGATTAGAATTAAAATTAAATTAAGAACTTCCTCAATACCACCAAGAAACAATCCAACAGAAAAATAGGCAAAGGACACAAAAAAAGCCATTTCATAAAACAGGAAAAACCATTGGCTGATTAATATATGAAGAGATAAATAAATAACCAGAAAAGTACAAATTAAAACCACAGTGAGATATCACTTTACACTCACCAGATTAGAAGATATTAAATAACAAAAAATATCAAGTACTGATAAGTCTGTGGAGCAACAGGGACATGTAAATTATACCTCATTTTTTAAAGAGATGGGGAGGGAAGGGAAGGAAAAAAGAGCAGTGAAGTGCTCCAAAATGGAATCTTGGCTTTCTTCAACTTGGAAATAATTGGCTTCCCTTTCATTTATATTCCAACAATCTCCCATTAATATTTTCAATGGCTTAGGAATTCATTAAATTTGCAAGCACAAACTAGATCTTATGTTAGAACCTAGATATTTTTTATAATTGAGGTAACATATTCTACTTTAAACAGTAATAAAAATAACCAACCTGTGGTGTTTGTGGAGTAGCCACACCTGTTGATGAAATGTCTTCACACCATTCATAGTCTATTAATCCAGCCACATAATTTTCATCACTGGCGATCACATCTTCTAGACTCAGATTCTTTGACTATTCAAAAATAGAAGAACTCAGAAACAACACCACCATGATTCCATTTTAAAAGAATATATTGCAGGCACAGGGCAAGGTCCTCGAAGCAGAAACAAATGAGAGACAGTAGACTGAAGGAGATCACCACCCAAAACAGGAAGTCAAAAATTTTTAATTCAAATTATTAGAGGGGCTTCCCTGGTGGCGCAGTGGTTGAGAGTCCGCCTGCCGATGCAGGGGATGCGGGTTTGGGCCCCAGTCTGGGAAGATCCCACATGCCACGGAGCGGCTGGGCCCGTGAGCCATGGCTGCTGAGCCTGCGCATCCCGAGCCTGTGCTCCGCAACAGGAGAGGCCACAACAGTGAGAGGCCCGCGTACCGCAAAAAAAAAAATTATTAGATAGGAGAATCTCTGACTCTCAAACAAGATGCCTTGGAACATTCTTATGTTATATGGCAATCTACTTAGCATATCATTATCAGATAATCACTATAACACCAGACAAATAACTGTTTTGCAAATCTATAAATAAGAAGCTCTCCGACAAAGTAGATGGAAGGGACTCTGAAATACAGGTTTCTTGGTTGCAAGAACATACTGAGTAGCTCGCAATTTCTACTAGGAATAAATTAGACTTATGAAAGATCTCCTGGAGACAGGCTATTCGGGGTCCTATGCTAATAATACCACCAGTCATTTATTTTCCTTCACTCTTCCCCCTCAAAAAAACTAGGAGTACACTAGATATACCCTAAATTCTAAGACTATGGAGTATAGTTGGATTTTTTATTTTTCACTCCTTTCCTTTCCTTCAATATCTAGTTAGCCTGGCCAAGCAACTGTACTTGAATTTCTTACATTCCATCCTTTCTTTTCTAATTTTCTGATTCAAGGACAAATCTTCTCATACCTGAACTATTCAAATGGACAACATGGTCCCTGCCACCAATCTTCCCACCCTCTCAACCAGGGGTGACAGAGTTCTCCAGGGTTGTCAATTACCATCAACTAGAACTAGCTACATGGAGTGCTAGGCTGAGAAAAATACTAAAGCTAAGTCTATGCCCAGTTGTGAAAAGCACAGTGTCGTATGAATGAAGGCTGCCAGGGTACTGCAGTAGATAATAAAAGCACATAAACATCCCTGACTGAACAATCCTATATACAACTGGATGAACTCTGAAAATCAGTCATGTTGGTGACATGTCATGTCTTGCTCAAAAACCCAGTTTCCCATTACTTACAGCACAAAGTGTAACCCTCTGACCTGGCATTTCAAGGTTCCCTACAATCTAGCTCTCAGCTACCCTTCCAGATCACCCATTCACTCTCTTCCTCTTTTACTTTTCCCCCTTGAACTCTTTATTTTAACCAAACAAGTCTAGTCACTGCCAAAAGGATACATTGAGCACATTTAGGTGCCTGAGTTTTTGCTAATTCCATTTATCTTGCCCTGAATTCTGTGCTCCTTCTTTTGTATTTTTCTAAACTTAAATATGGATCCAGTTCAGATCACCCACGGTGACCACTCTCACCCTCTAAAGCCCCTACCGCACACCTCTAGCGCTTAGCTGGCACCCGCCACCTACTACGATGTAGTATTATCTATACGTATAGCTTGCCTCAACTTAACTGTTAGACAACAAGCACTACCCTGTACACAGATTTGTTTCCCAAGAGCTAGCACGGGGCCTGAAAATGCTAATGATGTTGATACGTGGTCTTTTGTGATTCTCAGATCAGACTGTATTATTGTTTCACTGAAAGTGGCATCTATTGATTAACCGTTCAGAATTACTTACTTTCTTATAAACAACACTCCAGAGAAAAAAGAGTGATTCTATCAAGGAGGAGAATAGCACAGAGACTATATAGCTTGCTTCAAGCCTTAGTGAGTTGCATAAAGACCAGAAAAAAAACCCAAAATTTGATTTCTACTTCATTGCTTGTCATTAAAATATCTCTTTATTGGCTATAAAAATTGGCTCAATAATATAAATGCCCAAATGATTGAATTATTAGGTAAATAAATGCTCATTAGATGGAAGATAAGAGTAAACATCTTCCCAGATCCTTTCTACTTGGATACTCTATGACTCACATATGCAGATGAATTGAGACCACACCAATCCAGATATAAGAAAATCTAATGGCTTAGGAAAATGTCTAAGACCTTTTAAACTAGGGTCTTAAACCTTAACTGGGGTGTCATAAACCTTAAAATTTAGCTGAGGTTTATTCTAAGTATGGAGGTATCTAATATCTTTCTGAAATTACCTTGATCAGAAGCAAAGTTTATGTTTTTGTGTCCTCTTAGACCCAAAGGTATTGACTTGGGTGTGAGACTTTAAAGGGTTTGCCCTGTGAGCAGGATGAGGGATAGGATGATTCATGGAGTCCGTGGGTAAAAGATCTGCCTGGGCATGGGATATTCACCAGCCCAGTACAACTCTCGAAGAACAGATTAGAAAAACAACCCAGCAATAAGATTATCTCACTTCAGAGATTTCTTTACACAACAGCCCCTTACACTAACACTTTTGGTTCTTAATTTGGTCAAAAGACCAACTACGGAGAGAAGGGAGACAAATTAGGTCTGGCAGGGACAAAAGACCCACTATACCTGCAGCACATGATTGAAGAGAGGTCAAAATTGAGTTGTTAAAGGAAATGACGGTGGCGGGGGGGGCATTCAGCGTTCAAAAAAAGATTATGAAAGAGGTGGCATTTGAACATTTTTTAAAAACAGAGTTTTGAGATCTAAAGAAAAAAATATCACCTCACACACATAATCATTTCTGCTATACTGGATTCCATGAAGAGGGCCAACTCTTTCTCTCTGAGAATGACAAAAGTACAGTTTCCTAATGTTAAAACCATTTAAACTGCAACTTGAATTAATGGAGGGAAGATTATATTACAAAGCTCCACACCTATCTGGCAAAGTATTTGGAAGGTGGAATTTTAAGGCATGGGAGATACAAAGAATCACACAGAAAACAGACACTAATTTGAGCACTTAGGAATGACATGGTGCTTCCAAATATGTAAGGCTTCTCCACCATTCTAAATGTTCATGACAAAGGAAAATGAGACAAAGACAACAAAATAGAAAAAAATAATTTGGTTATAACTCATACAAGGAATTTGAGTTGCATGAGCTACAGCTGCTGCTCAAAACAAACAACCTAAACCCTGAATATGAGTATCAAAATATTCACTGAAATACTTCATGTTATATAAAGTATAATATGTCCTATAATTTACATAAATTATATAAACAAGCATACTAAAAAAAGACTGGAAAGATACAATAAAATATAAACTATTTTATCTATAGGTGGTAGTAGCTTTATAGGTAAATTCTATTTTCCTTTAGCTTATCTGTGGCTTAAAATTATTCTACATCAGGAGTTACTTTTGTGGAAAAAAGGGGAGGGAGAAATTTTTTTGTTTTTAATGCCATGTAGACATTCAAAATTCTAGTGTTCTCATTCAGAATTTCCCATTTTCCTCATCAAAAATATTTAAATCATAAAAATGTCTTGCTTGTGGGCCCCTGACACCAGCAAAGTTAACTTCCCTGAAATGTATCCACTTATGAACAAGATGGGCACATGGCAAGAGCAGAAGGCACTCACATAAAAGCTTCTGACATTCACCTTGATGTTTGTGACTGCAGTCGAGTTGGCTTGTCCACAGGAAGAAAGAAGCCTTAAACGAACTGGTTTTCCCCGAGCCTTCTTGGCTAGGAGTAGAAGATAAGTAGCTGTGAGGTGATCATACTGCCACTGGAGGAAAAGAAAATCAAATTGTTTAGAAGACTAAACTTGCTTTTTGAAATAATGTTTTATTTTAAATTAATTTTTTTCCTCAATGTAACAAACATTCAGAATTTAGATTTTTTTTTTGGCTTTAAAGCATATAATGAAAGACAGCAATCCCCTACACCACTCCCACACACACACAATTTCCACTCCCTAAAAGGCACCTTTGGCTGTTTTTTCTATATTTCTAAATTAATTGCATATACAGCTTTAATTTTTTTCAGCTTCCGGTATTATCTCTAGATTTCTTACTATAGAAAATAAGAATTTAGCTCTACTACAACTCCTTCCTTCCCCCGAACATATTTCCCTGCATCCTCCTACTATAGTTTTATAATTTTTAGTTAAATCAACATTTACATTATTATGATTATATAAATAGTATTTACAACTAAGTAAAGGCAATATTCAAAATACTTAATTGGTACCCTGACCCCAGTGAATCAAAACAGAGGCCAAAATATGAGTAGGTTCCTGGGAAACCCCTGCCATGCCAACTATTAACCTTTTAATTGCTGGATATGAGGCAGGACCGGAGGGAGGTACCAGGCCTAAGGGAGGTTACAGGGCAACAGGGAGGGCACTCAGTGTAGTAGTTATTTACCAATCAGTATACAAATATTCTAGTATCTTAATAATCTGTATGGCCATACTGGTTGAATATCAGCCCTGCAACCAAACCACACAGGGTGCTATCCTTGCATTTTCTTCTTTTGAAACTTTTTCTTGAAGTTAAAAATAAAAAAGCAGTTAGTCATCTTACTAACTCAACTCCACACTCTCCAACACTCTTCACCTCCTCCCAACATGTTCACAACACATCAGCTAATCTGTCTCCTCCTCTGTCTCATTTTGGAGACATTCCACCTGATGTCTGCATTCTATGCTCCACTCTGGGCTGGCTTCTTTCTCAGCCTGCAACTCAACTGTCGATTGAGGGGTTCCCTTCACTTCTATTCTACAATATACCCCTTGGTTTCCTAGATCCTACCTGTTCCTTTCTCTTCGTTTACTTTCTTGTTTTGGTGGAACATTTCCCCCAACAACTTCCTGAGTGTGGATGAAGAGGAGGTAAATTTTTTGAGATCTTGCATGTCTGATAAATGACTGTATGCTATCCACACGCTTGACTCTGGTTTGCCTGAGTATGGAATTCGAGGCTGACAATAATTTCCACAGCTTTGAAGGCACCGTCTCATGGTCTTCTAGCTTCTAGTAATCGAAAAATCTAAAGTCTTTCTGATTCCCAAGCCTTTGTGTATGACCTTTTGTTTCTTGTCTCTAGAAACTTTTTTGGATCTCCTTTTCCCCCCTAGTTTTCTGAAATTTCACTAAAACAGGCCTTTGTGTGAATCTATTTTCATCCATTTTGCCAAACCCTAGTTAAGTCCCTTCATTCTTAGAAACTCATACCTTTCAGTTCTGGAATATTTCTTCTTGTACTATTTCTGTGATGGTTTCCTTCCCCTTCTTCTTCTCTGTTTTATCTTCCTGCAACTTCTATTATGTCTATGTTGGACCTTTCTTACCCCTTCTCTTTTCTTTGTGCATCTCTTTGTCTTTAGGTTCTACTTTTGAAAGACTTCACATTACCTTCATTTTTCAAACATTTCTACTGAGCTTTTCATTTCTGTAGCCATATTTTAAATCTTCAAGAGTATCTCTTAAAATGTTACTTTTTAGTCATCTTATTCCTATTTCAAAAAAGAAATAGCTTCTCTTATCTCAGAGAATATTAATTATTGTTTCTTGGCTATTTTCTTCCACTCCCTGCATTATCTGTTTTTTCTGAGCATCTTTGCTTTTTCTTCCTTCTCTCCCACCACCCCATTTGTTTTGATCTTTGACTTTCATGTTAGAGGCCGTCCTCAAAGGTCTGGTGATCTTTGGCTGTCTGTCTCTATTTGAAAGCAAAGAGTATACTACGCAGCTACTTAAGACTCTTGTGTAGTTTAGGCCTGCTCATTACCTTATGGGCTTCTCTCTAAGGTGAAGAGACAGGAACCTGGCTCTCTTGGCTTTTCCCTAGAGATGAGTCTTCCAATATTTTCCCCAACCCCACTGCAATTAGGATAAAATCCTGATCCCAGCATTCTCAGAGTTGAATAGGGAAGAGAGTTAGAGGCAGTGGTTCACTGTTCAGTAAGAGGAATGTGTGTGTCAATGCATCCATTTCAGAATGGCTCATCACCCCCACCTGAGCTGCATCTGGTACAAGAGTGCCTCTTGTTCAATGTCTCCAATCTTCTGCTGGAGTGGAGAAGAGGTGGCTATCATACAGCACAAGGCAAACAGAGGGACCTAGCAATCTAACTGCTCCTAATACAGACTTTCAACCAACCTTCCTGTTTCCACCCTGCTCACTTCCCTGACTCCAGAGGTTCCTAGGACTTCTGATTCCTGAGCTTTTCTGGAGCTCCAGGGCTCTAATCAATTTGCTTACTGCCTTTTCCCACTGCAGGCACTTTGCTTTCAGCTTTCTCCAAAGTGCTAGGTCAGCTGCCACTTAGCCATTTTGTAACTTCTAAAATTTTACTGACATTTTTTTTGTCTCCTCTTTTCTTCTCTTCATTGTGAATTGTTTGTCTTTTTATTCCTTTACTGTTATTTTAGTGAGGTTTTAGGAAGTGTTGGATGTAAACATGTCTGTTCAATCTACGTGAATGACTGAAAGTTTCTAAATAATGTACTCAAGACTTTGAGACCCTCTGCCCTACAAAAGTGTTAAATTTTAATGCTAAATAATATTTTGTGCTATGTACCTCACAAAGTGCACGATCCAAAGAGGTCTACTATCACCTCTGATTTTATTAATAAATTTTATCTGTTAACATTTTAGATGGCCACAATCATAGTATATGCTTTGAAATTTACATAATGGATCTATCAATATAGTGGAAGAAGTATAACACTGTGATAAATTATCATGGAATGTTGCCTTTAATCCAGAAAGGTTGGGGGAAAGGAAGGACGGAAAAGGTTTCATGGAGAAGGTACTTGGAAACTAGGTGAAAACTACATAGTTATAATCACTCTCTACTTTCCAGAAGCTATGTTAAAGGTTTTTTCTGGGGGCTTCCCTGGTGGTGCAGTGGTTGAGAGTCCGCCTGCTAATGCAGGGGACACAGGTTCGTGCCCCGGTCCGGGAAGATCTCACATGCCGCAGAACGGCTGGGCCTGTGCGCCATGGCCACTAAGCCTGCGCGTCCGGAGCCTGTGCTCCACAACGGGAGAGGCCACAACAGTGAGAGGCCCGCGTACTGAAAAAAAAAAAAAAAAAAAAGGTTTTTTCTGTACCTCCCACATCCATGGTCTCATGGGTGATAGCTGCCTTTTTGAAAGAGATGTCATAAACTGATTACAGACAATTGCTCAGAAACAAGTTGCCACTTGCTTGTCAACAATGGCATAACCCAGGCATTGTAAACAATACCTGGAAGGCGCTAAGGGTTTTAGGTGGAATTTTCTAAACAGGCCTCAGTTTTATAATCCTGGAAACTCTACTTCCCTAGGCAAAAAAGCATCCTTTTAATAACTTTTTTGCCATAGCCACTTCATACTACTTATTAAAATAAGATGCACAGGGGAGTTCTATGTTTAATAACAGATAAATCAACACATTAGTAATGCTTTTCAGGTGATGTCGATCCCCAAGTCTAATGCAACCAATGTCTCCCTTATCTTTTAGGCAGCTCCCTCTTTTGAAAGTCAAATGTCTGAAAGTAAAGCAACAGGTTTACCTGTTATAAAGAAGGTTCCATTTCTAGAAAACAAAAAACATTTTAAAATCCCCAGTTACTGTTCAGGCAAGCTAAATGTTTAAGGACTGCCTGGGCACCTGGGCTGAGGAGAGGCAGCTACTGGAACAGAGGTTTGAGAAATTGACGAGTGGCCCACCATCCTTCTCCTGACCTTGCTCCTGAGGCCCTCAATCTTTAAACTTCCACCACCAGAATACATGGGTGTTTGCACTGCAGGGGCGAGAGGAAAGGATCTGTCTTGGTCTGTAGGTTCTCGTGTGCACATGCGACCCTCAGCGAAGCCAGATACATAACTGGCTGCTTCACAATCCAGAGCCACTCAAGGCTGGAAGATCGGGGGAAAGTAAGGAAAGCTATGAAGTGGAAGCTCTAGCACCACAGGAGAAAATCTCAACAGGACTATGAGATGGCTCAAAATCATGACACATGAGAGACTCTCACTTCCACATACAAAAAGCAGTTTAAGAATGCTCATGTAGGGCTTCCCTGGTGGCGCAGTGGTTGAGAGTCCGCCTGCCAATGCAGGGGACATGGGTTCGTGCCCTGGTCCGGGAAGATCCCACATGCTGTGGAGTGGCTGGGCCCGTGACCCATGGCCGCTGAGCCTGCACGTCCGGAGCCTGTGCTCCGCAACTGGAGAGGCCACAACAGTGAGAGACCCGTGTACCGCAAAAAAAAAAAAAAAAAAAAAAAAAAAAAAAAAAGAATGCTCATGTATATAATATAAAAGTGGTAGTTCCATGAGTTGAATGTTTGGGAATAATATTGTTTCTCTCTCTTACACAAAGATCAGCAGCACCATACCCAGCATGGATCACATTAAACTTATCTCTGTCCTGTCTAGCCAGCCCCTAGAGCTCCCAAGATGCCAGAACAGACCACGGCTGATCTCAAACCTGGTTTTCCCAAGGCTCTTTAAACTGGAAAGTACCTAGAACCAATGTGAATTCTCTGAGACCACCCAGACCAGGATTTTTCAACTTCAACACTATTTTATAGTTGACCTGGATAATTCTTTGTGGTGAGTGGCTATTCTCTAGGATATCTGGCAGCATCCCTGGCCTCTACCCACTAGATGCCATTAGCATATACACACATCCCCATTGTGACAACCAAAAATGTCCCCTGAGGGGCAAAATCACTCCCAGTTGAGAACCACTGACTTAGACCAATGCTTCACAAGCTTTAATGTATAGATGAATCACTTAGGGTTTATTAAGATGCAGATTCTGATTCAGCAGGTCTGAGGTGGGACTGAGATTCTGCATTTCGAACAAGCACAAAGTGATGCTGGTGCTGCTGATTCTAGATCACACTTTGAAGAGCAAGAATCTAGAGTAATACTTCTCAACTCCTGGCTACACACTGCAATCATTTGGAAAGCTTTTAAAAATTGTGATGCTTATGCCATACCCCAGACCAATGAAATAATAATTTCTGGGGGTGGGATTTAGGCATCAGGATTAAAGTTCCTAGGTGATTACAATGTTCAGGCAAGGTTAAGAAGATGTTGTTTACTCATCCCTAGGACTGGAAAGTAAGTATAAACAGGCATTTAAGAATGAGGGAAAAGTACACAAGAAGAAAAACTATTACTTTCCTCACACGTTCTTGATGTTGGTCATGCCTAGCTTTCAGGATAACAGATCTTTAAAGAGATGTAACACCAGAAAACAATCTATCATGCCTCATTATTTTGTTTTCTGTATCAGAAGTAAGAAAACAATTCCCATTTCCATTTCACTTTTAAGTTTGAAAATTATATGTAGACACCACATAAAGGATACTATTTTAAAGACTTTTTTTTTTCCTAATGATTCTTGAAATTCTGAGTATGTTAGTTTTAAGATTCAGATTTTAAAAGTTTGTGAATCTCATACTAAATTTTTTCTGGATAAAATGACATGATACATGGGACTTGCTTTGAAATACCCTAGCTAAAAAGGGCAGATGGAGGGTAGTGTTGGAATATAGATAAAATTGGCAAAGTGTTAATAACTGTTAAAACTGGATGATGAGTACATGGAAAACCATTGTTATTATACTAGTCTCTCTACTTTTGTAGGTGTTTGAAATTTTCTATAATAAAAATTAAAAAAGAAATTTTTGAATCCAAAATATAGTTTTCTATTAAAGAGCATTCCAAAGAAAAGGTCATGTAATTTTTTTTTAACTTGTTTACACGAAAACTTCGAATTTTCATTGTAAAATACTAAGGACCTGACATATCTGGCAGCAGTTCCCAATTCTTACCATCCCCTTTCATTCCATGAAAAAGTAAATTATCATTCTGTTTTCCAGACATGTTCCGTTTGTCTGGAATTGTCATTCAAAAGACGTATTATGTTATTCAAAAGAATTCCTTCATATCTCCTCCTCACTGAAAAAATTGTGGCTTAGTAAAGTTTTGTTAGTTTAAAAAAAAATTTGCTTAAGGCCTTTACCTTTCAAGTTAGAAAAGAGAAAAAAACAAATACGATTCATAGGTGATGAGAGACATAGTACTGAACCAGGAGCCATGTTGGCTGCAATCCCTGCCCATCGTGTTAGATTGTACTCAGAGACAGCTGTGAGTGCCTCCATCTCTAGAAAAAAACCACATGTGTCATCTAGAGATTAAGCATCTGAAAGAGCTAAAATGATCCAATACCAGAAATCATGATGATGATTCCATGGTATTTGGTTCATAAGGCTGGGGGTGATGCGATGCTACAAGGTTGCTTTCAGGTAAAATGAAAACTGCTTTGTGTTTACCTCATTTCTACAACAGAATCACAGTTCCATGTTAGAGAATTTAAAGTAGTCAAAATTGAAACTCTGTCAATTCTCTGGACTCATTTGTTCTGTTTCTTAAAAGTTTTTTTTCCATTGTCTCTTTGATCAATCTCATTTTTAAAGAGTATATCCACCAGACATCAGAAAAAAGAGTTGAGTGGAAAACACACATAAACATAAAATAAGTGCAATATTTACACCCATGGTAAAATCATAGGTCTGAAAAATACTATACTATTTTTAATGTACTGATAAAATAAAAAACAATGATGAAACAAAAGATATTACTCTCGAATTCATGCTGTATTTCTTACCAGTGAAATTAAATCCTCCATTGTTTGCCTGTTGTTTCTGTGATATACAGAAAGTTCCGTTACACAATCTTCATCAAGGTGAATAAGCTACAAAAAAATTTTATCAACTTTATTAACAAAAAATTACAAAATATTTATGGTTTTGAAATTTTAATATTACCATAATTACCTGGCAAAATCAAACATCAACATGTAAAAACAACATGAGTTTGTCAAACTCTTGGGTAAGAATAAACATTCTCGGGCTTCCCTGGTGGCGCAGTGGTTAAGAATCCACCTGCCAATGCAGGGGACATGGGTTCGAGCCCTGGTCCGGGAAGATCCCACATGCCACGGAGCAACTAAGCCTGTGCGCCACAACTACTGAGCCTGCGCTCTAGAGCCCATGAGCCACAACTACTGAAGCCCGCACGCCTAGAGCCCGTGCTCCGCAACAAGAAAAACCACCGCAATGAGAAGCCTGCACACTGCAACGAAGAGTAGCCCCCGCTCACCGCAACTAGAGAAAGGACGCGCCCAGCAACAAAGAGCCAACGCAGCCAAAAATAAATAAATAAATAATTTATTTTAAAAAAAAACACGAATAAACATTCTCTGCAATTTTTAAAGATATAAGCAGATAACAATAAGAAGTTCAAGAAGATGATGAGCTCTCTTTCCCAGCCCTTCACATCCCCCTCATCATCTGATCAACTGTTACAATTCTGCTGGGCAGCCAAGGGACTATATTCTCCTCCCCTACCGCAAGACAGGGACCGGTATTTGCATCATAGAGCAGTCATCTAGGCATCCAAAATCACTGGCAGGACAACAGACTGGGTAAAAGAGTGGCTCAGACTTGTAGCATATCGTCCCCCAGGTTATGTTTGGGTTTAGCACAATCCAAGGAGCCGTTATGATGGTGCCATAGATGCTGCACAATCATCATTACGCTGAAGGTACCAGTAAAGCACAATTTTTAAAAGGAAGAAGTGACACAACCACTACACAAACTTTATTTTGCTTAAGGACAGAAATTATCCAAGTATTGTGATCCCTGCATGATGAGACCTCACCAGAGATGGGGCCAGAAATGAGTTCTCAGAACCAAACAAGGATCACTGAGAATGAAAAGGCAGGAAGGGTCTGGCCTGGACCTGGAACAGGAGTTCATAAAATCATATGGGAAAAGAATCATAAGGAATGTAATTATAAAGTCATGTTTCCAGGGGCTTCCCTGGTGGCGCAGTGGTTGGGAGTCCACCTGCCGATGCAGGGGACGCAGGTTCGTGCCCTGGTCCGGGAAGATCCCAAGTGCCGCAGAGCAGCTGGACCCGTGAGCCACGGCCGCTGAACCTGCGCGTCCGGAGCCTGTGCTCCACAGCGGGGGAGGCCACAGCAGTGAGAGGCCCGCGTACCGCAAAAAAAAAAAAAAAAAAAAGTCATCTTTCCAATGTAAGAATTCGCTTCACAACAGCCCCAATATGGGATGTTTCGTTTTCTGCTTTAAGTCTTCCTCTCCAGAACAGCTGAAATGGTTAGCTTCTTCCTCTTCCTCTAAGGTCTGTCTCCCTGTGATCCCTACCCACTGTGAATTGGTACAATCTGACAGCTGACAGGCTTTGGAAGTAGAGAGACCTTGGTTTTAATCATTACATCACAAAATAACCGTGTGACCTTGAGCATATTACTACACCGCTCTGAACCTCAGTTTCATCATCTGTAAAACAGAGATGGCACCTGCCTTGCAATATATGTAACCTATGGGGTGTACCTAATACATCACCATAAATGAGTAGGCCCTCAAAAAACTGTTAACTATTTTTACTAACAGTCATAATTCTATTTCCTCTTTGGTATAAGAACTTTCAGAAATTTGAATATTCCTATTATCAACAACCTTTCCTCTCCAAGTTTTCTCTTTTCCAGTTCCTTTAACCACTGTTTTAATGATTAACCCCCCTTACCATTCTGGCCCTTTCTTTAGATCACGTAGTTCAGGTTCTCACTGACCTTCAAGGTACCAGCACGTGGCAGAGCAATATCATGACCTTCCCTTGTTCTGGACACCACACTTGTAACATCGGACTCAAGAGAAAGTCATGTTGCCATCACGAAACTAGAGGAACAGTACAGACAATGACCTGCATGATTGGCTGGTACAAGCTCAACCTCAAGGGCTAAGGAGAATGGGGAGACCACAAAGGTTTATACTGATGGTTTTATGAAAGTCAAAAATGCCACAAATAAGTTTTCATTGTGTTGCTTTGACCTTAGTAGCTCCCCAAAATGTAGATTCCTGCTTCAGGAAGGGCTCAACCTCAGACGCCTGGACACTTTACCACCCAGTTGGGTATCTTCTTGTTGATACCACTGCTCAAGCATGAAGGAAATGATTTCTGGGGTTTCCTCCATTATCTTAAGTTACTTTCTTAAAAACCAAAACCTCTCCCCCATAGCTTCTTGCTCTGTAACTTTACCACAAGGTGTGTGGAGGAAAGGAAGGAAGGGTAGGAAGGAGAAGCTATCTTCTTTGCTGGGCTCCTGAACTGGAAAGAATGAAAAGAGTGGGACAAGACACCAAAGTCTGAAAAATATGGTTTATCTCAAGTTTTCCAAAGGGGCTCAACACTTTAAGTACTCTGAATTCTCAGCCACACATGCTCCAGTTAAATTAAGTACAAAAATGCATACCCAAAGCTAACCAATTATTTTGGATTATCCGTGCCTACTACATTTCCTGTTCAGTAGGGCAGAAAATAGAACTGAATATAACTTCTATTTGATACAATATTTGGGTACTAGAGCTACGTGTGAAAATGATACAAGGAGATCATACAAAGAGTTACAGAATAGCATCTATACCTTAAATATCCAAGTAAATCTGAATTATTTTTTATAGTTCACTCTTGATAAAACACAATACTGAGGCAGAAAAGCAAATACTTCAAAAAGCAATAATCCCTTATAGCTCTTCTGTATATAACTCATTTGATCCCTGCGACAGCTCTGTAAGGCAGACATGACAGATTAATGACATAACATTTAAAGGCACTCTATAGATGACAAAACAGGATCCAAACATACAGAAGAGACTGGCATTAGAATACCCATATTAGAGGTGAGAAAATGAAGACTCAGAAAAATTTATGCAATTTGCCTGAAACTGGCATTTTTCATCCTAGCCCAGGGTTTTTCCTACCACACCATAATGCCACCTCTCCATGACTCTATTCCAGTAGCTATTCCAACAGAGACCAGACAACTAATGCTCATCACAAAGGCTACAGCTACACAGAATACAGGCCCTGAGTTTGAATTAGTTGGCCTGTCAGATCCATTATATTTTGGAGCCCTTATGTCTGGGTTAAAATCCTGGTTCTACACTTACTAGTTGTTTGACCTTGGGCAAGTTATTTCATGATTCTGTGCCCAGTTGCTTCATCTGTAAATGGGGACAATAACAGTACCTACTTCAGAGGGTTTGTATGAGGATTGAATGAGTTAATAAGAGTTAAAAACACAAAGCCTTTAAAGGTACTATCCTAAGGGCTCTGTCTATATTATATTATAGTACTACAGTAGCACACTTTCTATTATAGTAAGCATTCAATAAATATTAGTAATTATCATACTAAGATGTAAGGAAAATCATATACTTTTTTGGAACACTCAAAACTATGTATCTTACCTTATACTGTGCCCCAATTTAAAATAATCTTTGTGTTGTTGAAATCAGAGACTTTCTTCATTTGGGCATCTGTTCCACTGCAAACGGTAGCATATCCTACCCTATTAAGGATCACGGCTGAGAAGACATGCAAAGCCCTCCCACATGTGGAGAAATGATGACCCCCAATGGCTGAACACAGGCATGTGCACCACCCATGTTCTCCACCTCACAAGGGCACGTCACAGCTCCCCTGGCCCTGCTGCTGCGCTGCTCAGACACCGTATACTCTACTGTCCTAGGCTCTCAGTGTTGATGGTTGTTAGCATTAAGTTGCAGCTCTAATTGTGTTTGCGCAATAGATACTAAAGATGTCTTAGAAGGTTAAAGGAAATATGGAGAAGAGAGATTTTAGGGGTTGACAGTCATAGGAGAATCAGGAGGAATTTCAGATCAGGCTGCATGGTCATAACAGTGGGCAGACTAGTGAGAAGGGGTTAAAAACAAACATAGTCTATTTTTCCAAGTATTTATATTTATTGGTATAATTCTTCCAGAAAGCAAATACCCCACAGCTGTATCAGGTCTACAATGTGGCATGTATCCAAGCTATTCTGTTGACCCATGCACATACCCCTCTCCATTGCAGACGTTGTAGTAGATTGTCAAAAAAACATCCCCAATTAACTGAAAAGGCTATTAAAACACTTCTCCTTTAAAGCATTAAAATGCTTTTCTAACTATGTATCTGTGTAAGGCTGCATTTTCTTCATATGCTTTAATCAAAACAACACATATCAAAACAGACTGAATGCAGAAACAGATGAGTACCCAAGTGTCTTCTATTAAGCTAGACTTTAAAGAAATCAGCAAAGATGTAAAGCAGTGCCACTCTTCTCACTAGATTTATTTCTGAAGTAGTTATGTTTAATTTCTTGATTTCCTTATCTATGAAAAGAGGATAAGAACTGTACCAACTTTGATAGCTATACTTTCCATACTAGCTCTGGGTTTTGCCTTGTGGCTTGCTTTGGCCAGACATTAGTAAGCACAATGCAAGCAGAGGCTTGAAAAATGCTTGAGTGTGGGACTTCCCTGGCAGTCCAGTGGTTAAGACTCTGCACTTACAATGCAGGGGGCGCGTGTCCGATCCCTGGTCAGGGAACTAGGATCCCACATGCCACGCGGTGCAGCCAAAAAAAAAAAAAGCTTGAGTGTTAGGGTTTGCCCACTTTCTGGCTTCTTCTGGAATCTAGCTGCCATATCAAGAAGCCCAGACTAGCCTGCTGGACAGTGTGGCCCAACAAATAACCAGCACAAACAGTTGGTCTTCTGAGTGAGGCTTAGACCATCCAGCCACAGTCAAGTCACCAGTTAACTGCAGCCACATGAGTGACCCCAGGTAAGACTCACACAGGAAATGTCTGGCTGAGCCCCAAACTGCTGATCCACAGAATTGTAAATTATTATTGTTTCAAGTCACTAAATTTTGGGGTGGATTTTTATGCAGCAATAGTTCGCTAATATACAAAGTATACATACCCCTTACATAAAATAGATAAGCAACAGAGATTTACTGTATAACACAGGAAACTACATTCAATATCTTATAATAACCTATAGTGGAAAATAATCTGAAAAAATATACATATGCATAACTGAATCACTATGCTGTACATCTGAAACTAACACAATATTGTAAATCAACTATACTTCAATTAAAAAATATTATATATACCCTTTAATAATGCTCACATTTTTACCAAGTTCAAATTGCCATTTGTTAAAAACTATTTTTTAAAACATTAATGTAGGAATACTTATTAATATAACTGCTTAAACTTGCATAGTACTTTGTGTTATTTAAAGTTCTTTCACACAGACCTACTAGAGAATGGACTTGAGGATATGGGGAGGGGGAAGGGTAAGCTGTGACAAAGTGAGAGTGGCATGGACATATATACACTACCAAACGTAAAATAGATAGCTAGTGGGAAGCAGCTGCATAGCACAGGGAGATCAGCTCAGGGTTTTGTGACCACCTAGAGGGGTGGGATAGGGAGGGTGGGAGGGAGGGAGACACAAGAGGGAAGAGATACGGGAACATATGTATATGTATAACTGATTCACTTTGTTATAAAGCAGAAACTAACACACGATTGTAAAGCAATTATACTCCAATAAAGATGTTAAAAATAAATAAATAAAGTTCTTTCATATATATATTAGACCAGTTCTCACGGTATGGTCTGTAGACCCCTGAGGATCTCCAATCAAAACATCATAGCAAAACAATGCAGAAGCAGGGGAGATCCAAGTGTCTTCTGTTAAGCTAGACTTTAAAGAAATTTGCAAAGATGTAAAACAATGCTAGTCTTCCCACTAAATTTATTTTTTAAATAGTCATTTTCATAAAAATATTTGTGATAAACTGTAATAGGTTTAGTACTGTTACTTTTAAATGAATCAATCACTAAATATTTTAATAAGTGAATAAGAAGAGCATAAAGGGGCCCTCAGACTTAAAAGTTTGAGAACCTCTATAACCTTATAACTACTCTGGGAAATAGAAAGAACAGGTTTAACCTACTTTTTACAGACAAATATATAGGTTTGGAAAAGTTAAGTAACTTGCCTAAGATTCCCAGAGCACTGTTCACAATCCTGACTACGTGAGAAACACCAGGGAGCTTTTAAAAAATATCCATTAATTGCTGTGGGACAGAGCACAGACACTTTTTTTTTTTTTTTTTCCCTGCGGTACGCGGGCCTCACTGTTGTGGCCTCTCCCATTTCAGAGCACAGGCTCCGGACGCGCAGGCTCAGCGGCCATGACTCACGGGCCCAGCCGCTCTGCGGCATGTGGGATCTTCCCAGACCGGGGCATGAACCCGTGTCCCCTGCATCGGCAGACGGACTCTCAACCACTGTGCCACCAGGGAAGCCCCAGACACTTTTTTTTTTTTTTAAGGTCCTTGTGATTCTCATGTGCAGGCCCGGTTAGGAGCCACTGTCCTAGAGATTAACGGGCAAATATACAATTCAGTTACAATCTCCCAAACACCAATCTGACAGATAAGTTTACAAAATATATTTTCTTTTGTATTTAGACCACATCACTGTACATCCTGAATCCACACAAAGTTTTTGTCTTTTAATTTTACTGGATTTCATTTTACTTACAGGAGTCTTGCTTTGCCACTCAACAGGACAGTTGTAATCTTGCATGATCCAGGGATGGTTCAATAGATTTTTCACAGAAATCCGTTTCTTTGGGTCCACCTAGTGGCCATTGAGAGGTAGCTGGAGATTAACATTTTAAATAGAGAGCATAGAACACCTTTCCTCCTGAGAACTCAAAATTCATCAGAACAGATGTAAACTTTATCATCACAAAAATGCTGTCAAAGACCTTAAAATGGCCTTGGAATAAATTCTTTTAAAAAGGGAATAGAGGCAAGAAAACTATAGCTACCAACACAGGCTTAGAAGATAAATGTTTAACAAACATGAACTTCATTGGTATGGACATTATTCATGAAGTTAAGTCAATCTATTGTATGATGTAATAGTCTTTTGCTGGAAAACCTATTCACAGGAAATATTCACCAATTTAATATTCAAGCAGGCACAATGCAGGGCATTCACACTGAATATGCAATCTCTACCTCCGATGAGCTTACAATCACATATAACAAGTTGAAAAGCACACCTTTCTTTTCCATTTGTAATTTTCAAATGTGAGGAAAGAAAAATTAATCAACAAAGATTAAGTTTTGGGGAGTTTAGAAGAAAGGATGAGGTGTTTTCAATCTCATTATGGAGATTTGGTGGTCTTGCCCTACTCAAGGTAGATGAGCTTAAGGTAAATTTTGAATAAAAAGTAGAGATGGCTTAATATATGGAAAAACTGAATACATAATAATGAAAAAAATATTGCTAATAAGGTAGTCATATTTTTCAAAGTGTTTCCCATTAATCTCATTTTATCCACGTAATACTATGTAGCAAGCACTGAGGCCAAGCTCAGAATCCCCATTTTATAGGTCAGAACCTGGTTAGGTGGCATGCCTATTGCTTGGTAGGGTGGATAACTAGACTTCAGCACTCCTGTCTTTCACCCTTAGAGATCATAACACCAAATCAGTGGCTCTTAACGTGTGGTTCCCAGACCAGCGGTATCAGTGTCATCTGGGAGCTTATTAGAAATGCAAATTCTTAGCCCTGCCCCAGCTCTACTGAATCAGACACTCTCAGGGTGGTGCCCAGCAATCTGTGTTTCAATAAGCCCATTTGGCAATTCTGATACATGCTAAAGTTTGAGAACCACTGCACTAGATCATGAGGCCCACTCAACTGTACATCAGCTCATTTAAGCATTTATTCCGTATCTACTATATATCTAATGGAAAAAGAGTGGGAGCAAGAAAACAGAAAACAGTGGAGCAAGAGCTGGTTAGAGAAAACAGACAATGCTCAGGAAAAAGGAAGAAAAACCAAGTCAGCAAAGATATATGGTAGCAGTCTTTTTAAAAAAATGCATTTGCAAAGAAAGCACCTAGTAGAGAATATCTGCAGAGTAGATACAATGAATGGAATTTTTTACAGCTGATAGATAAATGTAGTAGCACTACAGACATCTTAAAATCAAATAATAACAAAAGACTTCTATTATTTTAAAATAAATAACAAAGATTACCTGTAGCATTTGTTGAAGAAGCAGAATACTACTGGGGGAGAGCCACTTAGGAACCTCATATTTCCCTCTCTACAAAAAACAAAGAAAGCATTTAAGAGATTTAGGTTCAATCAGCCTTAACACAAATTTCTAAGTTTAACAACATGCTGGAGGTTTACTTCCAAGCTTGAGGACTCCAGCCAAGTTTAAGATTTGGTAAACATTATTAATAACATAAGAAACCCATTTCTTGCCTTAAAGAAGAAAATCCAGTTAGTTAAACACAATATATTGTCACCTCTAAAATATCCACATATCGGGTAAGGGCGAGAGCACAGATAATGTAAGAGTGGCAAACGTAAATGTTACAGGGCTTTGGAATCTATAGTATGATTAAATGGACAGGAAGTATACACTGTAGTCAGTGCTTTTATTGCTGAAGCAAATTTTAGTTTATAATCCCAGAGGAATTGTCAGTTGACAAAAGTGGGTCACAGAAAAGCATATTTGGTAGGAGGACACAGGCTGTGGTTAAAAACAGGTCACATATCATCCACAAGGCAGAATTCACAATCATTGAGGAAACTGATGAAAGCCACCTTCTAAGGCCAGTACCTCTTTTGGGAATGGAAGAGACTCAGGAGATAAATGTTTATAACCTGTTATACTCAGAGATTACAGTCACCAAGTCATCAACCAAAACAAGACTAGGAGCTTGCTAAACACAAATACGTGATATAATACCTCTTCACACAACCTGTCACACACCCCTCTTTCCCAATTCAAAGGAAATGATAGAATCATTATTCTTAGCAGAGAACAAATTGTTTAATGATGCTAGGATAACAGGTTAATTATATGAGAAAAATTAAGATTGAACTGTAATTCACAGTCTATATCAAAATTAATTCTACCCAGATTAAAGAGTTAAATGCATACACTAAACCATGAGAATACTTAAAGAAAGTATCGGTGATTATTTTTTAGAACCTGTCTAGACATGACAGCAATACCAAAAAACTATAAAGATTAACAGATGACAAGATTTAAAAGCTGACATTTCTGTACAGCAAAACACAACTAACAAAGCTAATTAACAACAAATTGAGGGAAAAAACCTTTCCGCCTAAATGGCAAAAGATTAATACACTTCATCACATAAAAAGCTCTCACAGATCACCACCAATCCTCTCCTTCCCACATTTCCCCTTCTCAGCAAATGGCAACTGCCTTACCAGCTCCTCAGGTCAGAAACCCTGGATCTTCTTTAGCTCCTCTTTCCCTCACACTTCGCATCCGATCCATCAGCAAATCTATTGGTTCTATGTTATATATCCAGAATCACCTGTTACTACCTGTATCACACCTGCAGGGTCTCTCATCTGATATATTGCAAGAGGCTCCTAACTGGTCTTCCAGAGCCCATCAATGTCCCTCAGAGTCTAGTCTCTACTTACCAACACCAATGTTCTTTCAAAACGTTGGGTCAGGTCATATCACTTCACTATTCAAACGCTCTAATGGCTCCCCAACTCACTCAGAATGAAATCCAAATTCCTCACTCTGGCTCCAAGGCCCTACGTGGCCTGAAACCCCACATCCACCCCATTCCTTGCTACCTCTGAAACTCACCTCCTAACTCTCTCCCGCACTCAACAAACTATGATCACATCACAAGTCAAACACAGTCCTGCCTTAGGCCCTTTGCACTCTTTGTTCCCGCCGCTATAATGCTTTCCCCAATATCAGCAGAGTTTGTGCCTTTATCTTCTTCATGTCTCCCCTTAAATACCAGTGGTATCATGAGGCCTCCCCAAACCACCTTTATAAATAGCATCCCTGCCCACCATCATCTCTACCTGCCTTTCATGGCACTTCTTTACAGTCCTTATCCCTACTTGTCATACTACATATATATTTGTTTATTTTCTGCCTCACTATATTAGAATATAAACTCTTTAATCATAGGGATTTTGTCTGTGCTGTTCACCTAGAAAATTGTCTGGCCCTAACATATAAAAGGTGCTCAATTAATATTTGTTCCATAAAAGAAGAAATGGGATCAAAGCGTACACTCCAAAAGAAAATGGGCAAAGAATATTCACAGGTAATTCCCAAAACAAGAACTTTTAAATGGTTAATAAACATGAAAATATGTTCAACTAATCTAGCAATAAAAAAGCAATTAGGGACTTCCTGGTGGCACTGTGGTTAAGAATCTGCCTGCCAATGCAGGGGACATGGGTTTGAGCCCTGGTCTGGGAAGATCCCCCATGCCATGGAGCAACTAAGCCCGTGCTCCACAACTACTGAGCCTGTACTCTAGAACCCGCGAGCCACAACTACTGAGCCCACACATCACAACTACTGAAGCCCACGTGCCTAGAGCCCATGCTCCGCAACAAGAGAAGTCTCCACGATGAGAAGCCCGCACACTGCAACAGAGAGTAGCCCTGGCTTGCTGCAACTAGAGAAAGCCCACATGCAGCAACGAAGACCCAACGCAGCCAAAAAAAAAAAAAAGCCATTAATTTAAACAAAAATATGATCTACCAAATTGATAAACTTCAAAAAAATTATCCAGTGTTAGAGTTCAGGGATAAGAGCACTTATATATACAACGAGAGAGCATAAACTTTTCTGAAGAGTAATTTGGAAATATGTATAAAAAGCATTCAAGATCACATATCCTTGATCCAGCAATTTCACTTCTAGCAATTTATCCTAAGCAAATAATTTGGCATACAAAAATTTATTAGTGCTATGAACAGTAACATTCACCACAGAATTGTTTGTGATAACTTTGGAAACTAAGGAACATGCTCTGATGGAATCCAGAGGGCTCCCAAAAATAATCAATGACAAAATAACCTGAATGAGGATCCTGGGTTAGAAATATATCATAGGTCCAGGGAGACAAGGGCAAGCACGCGTGCACACGCACACACACGCACGCACACGCACACACACACACCCAACAGTAATTGAACGAGCCTAGAACAGTGGAGGCAAGTAGGTGAAGAAGGCTTCAACTAGCACCAGCATTGGGGTTCTCTGTTCTTACGAATGAATTGTCTAGGACATAATTCTCACAGAAATCAGTCCAGCTTAACAGTGAGGGGAGAAACAGACAGTATAGATCACTCAGAATCCTAGAACTACATGACAGGCTGGATTTTGAATATGTTAAAGAAATAGTCAAAGTTCCAAGGAAGTGTTATCAAGCAATTTATTTAAAAAGAAAAGGTGTTAACGTTAAAACAACTCAACCTCTGATTCAGCCTCTCTGATGAGAGCAGACAGGCTGACCTACAAAGTGTTTCCTAGGAAGGACAAGAGCTTTCATTTTACAAATGACATTTAATGTTATTAAATTTTTCATTCCCCTTTATCTAAAGCACTCACTAGTACCCAGAGATACCACTCTTATTTATATCTTGCCAGGGCACCTTAACGCTTGCCAATGTCAGATGCTGACAGTTTGTTTGTGAATTATAATAATGAAGCCTCTAATCCATTTCTCCTTACTATCCGTCATCCACCAAGCACTGAAGGCTCACTGCTGCCTGGGCTCCCGGCCTATCCCTGGGAAGGGGGGATTTTTGGATGCTTCAGCCACCTCGCTGGGACTCAGAAGCGAGTCACAGTTGCTGCATGGCTGGCCCTGATCTAGTTGGCCCCACTCTCTTAGCTGAGCTTTTCCTTATTCCTGAGACCAAATGCCACTCATGATTCAAATCCTGGGTACCTGACATGTTCTCTTTCTTGGCAAACTGATCAGATGCCTGGTACCTCAAATACTGTAGCCTGCTTTTGCCAGGGTCCCATAGAAAGTAGAGACCGGCCTATTACCTGCTTACACTGATCAAAGGGTCATGATCTACCTGAATTTCTGATCACAACCTGCACAACCTCTAGAGTGTCCTGTCTTGCTTTACTCACTGGTCAGAACCTGCACCTACTCCAGTGGGTCTCTCCTCATGCTGACTGCACACAAAGCCATTTGCTGCTTACGCTCTGGATACCATATGCACTGGGTTGAATAGTGACCCCCCAATATTCCTGTCCACCTGGAACCTGTGAATGCATCCTTATTTGAAAATAGGGGCTTCTGCAGAAGTAATCAAGTTAAGATGAGATCATATTGGGTTAGGCTGGGCCCTAAATTCAATATGACTGGTGTTCTTATAAGAAGGGGGAAATTTAGACACAGAGACACAAACACACAGGAGAGAACACCACATGAAAACAGAGGCAGAGACTGGAGTGATGCATCTATAATCCAAGGAATGCCAAGGATTTCAGGCAAACACAAGAAGCCAGAAAGAGGCAAAGGAGTCTCCCTTAGAGCCTTCAGAGACCATGGCCCTGCTAACACCTTGATTTTAGACTAGCCTCCAGAACTGTGAGAGAATAAATATCTGTTGTTTTAAGCCACCATCTTGTAGTACTTTGTGATAACAACCCTAGGAAACTAATATACCAACTATAAGGGTTTAACTTACTTGCATTACCTCTCTCCTATCATCACCGGCCCACCCCGAGGATAAATCTGGTTCCAGGTTCTAGACCTTTCTGGTCTGCTCCAACACACAGATAACAGGTCCATAACCAGAACTATGTAATAAAATAAATGTTATGCCTTTAAATTCAAAAACTACCATCCAAAACAAAAGCATTCTTAACTAAAAGTAGCAGAATTCTATAGAAATCAGATGTAAAAATGAATTTTCAGACCAAAGCACTGAATGACAAGAGCTCCACGAGGCTGATTCCAAGTTCCTCTTTGCCTCTTATTTATCACCCCTTTTATCATCCCAACTTGAATTCACGAAGTATCTTTTAATAGATCCCCTGTGCTGTGCTGTAAGTTAGCATCATAGAAGCAATCCTATCCAGAGAGAGGCAGGGAGGTTAAGTAAATGAGAAGTGTGGTGCTTGGCACACTGGAAACAGGCAGAGACTGGAGTCATACATTATGTTTGAATCCTAGTCTGCCTTTCATTCGCTCCTTGAGCTTGTACAAGTTATGTCATCTTTCTGACCCTGTTTCCTAAGAGTAGGCTCTGGAGACAAATTGCCTAGATCCAAATCCAGGGTCTACCACTTACTAGCTGTGTGGATGAGCTATTTAACCTTGCCGTGCCTCAGTTTCCTCATCTGTAAAAAGAAGTATAATAACAGTATCAACTCCATAAATTGCTGCTAGCACTCAATGATTTAATACATATAAAGCACTTAGCACACGCACAGAGTAAGAACTCAATACCGTCTAGTTTCTACTATTGCTGCTGCCTCCACTACTATTACTATTACTACTACTACTATTACTACTGTTACTGTGAAACAAGTATAGTAATGCCACTTACAGGATTATAAAAGGAATGGAAGAGAATGTATGTGAAAGCACTTGGACCAATGCCTTGCACATAAGAGACAATAAATGTTTGTTCAATTTGAAATAAATAGGAGGGGAAGATAGGGCTACTCAAAAAGGTAGCAGAGCAAAGATGGCATGTTGGCAAAGCCATGCATGCCAGAGTGCTAAATATTCAGTATAGTAAGAAAGGCTAGAGTCATTCTGAGGATGCACATGCCCTCTCAATAGAGCTTTGCCCCACTGCAGCTGCCTCAGGATCTCAGCATTGCCTGGTAAGAACACATCAACTAGTCATGTCCTGCTCACATCACCTCCTGAAACATACCCGCCCACTTTCTCCATTTGAACAGAACAGCTCTATAGAGTACTATCGACAAACAAAGCATGAGGCCTGTGCCCCATCACCAAGACCTGACATTCTCAGCATCATTCTCTACACTGAAGTACTAGCAGAAATAAAGTCCAGAGCTGAGTTCTGCTGCCAGGCTTACCCCAACCTCTTATTTGTACACAGTACTTAAAAACACACAAAGCACTTATACATATATTTTATCCTGTGCAGTAGGCAGGGATTACTAACTACATTACACAGATGAGGAAACTGTCTCAGCCAGGGAAATCAAATACCTGTTCAACGTTGTAAGGCACTGGTTCTCAACTGGAGGTGATTTTAGTCCCCCAGGGGACATCTGGCAGTGTCTGGAGACATTTCTGATAGTCATAATTTGGGGGCTGCTACTGGCATCTAGTGGGTAGAGGCCAGGGATGCTGCTAAACATCGCACAATACACGGTCCCCCACAACAAAGAATTATCTAGTCCAAACTGTCAATGGCGCCAAAGTTGAGAAACACTGTTATAGAGCAATAAAGGGGTAGAGACAGGACTAGAAGAGAGATACAATACTTTTTCTATTGTACCACACTGGAAGTTCTAAGGATACCTAGAAATAGACAGGGAGAAAGGCTCCTTATTTAAATACTGAAAGTATATATCTAAGGATCAAATAGAAAAGGCCTTGAGAGGAACAATTCTGCTGGGGAAGAGCATCTTCACAAAAGGCCCTGTGTTAACCAGGCCTGTGCCCCTTAACCCTGGTTTCTGCTCAATCTTTGGAGAATTCTTGTTTATTTAAGGGCTGATTACCTTGCAAATGAGATTAAGAAACAGGTAATAGAGGGAGAAACCAAGTGGGAGGAGGAAAAAAGATCTGTGTGCTAATAAGTGAGATAATCCTGGGAATACTAATGGGCTTGAAATTGTTTGTTTTTTCATACAGTACTAAGAAAGGCAGGTGATCAACCTCTCCAACACATAATAATAGTACTGCAGTCAACCCTATAATTGTAAAGTATTATCTCATAAAGAGATAACTTGCTCATTTTCTTTAAAATTATAAATTATACTTGTTAGAAAGCAATTTTACTTTCAAGCTACTCAACTTTCATTTACTAAATTAGTTATATTTCCTTAATATTTGGGTACCCAGAACTGGAATACAGTCACGCTTGTCTTTGAATGCAATGACAGCAGATGAATATGCAACATTAATAAGATTAATACTCAGTCTTTTAGTAACCATACTGGAAACTGCAGTTTAGCATTTTGCTTAAAATAGTCAACAAACACTAAAGATAAACAAAGTCTGCCTCTTAAACAAGACTTACATACAGTGTGTCAAATATTGCTGGGTTTTTCAATCAAACCAAGAACTGAGGGAAGTGTTATTCCCAAGTGAGGAATTTTAGAACATTCTAGGCAAAGATACATACTGCATGCAAGTGATACGACACCTTAATTAGATTCAACCAGCAGACTGTATTACACTGTGACTCGGAACAATAGTTCTGAGCCAAGATTACAATAAATTTCAAAATCTATAATGTGTGAAATTAAATTCCATAATAATGCATAAAAGTCCTAATCTGAATCAATTTTCAACTTGCAAATACACGAAAAACTAAAAAAAAAATGAAATTCAGAGTAGGAGAAACAAAGAATATACAGTATTAGTAAATAATATTAATTAGGAAGGCTAAATCTCTATTGAACAAGAATTAGACATTTTCTACCATACTCATTGTACCAAAGAAACATCTGATTTACCAAAAATATCAAAACTTGGATCTAATATCTACTATTAGGATGTAACAATTCTATATTATCTTGGGATAAGTCCCCTCCCCCAAAGGATTCATCCAGGATCCACTAGTGTACTCAAATAAATAAATAAAAGTAGAGAACACTGAAGTTTGTATGTTGGTACACTCACCTCGTATTGGTGAAACAGTACATTAATAATTATGAGCATCAGGAATTCCCTGGAGGTCCAGTGGTTAGGACTCAGCACTTTCACTGCCATGGGCCCAGGTCTGATCCCTGGTTGGGGACCTAAGATCCCACAAGCCACGCAGCGCGGCCCCCCCAAAAATTATATACATGTATACTTATATATATTTATAATATATATTATATATTTTATATATATAATAATAATAATTAGGAGCATTAATTCCATGGCTGCCATATGAATGTGAACTTGCAGTAATAGCAAATGAAGGCAAATAAATAGCATAGAAGTTTGGGTCCAGATAGGTTAAAAAAAAAAAAAGCAAGCTTAGAGTTAAGTCAGTAAATGAGGAATACCACAGATATAGTGTAGCTTAATTTCAATAAGGTATTAACAGTCACTTATTTTATCTTTGTGGATAAACCCACAAAATCTTGGTTAAGCGTATCTGATACAGGCTAAAAACCGAGAACACTTAGGGGTGGTCTAGATCTATTCAGTTGTTTTTTTTTTTTAATTTTTAAAAAATATCTATCTATCTATCTGTCTGTCTGTCTATCTATCTTTGGCTGCACTGGGTCTTCGTTGCTGCACGTGGGCTTTCTCTAGTTGCAGCAAGCAGGTGCTACTCTTCGTTGCGGTCTGCGGGCTTCTCATTGCAGTGGCTTCTCTTGTTCCAGAGCACAGGCTCTAGGCGCATGGGCTTCAGTAGTTGTGGCACATGGGCTCAGGAGTTGTGGTTCGTGGGCTCTAGAGCGCAGGCTCAGTAGTTGTGGCACACAGGCTTTGTTGCTCTGCAGCATGTGGATCTTCCCGGCCCAGGGCTCAAACCTGTGTTGCCTACATTGGCAGGCAGATGCTTAACCACTGCACCACCAGGGAAGACCTCTATTCAGTTTTTTAATCAACAACTTGGATTAGAGATATTTAAAAAATGTACAAAATGTCACAATCCTGGCAAGGACAGCTGATATTACATGAGATCAGAATCAAGATTCAAAATATCAACAGAGGAGAATACTAGGCTGAAACAAACAAGGAAAACTGAATGTGAATAAATAGAAGTCAGAGAACTTATAGCTATTCAAAGATGGACTGGACCTTGGAAATAATTGACTACGGCAGTGCTTTAACACTACTGATAAAGAAAATGAGGACAAGTTGCTCTACCAGGGGTGACACCTAAATTGAGTAGAAAAACTGATGCACAATACCTAATATGAATTAGGAGAACTGGTAAATATAGTCCTGGTAAATCTGAAAAGTTGGGATGTCTGGGAACATTCCCAAGTTAATGGACACAAAAAGAAGCTTGGGATGGGGATCACTTTCTGCTCTGGGAGTCTACGATTCTCTTGAGACTAGCAACTACAGAGATAAGAAACAATATCTCATGGTGGTATGAGAACGGGCTCTGAGCTTGACTAGCTGAGTTCAAATCCCAGCTATGCCACTTACTAGCTATAAGACCCTGAGTAAGTTATGTAAGGTCTCTGCCCCTTAGTTTCCTCATCCATAAGAGGGGGACAATAATAGCAACTACCTCACTCAGAGCAGAGTCTGGCAAATAAGAAAAACTCAGGAATGTTTAGTATTACTTTTGTAATAGAATAAGAATAAGCAACCATGTGCAAGGGTCACAAAAATTTGAAAAACACATACTTCAGAATGCTCTATCTCCCCGGAGGAAAACAAAAGGAACTGGGGGAGAAAAGCAAAAAATTTCAACAACAAAAAAAGACTGATGTAGATGCTCTAGGCAGAGGAGACTTCAGCACAACCCAAATAAGCATAGAACTCTACTTCTGTATATCTAGAGATAGAGACTCAGACCTGGCCTGCTGAAGGCACCTCCCCCACTTTCCACATCAGCTTTAGAGATTGAAGATTCACACAAAACTTTATTATTCTACTTTTTAAAAAATTATTACTAGCAAACCAAATTTAACAGCATATTAAAAGATTTATACACCATGACCAAGTAGGATTTATTCTTGAAATGCAAGTTTGGTTCAACATACACAAATCAATATATGTGATAGACCACATTTACAGAATGAAGGTGAAAACCATGATCATGTCAGTTAATGCAGAAAAAACATTTGACAAAATTCAACACCGTTTCATGATAAAAATACTCAACAAACTAGGAATAGGAGGAAACTACCTCAACATAGTAAAAGCCATATATGAAAAATCCATAGCTAACATCATACTCAGTGGTGGAAGACTGAAGCTTTTTCTAAGATCAAGAACAAGACAAGAGGGCTCCCCTGGTGGCGCAGTGGTTGGGAGTCCGCCTGCCGATGCAGGGGACACAGGTTCGTGCCCTGGTCCGGGAGGATCCCACATGCCGCGAAGCGGCTGGGCCCGTGAGCCATGGCCGCTGAGCCTGCGCGTCCGGAGCCTGTGCTCCGCAACGGGAGAGGCCACAGCAGTAAGAGGCCCACGTACCGCAAAAAAAAAAAAAAAAAAAAAAAGATATTAACCAAACTTTCCTTGCATTTAGCACTCTAGAAAGGAGTAAATTAAGCTCCAGCACAGACTCTTAACTATTCACACATCTATAGAATTGTACATTATGCTACTTACTCAAGAGTGAGGTTTGGGAGGAATGATTTCTTGACAGAACAGCTAGTACTTTTCAATATGATAAAACAAAGATATGTCCCCACCCACCGAACCCCCCCTCCCTGCCTACCTACCCTTCTGTTTAACTTGCCCCTAATGCCTGGGTATGACTTGAAAGAACTGAATGCATGCCTTCCTGCCAAGTATTCTTCTTACATGTGGATTACATCATTTTAACATCACAAATCAAGAATTATAGCCCTGTATAATCATTGCTATAAAGGAGATATAATTATTCTACAATCAAAGTTTATAGTTAGTAAATCCACACCTCATTTTGTTTTACTAGGTATATATCCACAGGGTATATGGAAGGTAGACTGCTCAAAGTCAGACATCTTTATTGAGACTTTTGCATGATCAAGGCAAGTATTCAAAATTTTTCTTGGATAAAATTATTATAGTCATCCTTACAGATTATGAGATCTCACTTCCCAGTTCCCTGACCACCAGGGAACTCCCTATTACAGTCATCCTTTACAGTATAATGTTTTACTGCAATTCCCAAATACTCATCACCAAGAAATCAAGTATCCTTGGAAGACTCAATGTTCACAGAAGGATGTCAATTCCTGCACCAGTTATACTGACATTTGCTTTTGCTCTTATTCAGCTCAGCCATAACTTCAGTAAATTTCCAGGGAGAATAATCCCTAATTTACTGATATTCAATAACTTGGCTGAGAGGGGTTATATTAATTGAGAGACCATCTAAAGAATATGTAGAGTTGACCACTCATTATTCTTGATTGGGGGTCTTCAAAGGCATGTAAGAAGACACACTAGGGCATGGAAAGAATATATTAGGACTTTCATTTCTATCTAAAAAATAAGACAAAAATTAAACTTTATTAAAACTTAGTATATGGATTGGCAATGGCACCCTCACTAGTCCCTACATAAACTACAGAATGAAGTCATTCTTCCTTGACTGTGACAGTGACACATGACAGGTGACAGTGGCTCTACCTTGCACCACTCTGTGCCTATTGTGAACTACTGTGCCCAGTTAAATGGATTTACAGATCATAGTATCTGGTTTAACTAAACTAAATCTTCACAAAATAGCCAACTGGTTTTAAAAGATTCTTGCAAAGAAACCACAGATTAAACGTTGTTTGTTTGCTACAAGCACAAGCAAACAACAATAACAGAGCTGACACCTTTACTCTTAGTGTGAGGCCATCAGCCAAAACACAAGGTTAAAAAAAGACCTAGGGGCTTCCCTGGTGGCACAGTGGTTAAGAATCCGCCTGCCAGTGCAGGGGACACAGGTTCGAGCCCTGGTCCGGGAAGATCCCACATGCCGTGGAGCAACTAAGCCCGTGCTCCACAACTACTGAGCCTGCGAGCCACACCTACTGAGCCTGTGTGCCACAGCTACTGAAGCCTGTGTGCCGAGAGCCCATGCTCCGCAACAAGAGAAGCCACCGCAACTAGAGAAAGCCCGCGCACAGCAACAAAGACCCAACACAGCCAAAAATAAATAAATAAATTTATTAAAAAAAAAAAAGACCCAATAAGATCTAACAAGTGGTCTTGAAACCTGAAATTATCAAGACTATTTGAAATACACTTATGCACATTACTGCTAACAGTGAACCTCAAATCCAAGTACATATGGCTACATTGTAATCACAATTATAAGATTTTTAAAAACAAGGATCCAGAATATGAAAACAAATCTCTACAATTTTTTTAGTGATGTTTAAAGGCAAGAAACAACAGCAAAGCAAATTCCAAGTGAATCAAATATTTAAACGTAAAAAAAAATAAAATAAAAATGCTAGAAGGAAACATGGGAATTTTAAAAATAATCTATGTAGGAAATCCTTTCCAAATATGACAATGAAAGACTGATAAATTTGACCAAAAAAAATAAAACAATTCCTGCATAGCCAAAAAAAATCTTAAACATAGAAAAAGGTGACATACTATATTGATGGGATTATGGAGAAATAGGCATTTTCATGCTACTGCTGGTAGTTGTATAAATTGATAGAACTTTGCTGGGAAGCAATTTGGCAATATCTAATAAAATTACTAATTTACATACCCTTTGACCCAGACCTCTTCCAGGAATTTTCTTACAGATATATTCACAATGTACAAAATGACCACTTAGAAACTACTTAAATACCAATTAACCTAGGACTGGTTAAATAAATTAAGGTACATATATACACTGCAATTCTGTGAAGTGAATTCTATGAAAAGGTTCTGAACTGGGTATGAAATGGTGTGATTTCCAAGACACACTGTTAGGAGAAGAAGACAAGATACAGAACAGTGTTCGTGGTATGCTACCATTTGTATGAAAAATCTGGGAAGAAATAAAATATAAGATTCCTTATATATTATAAACTAATCTGAAAAAAAAGTACATAAAAATCTGATATACACTTTGTCACTGGGTAAATAAACAAACTTATGCCAAGAAATTTGAAAAATTCGACAAAATAGACATATTCTTTATGTTCAAAACTGATCTCCTTATCATCCCTGCCCTACCAGGAGTCTTCTCCATCTCAGTTGATGGCAGCTCCAACTTTCCAGTTGCTCAGGTTACTCCCCTCATCCCATCCATCAGCAAATTATGTTAGCTATACCTTCAAAACACAACAGATGAGTCTAAACATATATCCTGACTATGTGGTGGCTACATGAATCTATATGTGTGTTAAAATTCATAGACCTGTTACACACGAAAAATTATTTTACTCTATGTTAATTTTAAAATACATTTTTTTAAAAAAGACACCCAGAGGGACTTCCCTGGTGGTCCAGTGGTTAAGACTCCGTGCTTCTACTGCAAGGGGCAAGGGTTTGATCCCTGGTTGGGGAACTAAGATCCCACATGCCACGCAGCACAGCCAAAAAAAAAAACAGATACCCAGAATCCAACCACTTCTCACTACCTCAATGACCACCATCTCTTATCTGAAAATTACTACAATATACAATATCCTCCTCACCAGTCTCCATGGTTCTCCTCTTGGCTCCTTGTAGCCTATTTCCTTCCACACAGTAGCCACTGTGGTCCTGATAAAATCTAAACCAGACCATGTCTCTCTTCTGCTCAAAACCCTCTAGTGGGGGCTTTTCCCCAGGTTCGAGCCCTGGTCCGGGAAGATCCCACATGCCACAGAGCAACTAAGCCCGTGCACCAGCTACTGAGCCTGCACTCTAGAGCCCGCGAGCCACAACTACTGAAGCCCGGGTGCCACAACTACTGAAGCCTGCGCACCTAGAGCCCGTGCTCCACAGCAAAAGAAGCCACTGCAATGAGAAGCCCGTGCACTGCAATGAAGAGTAGCCCCCGCTCGCTGCAACCAGAGAAAGCCCGCGCACAGCAACAAAAGACCCAATGAAGCCAAAAATAAATAAATTAAATAAATAAATTTATTTAAAAAAAAAAACCTCTAGTGGCTCCCCATTTCATTTGGAGAAAAAGCCAAAATCCTTATGACAGCTACGGAGCCCAAGGCAGTTGGAGCTCCTGTCCCCTGAGACTTCATTTCCTACGGCTCTCCTCATTTACTCCACTCCAGTGGCACTAGCCCTCTGCCCTCCCTTGACTACACCAGGCATGCTTCTACCTACTAGCCTTTGCTCTGCTTCCTCTGCCTGAAACATTCTCTCCCTTGATAGCCTCTTGACTAACACTCTCACCTCCTTCAAGTCTTGCACAAATCTCACCTCTGACCACCTTATTTAATATTTAATAATGCAACCAGCCCTTCTCTTCCCTCCACACCCCTCCCCATCTGTTCTCCTGATTCCTCTTTACCCTGCCCAATTTTTTCTTTTTTCTAAAGCAAGTATCATCTTTTAATATAATTTATTTATTATGCTTATTATCTTTTTCTACCACCACCACTATTTTTTCCCTACCACTACAATATAAACTCCATGAGGGCAGGGACCTTCCATCTGTTTTATTCACTGATATATCCCAAGCATCTAGAAAAGTGCCTGGCACAGATTAGGTGTTCAGTAACTAGACTGAACTTAAGACTTAAGATTTAAGAATTCATCCTAAGATGAGTAAGCAGTGAGGGCACTGAGATAATGGGAGGCCAGTTCACCTAGGATAACACCTACAGCCCACAGGGTGAACTCTGGCTTATAGTACTTGAGTGAAACAGGAAAGAAGCCACTGGAGAGCTTCCAATAAAGGGATGTGACCTGACTTACTATTTTTAAATCTTCCCATAAAGAAGTCACTGGTGGAGATGGACTTTCAAGCACATTCCATAACACCCCAAAATTCCAACCTTATATTGCCCCCCCCACACACAAGAAAAGAAACAGTAAAAGGAAGAATACTCCCAATCAACTTTATGTAGCTAGTAAAATCTTGAAACCAACAACAAACAAAATAGTTCTAGAAAGGAAAACTACATATTAATCTCTGAACAAATTTTAAGTCCTGAACAAAATACTGGCAAACCAAATTTAGAAACGTATGTCAATAATAATAGCTAGGACTTCCCGGGTGGTCCAGCGGTTAAGACTCCACCCTCCTAATGCAGGGGGCCTGGTCAGGGAACTAGATCCCACATGCCGCAACTAAAAGAGCCCACATGCTGCAACTAAAGATCCTGCATGCCGCAAAGAAGATCCTGCACGCTGCAAAGAAGATTACGCATGCGGCAACAAAGATCCTGCGTGCCGCAGCTAAGACCCAGCGCAGCCAAATAAATAAATAAATATTTTTTTAAAAAAAGATTGTTGGGCCTTTCATTAAAAATAATAATAGCTAACATTTATTGAGCACTACGATAAATGAACTAACTCATTTAATCCTAACAACACTACGTTATGACTACTATCACCCATTTTACAGATGAAGAAGCTGACACACATTATGACTACCACCCATTTTACAGATGAAGAAGCTGACACACAGAGAAGCTAAGTAATTTGCCAAAGTCCACAGATAGAAAGTAGAGATCCTGGATTTTAAAAATACCAATGAGATTCTGATTTAACTGCTCCAGGAGTTGGACCCTATATTTTTTAAAGCACCCCAAGAGATGCTGGTATGCTGCCGGGGTTGTGAACCACTGCGCTAAGTCCATCAGCTAAGGCTTCCCCCGCCCTGAGAGAGATTACCTGGACATAGCCAGGGCAAGAGATGTTTTAGTGAGGATTTAAATATGAAACAAGAAGCAGAGAGGAGAAAACATGATTGGTAAGATCCTTTGCAACAAGGAAATTCTATGATCATGTGTCCCCACACCGTCTTTCTAGAATTCTAGAAGGTATAAGACTTCATGCTATAACACCAAACAGATCCAATTCTACTTCATCTTTGGAGAACCTTGTCAGTCAGTTTATTCTCTGGCATGCAGTACCCCCAGCAGAAAAAGAATATGGGAAAACATACTAGTAGCTTGTAATACTAAAGTTATTTTCAGACCAAAAAACAGAGCTCTACTTTATAGAAAGAGCAGCAAAAAGAGGGAATAACTCAAGAGGTCAACCTAATGTTTTTAGAAAGTGTAACTGGAAAATTGTTACTGAGCTGCCCAAAGACCAAGCTTCCTTCCCACTCCACATCTGTTAACTAAAGCTGAAACTACAAAGCAATCCTAACACTACCCTCCCTGTATCCTGTTGTTGACATGGGGAATGTGGCTCTGTGAGGTCAGGAACTGCTGTCACAGGCAGGAAACAGAGCCAAGGCAACAACTGCTACCCTGCAAAGTTTAGGGGAGGGTTTGTGAGAAGAGATGGGAGGAAATACGGGCTGTCTTGGCTACCCCAGCAGGCTCCAGGAGGTTGGCCTCCAGCCCACTACTGCCCCATCCATCTCCCCCCACCAAGGAGAAGCACAAGCACTCACGGTTCCCCAAAACAGTGGCAACAGCTACTGCTAACATGACTTCTCTTTGATCCTGTAGAATCAGAGCTCCTCAGCCTTCAAGAAATTGGAACTACTGCAATTCCATCACTTCCCAAAACTACTCTTGCAGTTTTGGCACTGATTTTAAAGCTTTTTCCAGGGTGGGATACAGGAAAAACTATTAAGTCAAATAAATAAAATAACTGCAGATTGAACTCAGTGCCCTCAGACTTGGTTGTTCAGTAGGGTAGCCAAAGAGCCAACTGGTTCTACCACTTTCAATTCTGTGTGCTACTTTCCAGAAATGAGAGCTGATGTAGGTAGTCTCCCTACCTAAAGGGTGTTAGAGACCTAATGGTCCAGCCACATAAAACTTCTGACCATTTCTTCCCACGTTTCTCCCATCTTACGCCTTGGCTGATACTGCCTACCAGGTATGCTCTCTCCCACAACCCTTTCTGAAGTGCTTCTAACCTTCTTTTAAAGCCCAGCTCAAACCTCACTTACTATAAGATGTTCTCCTAAATCCCACACCCACTCCTGTATTAACTTCATTTAAGATCTGTTATAAAATGGCACCCCTCACCCTTTCCCCTTTTTAGATAGCCTTGTATCTGTCTCCAACAAGAAATCTAGCAGACAATGATGAAGTTTCATAGATCTTTGTTCACGTCTTTCAGTATCTCATACAAAGAAGACCTTTAGGAAATATTTGTTAAACAGAACGGAATTCAAGCCACATTCAGAGAAGTTGCTCTGCTGGTCTGACTTTGGTTTGCTATGGACACAATATGGTGCTCTTCCTCTTTACATGTCTTCTTTTGTTAGCTTGCTTTGAATATTAACTCTTTAAAAAGAGTTTTACTATTTTCCTTCCTATATATGATTTTTGAGTTTTTTTAATTGAATATAGTTTACATAACATAAAATTCACCCTTTTAAAGTGTACAGTTCAGTGGTTCTTAGTATATTCACAAAGTTGTGTAATTTTTACCACTATTTAATTCCAGAATGTTTTCATCAACCCAAAAAGAAACCCTGCACCCGTTAGCAGTCACTCCCCACTGCCACTCCACCCCTCCCCCGCCAGCCCCATAACCACAAATCTACTTTCTATCTCTGACATATATGACTTTAACAAAGCTTACAGTACTCTTAACTGTGCTTTTATTATAACTTAAAGCCAAATTTTACCTTCAAAAAGAAACAGTTTCTCTTATTTTAACATAACTATAAACAAAAATGTGATTTAACACAGCAACTTACTAAGGCATCATTTCAGGAGACAAAACAAAAACTCTTACCAGAAAAATCAGCTTACATGTCTACTACTGTTTTTGTTTTGTTAAGCTTCTTACTGAAGTATAATGTTCATATAGAAAAGTACACCTATCATAAGGTACACTTTGATAAGTTTTCAAAAACTGAGTACAAGTATAACCATCATCCAGATCAAAAACCAAACAGAAGCCCCACCATGTCTCTCTTTCAGTCACTAACCACCTCCAAGAGTAACCACTATCCTGACTTCTAGCAGCATACATTACTTCTGCTTATTCTTGTACTTTTATAAATAGAAGCATATAGTTTGCAACATAGAAAACTTCTACAACGAAATACTGTGCCTTGTAATACTCACCATAATCTTCTTGTACAAAGCCATGACATTATCATCATCGAATGGTAGAAAGCCACACATAAGTACATATAGGAGTATGCCCATGCTCCAAACATCTGCCTGAGAAGGAGAAAAAAATAATAATTAAAAAAAAAATTAGAACGCATTTCAAAATGGCACTACATGGAATCTTCACAGAGCTGGAAAAGAGCTCAGAAATCATCCAATTCAACCTGCTCCTTGTACAGTCTGAAGCCCAGAAAGGAAGGCTTGTCCAAAGTCACCCAGTCAATGGCAGGCCACCCAGGTAGGTCTCTTGACCAGTGACCAGTTCAGTTCAGAGTGACTAGTTCAGTGCACTCCCCTCTAATGCTTAATAGAAAATCATTTCTAGTTGGCTTGGATGGATTCAGCATGATAAGGAAGAAGATGAGATTAAGTCTCTGATTCTTTTTTAAATTTATTTAGGCTGCAGTGGGTCTTAGCTGCAGAATGCAGGATCTTTGCTGTGGCATGGGGGATTTTTTCTTTTTCGCTTTTTTTTTTTCAATTGCGGCATGCATGCGGGATCTAGTTCCCCGACCAGGGATCGAACCTGGGCCCCCTGCATTGGGAGTGCAGCGTCTTACCCACTGGACAACAGGGAAGTCCCTAGGTCTCTGATTCTGAAAGACAAAACTATAGTACTACTGAAGGTTTATTACATATGAGGATTATGTAAACATGCATGAGGATGTCAAAACAAGTCTTAAAATTTACTGCTGATAATCTGCAAATGTAACTAAGCTATACTGTAAAGTCCTCTCTATGTAGAGACACCTTAATAAAGTTCAACAATTGATTTTTCAAGGATCAAGAATAGAAATTAGCCTGCCAGCACAAATAGCCCTACAAATCTCAAAAGCCCAGAAAGGATACAGTAGAAACTAACACGATATTGTAAAGCAACTATACTCAAATAAAAATTTTTTTAAAGGGGGGGGAGGGGGCAAGAAAAAAAAGTCCCAGAAAGGAGCTTAGCCTTTACCTTAGGAAAATTTTAAGAGGTAAAAGGGCAGCATGTAGCATGTTTAAAGAAAAAAAAAGGTGGGGGGAAAGGACAGAGGGGAGAAATAGAGTTAAAATAACTTCAGCAGCATCACACATCTAGGTAGTACCTATACTAAATAACACAAATTTCACACCTAGTCCTGCCTACCAAATCGCATCAAATTATTAGGACTCAACTAGGAAGCCCCGAGTGAACAATTTACTTTCAAGCAAACACCAGATTTTTCTTCCAAGTTGCAGGAGGTCAGAAATTAACCATTTATGCCTGAAAGATATCAAATGCTTCATCTATAAATTGAGTCTTGACGGCATGGCACTCCTGACCAGGGTGTTATAGTCAAGGTAAAGAGACTACACAGGGAAGAGTGGGCTAACATGGCCTCATCAAATGCCATAAGAAGAGGTCAAAAGAGAGATTACATCTGAGGTTAAAGGAAAAGATGAAGAAAATAGTAGTAACATCCCCACAGAAATCTACAAAAGCCTGCTAGAGAGAAAAAAAAGCAGAAAAAGTATTCTTCAGTTAACGCATCAAAGCACCTTCACTTCACTGTTTTGAAATGGATATGAGAATAAATGAATCAACTAAAACCATAAACCAAAGAAAATACAAGTAAATCTATATGCTACCAACTGCCAAATAAGAAAAAAATAACTGGGGGGAAGAGGGGTTTGAAACCACTTCCTCTGAGAAATTACAAAATGAATTAGAGATGTTTACCATAGAACATTCCTTAAAGCATGATCTGGACCATGAGCAACAGAATAACCAAAAATACTTTTTTTAGAATGAAGATTGCTAAAGCCCCACCTCAGAAAACAAAACCAAAAACTCTAAACATGCACAGCCCTGAGCTCTGCATATTTTAACAAGTGCCCCCAGACAATTCCTTGGTACACTGTCCTTAAGAAACTGTCCTAGAAGGATAGAAAGTTGAACTAAAATGGATAAGAAAACAAGATCCTATAGGAAAATCTTGATGCATTCAAACCAGCAGGGCCTCATCACCAGACCTCTAGGAATCTTGTGAGCATCAGGCATATGATTACCACTCCTTCTGGGAGACTGAATGGAACAGTGAAAAGAGTAGAGGTGTGCAGTAAGGCCTCACTCAGTTCAAATCTTGACCCATAGTTGCCAGCTGTGACCCTGCAAAGGCACTTAATTTCTGAGCCTCAATTTCTTCATCTTCTTATGAAACAGAGTAACAGTATTCGCTCCAAAGGATTTTTGTGAAAGGATCTATCATGTGGAACCCTTGTGCACTGTTATGGGAATGTAAAATGTTGCTGCCACTACAGAAATGAGTATGGCAGTTCCTCAAAATATTAAAAATAGAATTACCATATGATCTAGCAATTCCACATTTGGGTGTATATCCAAAAGAATTGAAAGCAAGGTCTCAAAGAGATATTTGTTTCTATCAGCATTATTCACAATAACCAAAAGGTGGAAGCAATCCCAGTGTCTACCCATGGATGAATGGAAAAATAAAATGTGATATATACATGCAATGTATGTTATTCAAGCTTAAAATGGAACGAAATTCTGATACATGCTACACAACATGGATGAAGCTTGAAGATATTACACTATGTGAAATAAAGCAGTCACACACACACAAAAATATTGTATGATTCCACTATACAAGGTACCTAGAATAGTCAAACTCATAGAGACAGAAAGTAAAAGGGGGCTTCCCTGGTGGCACAGTGGTTAAGAATACGCCTGCCAATGCTGGGGACACAGGTTCGAGGCCTGGTCTGGGAAGATCCCGCATGCCGCGGAGCAACTAAGCCCGTGAGCCACAACTACTGAACCTGTGCTCTAGAGCCCGTGAGCCACAACTACTGAGCCCGTGTGCCACAACTACTGAAGCCCGTGCGCTAGAGCTCGTGCTCCGCAACAAGAGAAGCCACTGCAATGAGAAGCCCGTGCACTGCAACGAAGAGTAGCCCCCACTCAACGCAACTAGAGAAGGCCTGCTTGAAGCAACAAAGACCCAACGCAACCAAAAATAAGTAAATAAATAGATTCTTTAAAAAAAAAAATTCAAATTGAGGGACATTTTACAAAATAACTGGCTTCCTCAAAGATTTCAAGGTCATGAAGATAAAGAAAGCCTAAGGAACTCTTTCAGATTAAAGAAGACCAAAGAAACACAACAATGCGATGCATGATCCTGAATGGAATCCTGGACTAGAGGGAAAATATAGCTATAAAGGACCTTACTGGTACAATTAACACCATCTGAATATGAACTGTGGATTAAATAATTGTATCAGGGACTTCCCTGGTGGTCCAGTGGTTAAGAATCCACCTTCCAATGCAGGGGGCGCGAGTTCGATCCTTGGTCGGGGAACTAAGATCCCACATGCCACAGGGCAACTAAGCCCAAGCGCTCTAGAGTCCGTGCGCCGCAACTACTGAACCCGCCTACCCTGGAGCCCGCGCACTGCAACGAAGAGCCCACGCACCGCAACCAAGACCCAATGCAGCCAAATAAATAAATATTTAATAAATTGTATCAATGTTAAATTATCTGATTTCAATAACTAAAGTGTGGTTATAAAAGAGAGAGTCCTTTCTTTAGGAAATATATACATGGTATTTAATGATAAAGGGGTATGATGTCTCCAACTTACTCTCAGTTGGTTCAAAAAATAATACACATACATACAAACATAGAGAATGATAAAACAAATAGGGAAAAATGTAAACAATTATGAATTTGGCTAAATATATACAGAAGTTCCTCATTCCACATTTGTGACTATTCTGTAAGTTTGAGATTATATCCAAATAAAAGGTCACCAAAAACAAGTTAGTCCCCATCTTCTCATGTTACAAATTAAGTAAACCGGCATATCTCAAAGTTTCTCCCACATAACACCAGTTCCAAAAGATGCTCCACGTAAAAAGTGGATTCTGTAGGTGCATAAAATTGAGACTAGCTGCCGTCTGTGATGTTCTACTCTCAAAGGACACTGTACAGGGCTTCCCTGGTGGCGCAGTGGTTGAGAGTCCCCCTGCTGATGCAGGGGACACGGGTTCGTGCCCCGGTCCGGGAAGATCTCACATGCCGTGGAACAGCGGGGCCCATGAGCCATGGCTGCTGAGCCTGCGCGTCCGGAGCCTGTGCTCCGCAATGGCAGAGGCCACACCAGTGAGAGGCCCGCGTACCGCAAAAAAAAAAAAAAAAAAAGACACTGTACAGGAACATATTAAGATTTGGAGATGTCCTTAACTAAAGAAAACTGTTCAACCTAGCATTTCCAGATCTTCTGACAACTAAACCTTTTTAATTTTATGATACTAATATCAGCAAAACCAGTACTCCAGAGAGTGGAAGGGGCTGACTAGCTCGCCGTAGCCAGTGGTTAAGCAGGCAATGCCCAGGCCTTCTGAGCCTGGGCCTCTTACACGGGACTGCTGGCCTTGAATAGTTGGCTGTGAACAAAGTACACGTTTTCTCTGTGCTAACCAGCATCTCTGAAAACTGCGCCTATAATCCTGGCCTCATGTTCTACCTGGCTGGACTAATCAGTCTAAAACTATGGCACAGTTAAACACAAAAGCAACCACAACAAGCAACCACAACAACCAGAAATATGTCCTTGTTTCAGAAGTATACTGTGTATTATTATATTTACTGCAAGTTGTTCATTTCACTTATTACTTTATATATCTCACTCTCTGAATACACAGCTCTTTGATTAACAAGTTTATTTCTTACCTCATTTCACCCTCAACATACAATGCCTGACTCACTACAGGTCACCAATAAACGTATATTGGTTATATATTGAATTAATCAGTGAATAATTACCTCTGATCCCAGATATGATTTGCCTTGTATTAACTCAGGTGCTGCATAAGCAAGACTCCCACAGCATGTCTGCAGGTGATAGTCCTTGTTACCCTGCCAATAAGATAAAAATGAAACACTTATTAACTACAGCCCTTAAGAAAATTAAAACCCTGATAAACATTCTTCAGCACAAGCAGAGAGATGCTAGATGAAGAATTACCCCAAATAATAAAAATAAAAGACTTCTGCTGCCAACTCAATACTCTGCCTATGTGCATGCACGCACATGTGGCTTCCTCTTCCCCGATTTCCAATACCACGACAACCCGACACAAAAAAAATCCTTCTCCCCTTAGCTCAGTCAAGCCAGGTTCGTACTTCCTAGGCATCCATTAGCATAATAATCAGCTTAGCATACATCCAAGCACCCATGTCTTCCCACTCCCAAGTACTCAAGGAAAAAGGGTTATTTCTCTATGGGACCCTATCTCCAATATCAAATCTTTACAAATACAGAAGAGTTTCTTTTCCCCTAGAGGGAAGAGAGCAAATGCTACACAGAATAGTGCCTTGGGAGTCTGCTTTCTAGACTCGGTTATAACACAAATCACGACCTGAGCTTCCAGATTGTTCAAATGAGGAATCTGCTCAACCTCCTCGGGTCTCCCACAGAAATATGGAGACATAATGAAAATGATACCACTGCCCAACAGTTATACAGAGTTCCACAAATGGCAGATGACTTGTGAAATTGTGAGATTTCATTTACAACTGCTACACACACCCAGAAGTAAGCTCCTCAGCTTAGGAAAGCTGAGGCCACCCTCTCCCAGCCAACCCCTGCTTTTTGAGATGGTGTCTGTGTGGGTTGAATCTGTGGCAGCCATAAATAAAGGCTAAGGGAGTCTGTCACACACATTCTCCACTGCCTCCTGTGATGAACATGACTTAAAACCAGCATATCTGCTCAAAGTATGCTTTATCTTTATTGCCTGCTGATCAGAAAAAATGCCTTCTAGCATTTGGTTCCCAGACACGAGACTCGACTGACAATCTCTGAAGAGCCAAGGGAAGGAGAGGAAAATCAGAAAGAATCAGACATTCAGCCAAAGGGGCAAAATCTGCCTCCCTTTGCATGCAGCTAATTCTGATTGGGGCAGGAAATAATCATGGGACTCCAAAGGGCTGAGACAGGTCTGAAATTTCAACATCCTTAATGAGGGTAGACAGCTCATTTTAGAGACTGTGAATACCATCATTAGAGAACTCGGGAGGAAGCTTCCTACAGCAGCCACACAGGAGAAGTTCAAAGTCACCTCAAAGAGAAGGTATGCTGGAGAACACCAGTACCTAACTATGGAGTGCAAATTAAAGAAATATATCACGGTATAAATTTTAAAGTGCATATGGACTTTTTCCTTCTTCTATTAGAAGGAAAGGGGATTGTCTCTCAAAATGTAACTAACTGCTAGTTATATAACCATTTGGATAATAAAGAACAGATTTGCACTAAATTCCCAAAACTCATATCTAAATCAACAAAGGCATCATCTAGTGGCAACACACTCTAACTGCAAGAACACGATCAATTCAGCATTCACACCATGACGGCCTCCTGTCACCTAGGTGCTGTAAATTCTCTCACAGCATACCCATGGGGTCTTCAGCAGGACCAACCCTGGACCTAGAGCAGTGGTTTTCAACCTTGGTTGTATATTAAAATCATCTAGAGAACTTATAAAAACCATGAAATTGAACATTCTTCTCAATGGACGCAACCAGGCTCAATAAAGACTAGGTGGAAGTCATACTAAGAAGAACACTGACAAAGGAAATAAATGCATTTTTATCTCTGCACTTACCTTGGGTTTTGCACAGAGACCAAAGTCGATCAGCTTTAATTTATGATCTTCATCAAACAACAAATTTTCCTGAAAAAACAAAGATATTTTCATAACTATATACTGTCTTCCTTATATCACATCCCACCTCTAGCTATTTCTAAAATCACTTTAAGGTTGTTTATATTAAACAGCGTGGGTACAAGAATGAAAATCATTAAAAAAGAATGAAATGACAAGAACATAAGGGAAGAGAAGATGAATGTTGATAACTATCCTGCTTCCCCTCAAGACACATTAGCATAAACCATTTTCTCTTTGGTGCTCTGAGGTTCAACTACAAGCAAACACAATGTGTGCCAAAAGCAAGTTTGAACAAAAAGAGCAAGTCTGAACTCAAATCAAAGTGTTGGATATAAACAGAGGGAATGGATAGAAACAGGGAAAAGGATAGAAACTGCCATATCTTGTTAGACCAATTCTAGGTCCCTAACCCTAGTACCAAATAACATTAAAATCCATGTTCACCATCATGCATATCAGTCAGAGCCTACAGACTTAAGAGTATCAAATTTTTATTCTGTCCTTGAAAAGTTGAGTCTGTTCATTCCACTGAACTGTTCCTTTCTGAAGCATAATGGAATGAAAATTAAAGGAAGATGGTGTCAGGAAGAGAGTATTGAGAGGAAAATACTCAATGACAATATTCTCAAAGAAAATACTACAACTCTTCTTTCCTAGAAATAAAACCCTGAGGTTCATATTCTGCAGCTGACTACAAAGATATTTATAATGTCACACATGATTGACAGAGAAAAAGAATGCCAATAATAAGTCTAACCAGAAGAGCCTACCAGGAGTCAAAAGTCAAGGAGGAAAAAGAAGTGATACATTAGGAATAGAACAACAACAACAACAAAAAGCAAAGCCCAGACAAATTCTAAACAGAAAGAACATTTGGAAACCTAGTAATGACAGGTAAATGATGTTGAACTCTCAGGTGACCATCTGTGAAGCAGTCACTTACTGGTTTGAGGTCCCTGTGAGCAAAGCCTTGGCTGTGCACGTAAGCAACTGCAGACACTATCTGACGGAAGACAACTCGGGTCTCCTCCTCCGACAGGCGATCCTGGGAAATTATGTAGTCAAACAGCTCTCCTCCAGGGCAATACTTAAAGAGCAATAGTCACATAAATATTGTTACTACTTACAGAAATCACTTCAGAGGAATTTAAAATAAAAAATTATACCTAACTCAGAGATATTATTAATTCAATTTACAAGCAAGGGAACAAACTAAGTAAGGCACATTCAAAAATACACTCTCAGTATTCCAAGAAAGAGAACAACAGCTTTTGGTCTCGAGCAGTTTTATTACCAGTAAGTAGAAGTAGAACCAACTACCACTGTGATTTTAAGTTCATTCAGGGTTTTTATATTTTTATAGCAAAGTATTAATACCCATTCTAATCTTAATGCACTCACATTTAGTGTAGTTACTTGAAACAAACAAAAACCCAGCAGCAATTATTGCTTCTCCATTCGGAAGATCAGTGATTTTTAGTCTATACCAGAAAGAACCAATTATACACAAGTTCCTCAGAGGCTACAAAAGAACGGGTACCAGAGCACAAAGCTCTATCTAGGTTTTCCATCCCTTCTTCACCAGAGCAGCTCCACTATTCTGTAAATGGGGGTTTCCATTTAAGATTTCATTTCATTTTAGCAATATCAATTAAAATTACAGATGGAGATAGCCTATGACCTCATACGTTCACATTTAGGAACTGTTCCTATAGATACACTCTCACATCAAAAAACAATGCACGTTTAAGATCATTCACTGCAGCAGCATAGCTTGTAACAGCAAAAGACTGGAAACAACACGAAGGTACTCACACTACATAAAATGGCATTCCATGCAGCCATAAAAAGAAGGAAGAAAAAAAAAAAGAGGAAACTCTTTATAAGCTGATATGAAACAATCTCCAATATTAAGTGAAAAAAGCAAGGTGTAAAAGAGAATATACTGATATAATGACTTGCAAAAAGCATTATGCTGAATAAAAGAAGCCAAATACAAACGAATACACACTGTATGATCCTATTTTTATCAAGCTCTAGAATAGGTAAAACTAATCTCTGGTGATAAAAATCAGGTCAGTGGTTGTTGAGAAGGGCACTGGGATGGTGGGGTAACAGGGATTAACTTCAAGGGTCAGGAGAAAACTTTCTAGTGTAGTGGAAATGTTTTACACCCTGAGTGGGGTGGGAAATACATGGGTATGTACCTTTTTCAAAAACTATGTACCTAATGTGTTCATTTTCTTGTATATAAATTATACTTAGTCAATTTTTTAAATGCTATCCAATAAGATTTACATAAAGAAAACAGCCTACTTTGTATTTTCAAATAAAGAAATACAAAATAGAGTAAAACAGAAACATCAAAAATCTCTATGAATATGCATTGATGGTCTCCAAGCTAACATGTTAAATAGGGGGGAAAAAAGGTACAGAATAATATTATAGTATGTGACCATTTGTATGACAGAAACCAGTAAGCTACACATAAATATATGTGAAAACACATATATATATATATATATATATATATATATATATATAAAAAATATACATAGGTATTTCTAAGTACACAGAAAATACATAGGAAACCAAAAAAGTAAGTGATTAACATAAGGGAAAGGAAACAGGATGACTGGGACAGAGGAGAGAGAGAATTTTACTTTTCAATATATACTCTCTCGTATCTTTTTTTTTTTAATATTTATTTTTTAAATTTATTTTCTTTCTTTTTTTTTTTTTTTGGCTGTGTCTTAGTTGTGGCACGCAGCATCTTCCTCAATGCATGCGGGATCTTTCATTGCGGCGCAGGCCTCTCTCTAGTTGTGGCGTGCAGGTTTTCTCTCTCTAGTTGTGGACCACAGGCTCCAGAGCACAGGGCCTCTATAGTTCGCGGAACGCACGCTCTCTAGTTGAGGCACATGGGCTCAGTAGTTGTGGCACGCAGGCTTAGTTGCCCCACAGCATGTGGGATCTTAGTTCCCCAACCAGGGATCAAACCTGCATCTCCTGCATTGGAAGGCAGACTCTCCACCACTGGACCACCAGGGAAGTCCCCTCTCTTGTATCCTTTAAATTTTGTCCCAGGTTCATGGATTTTGGGTTTTTTTGAAGTATTTAATTTGGACAAAAGGATCAACTTTTAAAAAGGCTTTAAATTCACCACTGTAAACCATGTGGGTGGATCTACAGTGTAATAAAGAGAAAATGGCCCTATGTCCAAAACTTTCAGCATTATGAATTTTAAAATGTGCTTTTAAAACAGAGTTAATCTGTCAAAATGATGTGCAGTTACAAATTATTTGGCTGAGACTAAGGAAAATGAAACAAAATGAATGATACATGTTCTAAAGACTTTACATTTCAAGCCAAAAGGGGCAGGTTAAAACCTGAAAGAGTTTGGTTCAAATAACACATACATTAAAGTCTACCTATAGGCTGCGGGTTGAACTGTGTCATTCCAAAAAGATATGTTCAAGTCCTAACACCTGGTACCAGTGAATGTGACCTTATATGTCAATAAGGTCTTTATAGATGTAATCAAGTTAGAATGAGGTCATACTGGATTAGGGTGGAACCTAATCCAATTGTTTGTATCCTTGTATGAAGAGATAAATTTGGACACAGACACAGACACACAGGTAAGACAACACCATTTGAAGACAGAGGCAGAGATGGTGCATCTATAAGCCGAGGAATGCCAAGGATTGCCAGCAACCATCTGAAACTAGGAAAGAGGCATAGAACAGATGATTCAGAAGGAAGCAACCATGTACACACCTTGATTTCAGACTTCTAACCTCCAGAACTATGAGACAGTAAGTTCCTATTTTAAACCACATTTGTGGCAGCCCTAGGCTAATACATCATATAACACTGAAATGAATCCTTCCCTCTAGGAACAAATTCTAACATATTCTGTCCACTAAATTACACCATCCCATTAGGAGGGTATCAGAAAGGATACATTTACAATGTATCTCCAATTTATTATATATGCCTACTTGATCTAAATTGTTACAGAACTCAAACAGGTAAGCCATTTAACATTTAATCTTTCATCAAAAAGAGTCATGTACCAAAATGTTCATTGCAGCTCTATTTACAATAGCCCGGAGATGGAAACAACCTAAGTGCCCATCATCAGATGAATGGATAAAGAAGATGTGGCACATATATACAATGGAATATTACTCAGCCATAAAAAGAAACGAAATTGAGCTATTTGTAATGAGGTGGATACACCTAGAGTCTGTCATACAGAGTGAAGTAAGTCAGAAAGAAAAAGACAAATACCGTATGCTAACACATATATATGGAATTTAAGAAAAAAAAAATGTTATGAAGAACCTAGGGGTAAGACAGGAATAAAGACACAGACCTACTGGAGAACGGACTTGAGGATATGGGGAGGGGAAAGGGTGAGCTGTGACAGGGCGAGAGAGAGTCATGGACATATACACACTAACAAACGTAAGGTAGATAGCTAGTGGGAAGCAGCCGCATGGCACAGGGATATCGGCTCGGTGCTTTGTGACCACCCGGAGGGGTGGGATAGGGAGGGTGAGAGGGAGGGAGACGCAAGAGGGAAGAGATATGGGAACATATGTATATGTATAACTGATTCATTTTGTTATAAAGCAGAAACTAACACACCATTGTAAAGCAATTATACCCCAATAAAGATGTTTAAAAAAAAAAAATTTAATCTTTCAGGTGAAATGTACTTTTCCCATAACTATTGATAAAATGAGTGAGAATGGTCTGAATGTTTGTGTCCCTCCAAAAATTCATGTGTTGAAATCCTAACCCCCAAAGATGGTGGCATTAGAAAGTGGGGCCTTTGGGAGGTGATTAAGACATGAGGGCAGAGCCCTCATGAATGAAATTAGTGCTCTTCTAAAAGAGGCTCCAGAGAGATCCCTAGCCCTTTCTATCATATAAGGACACAGCAATAAGGTACCAGTTATGAACCAAGAAGAGCGCCCTCACCCGACCATGATGGTGCCTTGATCTTGGAATTCCCAGCCTCCAGAATTGTAAGAAATGATTCTGTTGTTCAGAAGCTTCCCAGTCTGTGATATCTTGTTACAGCAGCCCAAACAGACTAAGACAATGACCAAATAACTTTAGGTCTCTGGAACATACTACTGACCTCGAGAACCATGAATATTTTGTTGGCTGTCTCTATCACATGGTAGAGTTGACATATATGCTGATGTCTCAAGTTCTTCAAGGCATCAATTTCTGTTTTGACCCGGGGCAAATCACTCTGTGACAAAACATTTCATTAAATGAGCAATAAACCTATTTGGGAAGTGCTCCAAGCATCAATATCACCAACTTTAATACTAAGTAGCAAAAGCAATCAACAGCCTCAAAACAATTTGTTCAACAATATAGAAATAAAAAACAAAACTTATTTGTGTGTACATTTTAAAAAGGCCTTGAGGGTTTTATGAAAGACAAGCTCAGTGTGGGGCAATAGTAAAACATCTAGAAAAATTAAAATAATCTCAGACTCCCTTTAGAAGGTTAGCATTCCAAACAAGGAAAATGACAGAAACACTACTCAGTGTACATGCCTTGGCTACCACTTCGGTCCCAGCAATGTCCATTAAGAAGCATGCTGAGCTAAAAATTGGTGAATGTAGATTAAAGGTATTCACTGTCTCAGTCTTCCAACTTTTCAAGGAGCTTGAAATTTTTCAAAATAAGAAGTTGGGGGACTTCCTGGTGGTCCAGTGGGTAAGATTCCATGCTCCCAATGCTGAGGGCCTGAGTTCGATCCCTGGTCGGGGAACTAGATCCCACATGCATGCTGTAACTAAGAAATCCACATGCAGTAACTAAAGAGCCTGTGTGCTGCAACTGAGACCTGGCACAGCCTAAATAAATAATAAATATTTTTAAAAAAAAAAAAAAAAAAAAGAAGTTGGTTGGGGAGGAGGGTAAACCAAGTTGAAAAACTTTCAAAGTCCATATTAAAGATAGAAATCCAGATATCCATGAAGTAAACAAGTAAAATTTTATTATAAAAAGGGATTTGATCTAATGATCTGTGGTTTAATATCCAATTATCTAGGGCCATGCAACCAGATATTAGTTCTTAACCAAGAATCAATTGTAACTTTGACTATTTTGATATGATAATTTTTTTTCCTTCTTTTTTGGGGGATGTGGGAGTCTGATGACTAAAACCCTGAAAGTAATCAAAATATTTTTAAAGTCCCAAGAAGTAACTAAAATAAACATAGTAACAATAAAAAATACAAAAACAAGTTTAGAAATAATGAACTAATATCATCATATTGATGATTTAGAATAAGTTTTGAGTACTCATGTGGTAATGCATTTTGTAATAACAGTTCACATTTTGTCTGCTATTTAAGTGTTTGCTGTGTCCAAGTAAATAAGTCATACTAAAGTTATAACTGAAGTTGAAATTGCTTAAGGGAATTAATCAGTTTTGTAACCAATGTTTAAATGCTCAAGAAAAATGTTTTTTAATACCTTTTTATTAGTTTAATAGAGTATTGAGCACTGAAAACAAAAATATTGAAGGAGAGCCTGAATTGTCAGTTGATAGGTTATTAAAAATAATTTCTGATATAGATCATTGTGTGATTCTGGCATATATTTCAGAAGGAGTTCAAAGAAGTGAGTGATGTTATTATAACAAAACATATTCTCTTTGACTAATTTATGTATGTTAATCAGCACTTCCATCCTTAAAAATAAAGTAACAATTGATATTAAACTCTGTCTCGTCCTAACAAAAAGAGAGACCCCCAAAAAAGTCCAACGTGTCTCATATAAATATGCATTTTCAGTAAAGTGATTTTTATGTTTGATAATTATCAACACATAAAATGTTTGTGCTGTTTTACTCAACTGTATACTAATAATAATTATAATGCTAACTCAATCGCAAAGAATAAAAAACTTTAACCCTCAGAGATTTTTGGTCAGAGGACAAAAAAAAAGATTTAAAAAAAATTTTTTTAATTTATCTCCAAAAAGACAAACAATCACAGATGCATACTAAGAGACTAGTGAATTCTCAGCAGAAAGAGACCAGAACAAAGCATAGAAACGAAACCATACAAGAGATGGTAGAAAGAATTAGAAAAAAAAAGACCACTCAGGATGACTTCAAACACTGGGAAGGGTATATAATGCCCAAAGACCATCAAAAGAGACAGATCCTCCCTTAATAGAAAAATGGAAAACTTTATGCACATTATAGCCAAGATCACAAATTAAATGGGCTGCTTTAGAAGGTAATGAGCAACTCAATCCTAGAAGCATTCATGTAGAGGAAAAAAAGGCTGATTAAGAAAAGGATTTCATAATTTCTAATAATAGTTAGAATAAATTTTGAGTAAAATTTATTCTTTGAATAAAATTCTGGGACATAAGATCGATCTATACTATAAAGTAGATCAACATTTAGTAAGGGTATCATGAGAAGATAAAGAAGGGAAATATCAATACCCAGAAACACCTACAAGACTATGAAACAACTGCAGAAAAATGGACCCTGTCAACTTCAAATATGTGCCATTGCCCTGTATTAAAATTAAGAACAAAGTAACTCCTTCCCCAGATTACTTTTTTTTTTTAATTAATTAATTTATTTATTTGGCTGCATTGGGTCTTCATTGCTACGCACAGGCTTTCTCTAGTTGCGGCGAGCGGGAACTACTCTTTGTTGCAGTGCGCAGGCTTCTCATTGCGGTGGTTTCTCTCGTTGAGGAGCACGGGCTCTAGGCACGTGGGCTTCAGTAGTTGTGGCTCGCGGGCTCTAGAATGCAGGCTCAGTAGTTGTGGCGCACAGGCTTAGTTGCTCCGTGGCATGTGGGATCTTCCTGGACCAGGGATTGAACCCATGTCCCCTGCACTGGCAGGCAGATTCTTAACCACTGCGCCACAAGGGAAGTCCCCAGATTACTTTTTAAAACCATAGATTTATACATAACTGGCTATGGAAATATTATTCTAATAAAAGAGCAGTAACTAGAACATTAGAGCAAATTCAAGTTTTAATTCACAAAACTGATCTATAAATATTTTTTAAGTAATGTTAAACTTACCCCTAGTGCATTTTTATCCATGATTTTTATAGCTACCAGTTCTCCAGTGAGGATATGGAAGGCAAGTTTGACCTTTGCAAAGCCACCTAAGTATGGGAAAATGTATTATGAAGAGAGAAGCAAACTAACTTAAATATCATCATCAGAGCAAACTGAGAACTCAGGCACAAAAAACCTTTCCACATACTTTTATAAGGGTCTATTGATCTATATTTTTCTGAAGTTTGTGGCCCTTTCTTCTTGTTGCTTCCAAAGTGTTGGCCATGATCCTAGCCTCTCCTCATCCAATGACTAACTAAAGACTCTTTGCCATGATAGGATATCTTTAATTTTGCAATGAAGAAGTAGGAAAAAAGGATTCATTCTCTAGAAATTTGTTTTATAATTAACATTGCAATTAAACCTGCTTTATAATTAACATTGCCAGAACACAATATGAAGTTGGAGAGACAAAAGACAAGTAATATGAAATTTCCATTCAGTGTTAAAACTGTAAAAATAAGCAATTATGTTTCAAAACTGGCTCAAAAGCTGGATAAAGGTCTACATTTAGGTATCTAAAAGAAACCGCGAGCTGAGCGCTTCTAGAAAGAAGCTCCTGGTAGTTCCTCCCATGGTCTTCCTCATCTCAGTAAATGGCAACTCCATCTTCCCAGGTGCTCAGGCCAAAAATCCAGAAGCCATTTTTAGCCCCTCGCTTTTGTCTCACACCACATATCCAACCCTCCAACAAATCACACTGGCTCTGTCTTCAAAAATATATTAATGTTAAAAAAAAATATATATATATATATATATATATAAATGTTTACCTTGGGAGAAAGGCAGCAGGCACTGACTAGAAATTTCTATGTCCTGATCTGAGCAGGGAACATACGGGTATATGTGTACAAAAACTCCATCAAAATTAGTACACTTTGCTTATTTTACTATGTGTTATGCCTCAATATACTATACTTAAATGTACATATGTGTGTATATGTCTGTATACAGAATCTCACTCCTTTCTATACACAGAATCTCACTACCTTCAATTCTATCACCATCCAAGTCACCATCATCTCCAGAATCACTCACCTAAATTATTGCAATAACCTCCTAACATCTATGTTTTTCCATCCTTGCCCTCTCCCAGCCAGTCTTTTCACAACCAAGCAGCCAGAGTGAACCTTAAAAACAAAAGGTCAGACCACTACTTGGCTCAAAACTCTCCAGTGACTTTTATTCTAAATAAAATGAACCACAAGGCCCCTCCTACAATTCTCCTCTCTCTTGCTCCACTTTTTCTTACTAAAATAGGTTGAAGAATTTTAAAACTACATAAGTTAGGCTAAAAAGCTCTTGGCTGCCCAAATACACTATACTCTCAAATAGATGACCTATCCTCTCCAAGAAGAAAATAATTACCTGTCCCAACAGTTTCATATAATTCATAGTATTTGAGAAGTTCATCATAATCTTTCATAGTCCTCCTGGAAGTTTACTCAAAATTATAAAAAGAACCTGTAAGACAAAAACAAAAACAGTACATGATCAAAAAAGGAACTATTAAGAGGCTATCTCCTTCATTCTTCTTGAGATCCCTAAAAAATAAAAATAGAGCTACTGTATAAAAAAAAAAGAGAGAGACTATCGCCTTCATTCTTGTAACTACAAATATAAATAAGTCTTAGGCATATAAATGATACTGGAAAAACTGATTAGCCATATAAAAAAAATGGATTCCTATCTCACACCATACATAAGAATCAATTCCAGATCAAATAAAGACTTAAATATGAAAGGTAAGCCTTTGAAGTTTTAATATAGTATTGTCATCATTTCAGGATAGAAAAGGATCTTTTAAATAGACACAGAAAGTGCTAATCATAAAAAATAATAATAGAGAATTCTCTGGCAGTCCAGTGGTTAGGACTCCAGGCCCTCACTGCCGAGGGCCCAGGTTCAATCCCTGGTCGGGGAACTAAACTCCCACAAGCCGTGTGGCAAGGCCAAAACTAAAAAAATTTTAAAAATAGATAGATAAATTTTAAAAAGCTAGCATTATTTAAATAAATAAATAAATATTAAATAACACTGAAATTAAGAACCTCTGCATATCCAATGACATCATTTAAGAAAAAAACAACATAAATATGAGAAAATATTTGCAACACTTATAACAGTGGACTTTCATCCAGAATACATATACTCCATCACAACAATATAGAAAAAGACAACCCCACAGAAAAATAAGCAAATGAAAAAGGCATTTCACAAATAAACACAAATAACCAATAAAAAGATGAAAAAAGGCTCAATTTCATTAGTCATCAGGGATATGCAAATTAAGACTCCAATGATATACAATTTTAAGATACATGTAATGAGATACATATTTTATTATGCTTCACAACTTACGTGTGTTACATATACTCTGTTTGTTTGTTTGTTTGTTTGTTTATGGCCATATTGGGTCTTTGTTGCTGTGCACAGGCTTTCTCTAGTTGTGGCGAGCGGGGGCTACTCTTTGTTGTGGTGCACAGGCTTCTCATTGCAGTGGCTTCTCTGGTTGCACAGCATGGGCTCTAGGCATGTGGGTGGGCTTCAGTAGTTGTGGCACACGGGCTCAGCTGCATGTGGGATCTTCCCGGACCAGGGATCGAACCTGTGTCCCCTGCATTGGTAGGCAGATTCTTAACCACTGCGTCACCAGGGAAGTCCCTATACTCTTAAGTATATATCAAATAATTTATAAAAATAACACATACACACTATTATATATAAAAAAGATAAACAACAAGGACCTACTATATAGCACAGGGAACTCTACTCAATATTCTGTAATAACCAGTATGGAAAAAGAATCTGAAAAAGAATGGTTATATGTATAACTGAATCACTTTGCTATACACCTGAAACTAACACAACATTGTAAATCAACTATACGCCAATATAAAATAAAAATTAAATAAGTAAATGAATAAATAAATAATAAAAAATTAGTTGTAAAAGTCTTAGGAGGTCTTATTTGATTTTTGTCTTCCTGAGTTTTAAAATTAACTAGAATCACAAGACACCATGGGGTAAGTACACATGAGGTCATACACCAGCTTTGTCTTATTTGGGGAGGATAAGTTCCTAGTTGACTTTAACTAGAGATTAGCACTGTATCCGGCAGAACTGCTAATGCAATCAGACTATTAACTCTGAACTTTCTTGTATTCATTCATTTATCCATACAGATGTGTTTACTGAGCACCAGTGATGTGCCAGACCTGCACTTGGCACCAAGGCTATAACAGAGAAGAAATATTGTTCCTGCCCTCATAGATCTTGCATTCCAGTGGAGAAGACAAAAGGAAAATTAACAGACAACGAATTAAATAATTGTAATTTGTAATAAAGGGCTTCCCTGGTGGTTCAGTGGTTAAGAATCCACCTGCCAATGCAGGGGACACGGGTTCAATCCCTGGTCCGGGAAGATCCCACATGCTGCGGAGCAACTAAGCCTATGTGCCACAACTGCTGACCCCACATGCCACAACTACTCAAGCCCGCACGCCTAGAGCAAGTGTTCCACAACAAGAGAAGCCAACACAATGAGAGGCCTGTGCACCACAACAAAGAGTAGCCCCCGCTCGACACAACTAGAGAAAGCCCGCGCGCAGCAACGAAGACCCAACACAGCCGTAAATAAATAAATAAATAAATAAATAAATAACAATATGTAATAAATACTGGGGAAAATAAGCAACAGTGGTTAGAATGGGTCACTGAGAAGGTAATGTTTAAGTCAAGATCTAACTCAAAGAATGAGAAGCAAGAAAAAGCAAATCAGCCCTTCCCATCACAACTTGAACAACGTTTCCAATAGGAACTGTGCAGGACCATGTAAACAATGTTTCTATATGAAGCAGTTAAAATGATAATGTTCCTTTATTTGACAGACTGCTGCTTTCTCACCAAGGACATCCTCAGCACTACCTCATTCCTCCCACTTCCTGCTTCCTCAGATACCCAAATACTGAAATGCTCCTGCTCTTTGACAGTATCCATTCCAAAACTGGTCCTTGGGACTTCCCTGGTGGTCCAGTGGGAAAGATTCCATGCTCCCAATGCAGGGGGCCTGGGTTCAATCCCTGGATGGGGAACAAGATCCTACATGCACGCTGCAACTAAGAGTTCACATGCCACAACTAAGAGCCTGCATGCCACAATTAAGAAGTCCAGGGCTCCCCCGGTGGCGCAGTGGTCGAGAGTTCGCCTGCCGATGCAGGGGACACGGGTTCGTGTCCCGGTCCGGGAAGATCCCGCATGCCGCGGAGTGGCTGGGCCCGTGAGCCATGGCCGCTGAGCCTGCGCGTCCGGAGCCTGTGCTCCGCAATGGGCGAGGCCACAACAGTGAGAGACCCACATACCGCAAATAAATTAAAAAATGTAAAAAAAAAAAAAAAAAAGAAGTCCACATGCCGCAACTAAACAAACAAACAAAAAACTGGTCCTTGCTTCCCTAGCACAAGCCCAAATCCTGTAAGCCCCTTTCGACTCACTCTTACTGAGATGCCCAAGATCCTAGGGTGTATGGTTTCTCTTGATGCAGCAAGCTAAGTATACCTAATTGTTTTTTAATCACGGATGTGTCCCTAATGGTCTGTGGTTGATAGGCCTTAACAGGAATTGTTAACCCAAAAAGAATGAGAGGAAGAGCATTCCAGAAAGAGGGAATTTAGGTGCAAAGATCCCGGAGGAAGAAAAGGCTGACATGCACTGAATTTAAACTGCTTTCAGAGGTACCAGGAAAAGGAAATGCAGATTTGGAGCGGGGACAATTGGTTAGGTATATGGGAAAAAAGAAAATTGGATCTCTACCTCACACCACACACAAAATCAATTACAGTAAAGACTGTAAAGTGAAAGACAGACAATTAAGACAGATAAGGCCTTTCCTATACCAGACCCATAGCTAGAAGTGGCAAGAGGAAGAGCATGGAGATAACAATTAGAAAAGCAAGAATTCGAATAAAGTTTCATGGAAGCCAAGAAGGAAGGAAAAAAGCAACACTACTAAAAAGAAAGTTTCTAGGAAGTAGATTTCTAAATAAATTTGGAAGTGTTCCTATATAGGTTAAGTAGGTTAAGTCCTAGGACCTGAGTTTAGGTACTGCAAAATGGAGCTTTCTTAGAGGTAGACATGGGGTGCAAGCTCTCTGAACCTATATAGATAGTTTCTCTAAGGAGCTCTTCTTCCTAGGCAAGTGTGACAGGACAGGACTTGAGATTTCAACCTTGGAAAGAGATGCTTCCACACCCCTTAGAAAGCCACGCAGGAATCAGAGGGGCCCAGGGAAGTGGAGGTCACTGAGACAGCACAGCACACCAAGGGCTCTGGAGTTCACAAAGGGCTTTGAGTCCAAGACCCAGCTAGTGATAAACTCCTTTGCCTGGTCTGACTCCTGTGCACAAATCTCCTTCTGTGCCCTAGCACTGGACTAGGTATGGCACCACAGAGTTCAAGATCCCAGGATCCCACTCTCTGTAACATTTACAAAGATTAGGTAAGTATATGCATAGCCAAATGGGACTTGGGCAAAGTTCTACCTGGAAAGGGCAAAACTCATACATCTTAATTAATGCCTCTCAGTAGTGGAAACCTGGTGCTAGTGCTCATTTCTAGAGCCAGACAGTCTCCCTTCACCAACAGGCAGGGTTTTAGCAAGTCTGCTGAAGGCTCTGTGATTGGTTAAGTGGCCAGCACCATGTTTACTACTTTCAAGTTCTCTGTCCTTCATCCTGGCTCATCCAGAGCTGAGTGGCCAGCATGTTATTAAACCTTAATAACGGTATGACTTTGGAAGACCTAGAGTTATGAGTTCAACCTCAGGACTGTGGTGAGTTTATAAAGGAAAAGACAGAGCAATAGGGAAGGTCCTTGCTACAGTGAAGATGGGTATCTTCTTAAACTGAAGTGGAGAAAAAAAATGAATGAAATTATCAAAAGCCCAAGAGACACAGAGGATTTTTTTTTTTTAAGATCCCTTTAAATTTCCTTACAAAATGCCTAAAGCACTCTGATTCCAGGAATCATTTTACTTGGAGATAAAAGGTATGCTATTTAGCAAGTAAAAAGTCTTCAAAAATTTGGTCAGTGAAATGAACACTAGAGCAGAAGTTCTGGAAGGAAAAATATCAAAACCCAAGAAAAAAATCAGCTTAAAAAAAAAGGTTTTAGTAGCAATGTCAAAGCTAAAATAGCAAGAAAGATAAAGATCATGGGCAAAAGACATTCTGATCCAATAAACAATATTAGTCATTTCCTAGGAAGAGGTGGCATTGGACCAACTTAATAAGCAGGTGGAACTTTTAATCTAGCTGAATCTGCATGAACAGCGTAGGCAAACAAAGGAAGCAAAGTCAAGTCCTGATAATAGCGGAAAGCTGGTGATATAAAATGAAATATTTCCGCTTCCACTGGAGTGGCAAAAGTTGTTCCAGGCAAGGAGACAGCAGAGAGGACATATTTATTCCCCCTGGGCACCTGAGACACAGGATTAGAAATATCCTTACTAATTCAGAAACCTTTTAAAGGGCATTTGTTATTGGAGCAAATTGGGAATTAAGTGGAACCACACCCCCAAAAGACAGGAATCATAGGACTAAGAATTTTTAAAACAGGAAAAATAGCAGTAAAGGTATAGAGGTCAACACAAGGCTAAGAAACCTTTGGGATCCTGATGATGGAGAAGAGAATGAGCAGGACTTTGGAAATGGGGGAATGTTAGGCTATAAATCTGTTTAGAAAGTGGTCTGCTATAAAAGTAGGCTATCAGGTTCCTTAGAGAGCAAAGCTCCAACTAATGCAGTATTGGGGCATTCAGAACACAGGGGTTAAAGAGGAAACACAAACAGACATTTCAAAGTTTAAAAACCATGAGATGGAGGGAGTTCCCTGGTGGCCTAATGGTTAGGATTTCACTGCCATGGCCTGGATTGAATCTCTGGTCAGGGAACTGAGATCCTGCAAGCTGCACAGCTCCGCCAAAAAACAAAAACAAACAAACAAAAAAAAACATTAGATGGAAATGGACAAAGGGAAAGAAGCAGGCCTTAGGAAGTATAAGTAAGACTCCAAATTGCCACCACTGCACATGCCTAAATTCCATACAAAGGACTGGGCTATTTCAAATTGCCACACTCAGAAAGAGAAAGCAATTAGTATGATGTTGGAATTCATTTTCCCAGACAGGGATATAAGAGTGTCATAACCAACTTCTTGATAGATTTTTCCCAAATGAGTTTTGAACTTCCAGGTTATGGCCTCCAGTCAACTAGCAGAGATCAACTCTCACCAGTGTAAGACTAAATCACACACCTCCTATTTTTCTTCCTTCCATTTTGTTATTTACCCCCTTCCCTCAAATCACACCATGTCTTTAGGTGAGTAATACCAATATGGCCCTAAATTGTATCTACTGAATCCAGGGAACATCATTTGTGCTACTGTATAAGAAAACTGGTGTTTACATTGCAAAACTGCTATAATGATAGCAGATTTTACTTGGCTTTTAAATTTTGTAGAAGTGGAGCTGGTTCTAAATATTCTGAAGTGCTCTCCCTGTTTATCCTCTAGAGTCTGGAAATACAGAACACAGAAAAGACTTTTGACTGGAGTAACCCACTTGCTGCTAAAGGAAGTATATGATCAGTCAATGTGGAAGACAGCCTCCCAACTGTGGATAATGAAGAAGGAAACTAGACCCCATACACCTGAATGTCCTTCTGAATGTGACTAAGTAGAAGAACTGGAGCTATATACAATTGGGGTCTTGAACTTTTCTGAGGAAAGAAGGAATTGCCTAGATAGTGGAAGAAAATTTATCAGTAAATTTTATAAGATAGCAACAAATTGGGGGCATTTTCCTACCAACATAGTCTTATCTGGGCTATGCTATTACCTGCTGTATAATACATTTACATTATCTAGTGAGCTTGGTATGACACTGATGCTGAGGATATTTCAAATGAAAAGTAAAATACAGAATGGCATATAATGTGGCCTTGTAATACATTTAATTAACATACTGTCCTGCTCCCTTGCAGAGGCTTCTGGGAGCACCAGTAAAGAGGCATTCACTCCCAAAGGTAGTAAGGGACTGATCTGGCCATCTGGTTGGTCCATAGTAGAAATACTGAAAGGACAGATCCACTGGTGAGACACGCCCATGAAGATACAGTAAGGATGTTTCTGATTTATCCCACACAACACAGAGATAGAAACCAAAATATGAACAAAAAAGTTAGGAACACTGAGCTGTAAGCAAAACTCCAGGCACTACCTTCCCCCTTTCCACTACCAGAAGAAATACCAATTGTGAAGCTCAAGGATAATTATTCATCCTAGGAGCTAGAGGCCTGATCACTCTCCTGGGACGCCCTCCTTTGGAAGTCTCCCTTTTTCCCACTGGTCTCCCGGTAGGTCACTCCTTTTAGTGCTATAGCATTCGGTGCATATTCCCCTTTTAGTGTTAAGGCTCTTAAGCCACTACTTTGGGAAGGTGAAGGAAAAGGAAGGATTTTGACTCTGAAAAGGGGGTGATTAGACATAATACATTTCCTTGTTTACTGAACTGCCTAGTAAATTGAGTTGTACGAACAGAAATAACTCGAAACCCTTCTTTGAACTTCTTTCCCGGACCGTCAGTGTCATGGAAACATGTAATGGGAATTCACATCTATCACAGCCTCCTAGGTGGCAAGCGCTTTACCTCACCGATAACCCGGAGGCGGATACGATCCCTATCCCACTTACAGAGGAGGAAACCAGGGGTCGGAAAGGCTATCTCATCCAAGGAACCGTACTCATAAGGTGGGACTCCGGTGAAGTTCCCCAGTCTCCTGTGAGCCAGGAGCACCCTGGGCCCGAGCCGCCGTCCCCCGCGCCGCGCACGGCCGGAACCCCGGCCTTCACCCACGCGGGACACACTGACCTGAGGGCGGAGGGCCGGGAGGGACTGGGCCAGGCAGAAACACAGACGCGCCGGCCTGCCGTCCGAAGGGAACCGGTGAGCGCAGAGAGCTCCTAGAAACTTTTTGGATAGCCACGCTCTGGCCGTTTCCGCCCGCCAAGGGAATCAAACCTCGCGCGCCGGAAGGGGCGGGGACGCAGCGGCGTCTGGGCGGTCGCAGCGAGGCGGGGCGCTGTCGCCCTAGGACAGCGAGAGGGCCCAGGGAGTGGAATGGTTAAGAGGCTTCTGGAGCTTGCTGAGAGGTGAGTTAAGGCCTTGGTCTTCGACCTGGAGTGCCCCTCCCCGGAGGGCACGTGAAGATTTTCGTGGTGTCGTGAGCATACAAAGTTTTTACATAATTCAACTTTAAGTTCTCTTTCCTAAAATTGATTTGCGGAGAAGTCGCTAGTAGTCACAGTCTCATTTTCGTCCTCCCCTTGCCCAGTGGCCCTTCTCCCATCCAACAAAAGACAAGTATACCTCTCCCCTGTAAAAATCTTACTAAAATATGTTGCCACGAGGAATAAAACCCCCAGGGGACAAATTGTCCATTAGATAGCTCAAGGTACCAGAAACACCTACCTAGCATCACAGTAGAAGTCCTTCTAATACGTTTTACTGTTTGGTCATTATTTATATGACTTTCATGGGCTGCATGAATTACTACAATTGTAATGAAAATCCAGAAGGAAAAAAAAATTATAGCAAGAGGAAAGAAAAAAATATTAAGTATAAATTTATATATGTATTTTTTAAAGAGACTTTTTCTTAAAGAACGGTTTAGATTCACAGCAAATCGGAGGGGTACAGAGATTCCTCCTAAACCCTCTGTCCCAACCACATGCATAGCCTCCCCCATTATCAATATCCCCCACCAGAGTGGTACATCTGTTACAATTTATGAACCTATATTATCACCCAAAGACCACAATTTACATGAGGGTTCCCTCTTGGTGTTGTACATTTTATGGGTTTAGACAAATGTATAATGACATGTCTCCACCATTATAGTATCATACAGAGTAGTTTCACTGCCCTAAATTTTTCTGCTCTGCCTACCTGTGAAGTGGAATAGTGTTATATGTGTATTTTTATTGCAATGAAGTGTGCTATTGCACTGGATAAAAGATTTTCAAGCAAAAAAAAAAAAAAACTAAGATAACATTCTGTGGAACCAAAATATGAGTTAGGAGAAAAAAGAGGGAAAACAAGCAAGTTAAAAAGTAAATTGTTTATTTTGTTCGTGTAATTTTTATCGGATAATAGTGGGTATCAAATCATTCTGGTATTTCCAATCCATTGCATATCTTTTAAGGACTTACAGCTTTACTTTCAGAGGTTTACAATAACCAGTTGTTTTAAAAATATTTACAATTTATCCAAAAATTAAAACCTTTGTGACTATTTAAAATTATAACAAGAGAATGCATGGTGGGAAGCCATTCAGTGTTTATAGCCTGGCCTCCAGCATTATGAGAATACAGCTGAAACGGAAAGGGCTGGATTTTGAAGATGACACCGCTGTAAAAAGCTTGGAGGCAGTGCGAAGGAAGCTTTGTGCAACTCTTGGCAGGAATAAGGGTTAGCAAGGCCTCCGTGGTTCACTGCTGCTAAGAAGGCGCAGCAGTCCTGGTCGCCCTGCCATGAGGCAGAACAGCAGTCCCCAACCTTTTTAGCACCAGAGACCGGTTTCGTGGAAGACAATTTGAACATGGGGCGAGAGGAGGGGTAATGCAAGTGATGGTTCAGGCGGTAATGCGAGTGATGCGGAGCGGCAGATGAAGCTTCGCTCTCACTAGCTGGCCACTCACCTCCTGCTGTGTGGCCGGTACCGGTCTGCGCCCTGGGGGTTGAGGACCCCTGAGCTAGAATAGACGTCTCTATGGTCAAGTAGACACAGAGCCATTCCTCTCTTCCCCACCCGGTGGGGCTGCACATGAGCAGTAGCCACAGTATGGGAAAGATGGAGGAAGAGCAAAGAAGGAAGATCCCTTTGGTTCCAGAAAACCTCCTGAAAAAGAGGAAGGCTTATCAGGCCCTCAAAGCCACCCAGGCAAAGCAGGCGCTTTTGCACAAGGAGGAACAGAGGAATGGAAAAGGGCTCAAGTTTAAGCAACTAGAATGGTTTCTACATGATTCCTGGCAGCAGCTATGTGACAGGGTGCACCTCAGACGACTAGAAGTGAAACCTCATGGCTTGAAAGTGCCAGATAAATATTCTTTGGCCTTTGTTGTATTCATCCAAAGGATTAATGGGGTGAGTTCACTGGTGCAGAGGACCATTGCAAGACTTCGCCTGAATAAGATTTTCAGTGGTGTCTTTGCGAAAGTAACCCCTAAAACCATAAAAACGCTTTGTAGAGTGGAACCTTATATGACCTGGGGATTTACAAATCTGAAGTCTGTTTGGGAACTCATCTTGAAACGTGGACAAGCCAAGGTCAAGAACAAAACCATCCGACAGACGACACAGTGATTGAGGAGCACCTGGGGAAGTTTGGTTTCGTTTGCTTTGGGAGACCTCATTCATGAAGTTGCCTTCCTGGGGAAGAATTTTCAGTCGATCTCAGGGGTTTTGTGCCCTTTCCAACTCCCAGTGGCCCACCAGGCTACCAAGAATAGAGTGGGTTTCCTCAAGGAGGTGGGCTCACCTGACTATCAAGGAGAAAGCATCAGTCAGGTCATCCGGCAGCTGAACTAAACCCAGAATATTTGAAAGCACAGTGCATTTGGAAGCATGTGTTTTTGTTTTATGGAATTGTTACCCAGTATCTTCAAAATAGATTATTTTCTACTATATCTTCAGAAACTGGGGGGGAAGTGTCAGGGAAAAGATGGTGATAGTCATGGCAGGCATGGCAGGCACTTTTCATCCCACGCCAGGTCCAAGGAAACATTCCTATGTATTTTCGGTGTTGGTCACCATCCACCTCTGAAACCAGCAAAAGACTCATGCCATGGAGGAGGGATGCTTTGTCACATCTTCTATCCTGGGGTTTAATGTTGGTGAATGAATACCCAAGCATGAATACAAGACAGCAGTGGACCAACCCCAGGGACGTACTTGAGCCTAGGGGTTCCTAGGGCCTTGTTTTAGAAAGAATTGTAAGTACAATTAGAGAGAAGAGCACAAAAGCAGTGCTCGGTTGTCTCTGCTGTGAGTCCATGTTCTAACTTCAGTGACAGCGTTGTGAGCTCTCAGACTTACACAGAGCTCTAAGTGTATATGATGGCTTCCTTATCCTTGCCTGCAGCTGGCTTAATGCTTTTCTTTAGCTCAGGATTTTAACCTGTTCTTGGATCTATGAGAAGGGAAGGACACTTTCCCCAGGAAAACATGCAGAAACTCCAATTCTGTCTTGGAAGTTTAGAGTATCTGTAGACCCTACTCAGGGACCCATGCACCTTATGTGAAGAAGTCCCGCACTATCAGGATTGGTCACCCAGGCTCTGACCTTCCTAGTCTCTTCTGGTTCCATGTCCTATGGAAGACCAGAGCTTACCAAGGTAGGTTTTTCCCTTCAAGCCAAATGAGTGTTTCCTTTTAAGAACACGGTGGTAGATTACTGAGTCCCTGTGCCATCTATGACTCAGGGAAATGCCCACCATTTAGTTCTTCCGGGCTTCAGGATGGAATTCTCTGGTTTCCCTGATGATCAGTCCTCTCCTTAAACCCAAATCAGGAAAGAGTGAACCATTTTCTTGGTTTGGCATGGATGAAATTAGCAATATTTGGTCTTTTAGGCTGTAGGCAAGCAGCTTAATTGGACCCTTTCCTTATATATTCTAGACTCCAGAAGTATTGCCCTCTACCCTGCAAGTGATAATGTAGACCAACACTCCTGGAGATGTTAGACCTAAAAAGAGGGTCTGACCCTGCTTGTGTTTGTCATCAGTGTCCACCCCTAAATGGGCCTTCCCTCTGCTCCTGTCACTCACTTAGTTGCCTCAACTTGCCATCTAAGCAGTTGGTTAGGGTGTGCCAGGCCCAGCTTAAGAGCTGAAAACGTGCTTAACTATTGTGTCCCCTGGTCCTTTAAGATCAGCTCTGCTGGGGCTTCCCTGGTGGCGCAGTGGTTGAGAGTCCGCCTGCCGATGCAAGGGACACGGGTTCGTGCCCCGGTCCGCGAGGATCCCACGTGCCGCGGGGCTGCTGGGCCCGTGAGCCATGGCCGCTGCGCCTGCGCGTCCGGAGCCTGTGCTCGGCAATGGGAGAGGCCGCAGCGGTGAGAGGCCCGCGTACCGCAAAAAACAGAAAAAAAAAAAAGACCAGCTTTGCTGCAGTTTTGGTTCATGGGGCGCTCAAACATGTTACTGAGCCCAAGCTCATACTACTCGCCGCCCAACAGGCTAATAAATGGAGAGACGAGTTGTTGGGACAAGGAATAGACAATTTATTCAGAAAGCCAGAAAACTGAGAAGATGGCGGGCTCGTGCCCCAAAGAACCATCTTGCCTGAGTTAGAATTCAGGCTTTTTTTTTTTTTTTCTCCAGGCTTCTTTTATACTGAAAGGGGAGGGCGTAAAGTCAAACACTTCCTGGTTCCCGTCAGCCTCTGGAGGGGATGTGTTATTCGTTCACAGGTGAGCCTGGCCAGCTAAACAAAGGTATTTTAGCTTAATGCTCATTACCTGGGAGGCAGGGTTGCCAGAGATTGGCCGTTATGTATAATTTAAGCTTATAGGCAACATCCCTTTACTGATTAACTTGTAATAGAATACAAAATGTTCTTCCCTATTACGAACATAGCTGTGAGATTGAATTGGAGGTATTAACAGTGCCTTAAAATGTGCCAGATTATGAAGTAATTAAATTGCTTGGCTCAGGAGTTAACCTGCCAGGATTAGATGTTACAGATGTCACTCTGATACTGTGAAACATTGTAAAATCAGATGACTTTAAAATGATGTGTCAAAAAGTAATGCGAAAAGAGCAGCTGTGAGTGTGGAAGCCCAGGGTTTATATCCTGGATCTGTCTTATACTAAATATGGGAATGTTTCCAGTCTTGCCTGTAAAATGGGGCTAATATAGTCAAGCCTGTCTGCCTCACATGGTTAAGAGTAGTAAGGAAAATTACAGTTTTTTTAACTTAGAATTCTATATAAATAAAGGAGGTTATAAAAATTATTACTAAAAGTATGGTGAGAAAATTTAGATATCTACTTAAAGTTTTTCAAACTTATGTTGAGTGTACATATTCAAAAGAGCTTGAGTATTACTGACTTAAGGAGAGTAATTAGGCTGCAAGACAAAACAGTCCAGTGCAAGGAGGCAGGGCTCTGAGTTGTGGAACCTGACCTGAAAGAAATGCCTGCCCCTCTGTGAACCTGTTTCCTCAAATGGACAATAAGGAGATTGGATATGATTCTGCTGCTCCTTGTTTCTTGAGTCACTAACTGGGTGGGTCAGGCCATTTGGAATGTAACATCTCTACCAATAATAACACCATTAGCAGCAATAATAAAACCCTCTACAATTTTTTGAACGATTAATGTGCACTTACATGCATCATCTCTATAACCAAGTGTCTGCCTCTCTCACACAGGGTAATTCATGCTATTCATTCTTTTATCAGTCACCAGTGTCTACCCTATGCCTCACCCTGTTCAGGGCAATGCCAGAAAAGGGAAGAAAAGAGATGTGTCTCCTGCCCAAAGAATCTCAAAGACAGAATAGCCAGATCCATAGACAACCAACTTTAATAAAGGACCACACAGAAGCACCAAATACAAGTGCACTCAGCCGTGCTGTTTAGAGCTGGAAATGGGGAGCAATTAGTTCTGATCAGGGGATTGAGGTATTTTGTACTGGAGTTAGGCCTTGAAAAAAAAAGAAAAAGAAAAATTTGACGAGTGTAGAGCATTCCCCAGACAGGAGGAGCTCTATGTGCAGAAGCACAGAGGCAAGAAAACACAAGTCTCCTGGGAGAAAGGTATGTTGGGTGGAGCACCGGAAACAAGGGGTGTGGCAGGAAAGGAAGAGCCAGTAATCAGGGAACCCTTTGTGAAGGGCCTTGTGTGCCAGGCTAGAGTTGGGAGGGGTGCTGACCAGGAAAGGGAGATGAGCAGTTGTGCATTTTAGAGGAAGCCCACGCAGCCACTCTGCCAGCGTAAGAGTATCCGAGCCTGGCAAGGCAAGGCAAGAGCTGTGCTTCTCAGGTGGTGGAATGAGTGCCTGAATGTCAGCACCATTTGCGGCTGAGTCATCAGTGGGGACGGGAAGCAAAGGCTTCAGTCTGTTCATAGCAATACTGTTTCTCTTCTGAGGCCAGTCAGGTTAGCACACCTCAGGCTACAAACCATGCCTTGATTCTTATATCCAATCCAAGAGAAAATGGGAAGCCACACAAAGTTAAGTTTTGGGCCATAGTCCTACTAGAAAAGGAGATAGCTCCAAAAAACCTATTAAAAATATTTCAGGAATTTGAATTTGAAAACTACTTTGGGAATTTGCTAAATTTCCTAATTTCGATAATTAAATTATGGTTGTATAAGAGAATGTTCTTGTTCATAGGAAAACATGACAGTGGGGGAGAGGAGGAAGAGGAGGAGGAGGAGGCGGAGGATGATGATAGGACAAAATGTAGAATTAGTGAATCTGGGTAAGGAGTATGTGGGAATTCCTTGTTCTGTTCTATCCTTGCAACTTGCCAATAACTTTGAAATTATTTCAAAATTAAAAGTAACCCAAGGGCTTCCCTGGTGGCGCAGTGGTTGAGAGTCCGCCTGCCGATGCAGGGGACACGGGTTTGTGCCCCGGTCCCGGAAGATCCCACATGCCGCGGAGCGGCTGGGCCCGTGAGCCATGGCCGCTGAGCCTGCGCGTCCGGAGCCTGTGCTCTGCAACGGGAGAGGCCACCACAGTGAGAGGCCCACGTACCACTAAAAAAAAAAAAAAAAAAAAAAAAATGTAACCCAAAAATGTCAGGAATATGTTTCTTAATTCCATTTATCCCTTAGCACCTACCACAGGATCTTAACATTCTGTAAATAACAATGATTTATCTCTTGAGTTCCATTCTCTGCTAGGCACTACTAGGGGTTGTATACACGTTATTTCTAATCCTGCAGAGTAGGTATTCTTACTCCTATTTTACAAATGAGGAGACTGAAGTTCAAGAAGTTTAAGTATCTGATAAGAATAACAGCCAGGAATCCAAAGCCCAGGATTTTTCTGCTGTAATTCTCAGTTAATTTTTGTTTAATGAAATATGAGAGACGTTTGAATAATTTAAGGCACCATACAAATATAAGAGACTTTATGAATTACCGAGAATTATGATGAACACTCTGATCTAAAGAATACCCTCATCAATAGGAAAAGGCTAAATGTCAGTGGACTACTGTGCAACCAACTTTTCAAAAGAATTAGGTAATATACTGCCATTAGGGTTGCCAAAGAAAATGGCAGTATGCTGGGACATATTTACACTAAGAAAATTATCCATTATCCAAAATTCAAATTCAACTGAACATCTTGCATTTTTATTTGCTATATTTGGCAACCCTAAACGCCATGAAACGATGTCTGTTTTCTAAGTGAACAAAATAAGCTACTGATATAAACAAAAACACAGCCCCATTTTTGTTTAGAAAAATGTGTAAGTACAGGAAAATGTCTGGGAGGATATACTTTATAGTGTTAACATTCTCTCTAGAAAATGGAATTAGGATAAGGTATGGAAAGAAGATTTAGTGTTTACTTTCTATACTCTATTTTGTGTATTTTTAGTTGAAATCTTCATTGAGAAAATTATAGATTTGTATGCAGTAGTAAGAAATAATGCAGAGAGTTCTGTTGTATGCTTTGCTCAGTTTCTCTCTAAATTGGAAAAAAAAAACAAAACTCTTTTTTCTGTACTACTACTCACACTGAACACTTCTGACACCAGTTGGGTGTCTACAGTTCAATTCAATTCTGACACTATCTACCTGAAATTGGCATTAGACCCCAATTGTTAAGAGCTTAGTCCCACAAAACTGCTCCCACTTCAGATGCCAATCTGGAATCCAGGCTTCCTGTACTTCTGACCAAGCAGCTATAAATCATGGGTTCTCATGACCCCCTTCTTGAGTTCAATAACCTGCTAGAGCAGCTCACAAAATTCAGAAAAATTAGTTTATTTACTACATTACTGATTTATTATTAAAGGATACAACTCAGGAAGAGCCAAATGGAAGAGATGCATAGGGCAAGATGTATGGGAAGGGGCGCAGAGCTTCCATGCCTCTCCAGGACCGTCACCCTCCCAGCACCTTGATGTATTCAGTACCCTCTCCAAAAGCTTCAGTTAGGGTTTTTTACAGAGGCTTCACTATGTAGGCATGATTGATTAAAACTTCCAACCCTTGGGACCTCCCTGTGGTTAAGACTCCATGCTCCCAATGCAGGGGGCCCAGGTTCGATACCTGGTCCGGAACCAGATCCTGCACACCACAACTAAAAGATCCTGCACACTGCAACTAAAGATCCCGCGTGCTGCAACTAAGATCTGGCGCAGCCAAATAAATAATAAAATAAATAAATAAATATTTTTTTAAATTCCAACCCTCTAATCACATGGTTGACTTTCCAAGCAAAAACCAGTCCCCCATCCTTAGGAGCTTTCCAGGATCCTCCAGCTACTAGTCATCTCATTAACAACAAAAACACACTTACTACTTCAGAGATTACAAGGGTTTTAGAGCTGTGTGCCAGGAAAGGGGGAGTGGGGAGGGCAGACACAAAATATGTATTTCTTATTATGTCACACACCACCAGTGGTAACATTTTGCAAAACAAATTCATCCAAGCTGTTGCATGCATCAATGGTGCATTCCTTTTTATTGCCAAGTAGCACTTCGTGGTTGGATGTACCACAGTTTATTTAACCATTCACCTGTCAAAAGCCATCTGGGATGATCACAGTTTGAAGCTATTACAAACAAAGCTGCTATGAGCATTTGTGTGCGGGTTATTGCATGCATTTTTAAACTAATTTTTAGATCTAAAAATAATAGATTATATAAAAATGTTATAACACCAATCTGACAAAAATAAATAAATTGCAAAGCAAACAACAAACTGGGAAAGATTTATAATGTATACATAGACAGAATAAACTGGTAGCTGAGATGGCCTCTGGGGAACTGGTTGACCAAAGGAAAGGGAAGGAAAGGCTTCTCACCACTTTGGCTTTATACATTTTGAATTTTATACTAGGCTTGTCTATTACCCTTTCAAAACTGAATTGTTTTTCAAAGTAATACCTGCAGTTTAAACATAAATTGCAACAGGTATGATTACTTACAATTAAAAAAAATCTTTTAATGAATGACCTTCTGGATGGAAAGAAAAAAAAAAGAAATCTGTATGTGGACAGTGGTTTCAGAGCTAGATAATCCTCTCCAAATGGCCTTCACTCCCAGAACCTGGGAACCTGGGCAGGAAGTGTTGCTCTGATTGGAAATAACAGAATTTATGAAAATCACCAAAATTTAGAAACCTGGCCCACCCAAAGAGCAAGATTGTGTGTTGCCCATGAAATAAAGATGTTTCCCTCAAATCTTTACCAGGAGAACAAAAAACAGCCAAGTAAAAGGGTCACAATTATCAGAGAAACACTAATCCAGGAAAATAAGTTGTCAGTGACAAAAGTAGAGAAGGAGAAACAAAAGCAAAAATAAACAAATGAGACCTAATTAAACTTAAAATCTTTGCATAGCAAAAGAAACCATCAACAAAACAAAAAGACAATCTACTGAATGGGAGGAAATATTTGTAAATGATATGACCAGTAAGGGGTTAAGATCCAAAATATGTAAACAGCTCGTACAACTCAATATCAAAAAAAAAAACCTGATTAAAAAATGGGCAGAAGACCTGAATAGACCTTTTTCCAAAGAAGACATACAGATGGTCAATAGGCACATGAAAAGATGCTCAACATCACTAATCATCAGAGAAATGAAAATCAAAACCACAATGAGAGGGGCTTCCCTGGTGGCGCAGTGGTTGAGAGTCCACCTGCCGATGCAGGGGACACGGGTTCGTGCCCCGGTCCCCACATGCCGCGGAGCGGCTGGGCCCATGGGCCCGCGGGCCCTGGCCGCTGGGCCTGCGCGTCCTGAGCCTGTGCTCCGTGACGGGAGAGGCCACAGCAGTGAGAGGCCCACGTACCGCAAAAAAAAAAAAAAAAAAACACAGTGAGATATCACCTCACACGTGTCAGAATGACTATCATCAAAAAGGCCACAAATAACAAATGTCGGTGAGAATGTAGAGAAAAGAGAACCTTTGTACACTGTTGGCAGTAATGTAAATTGGTGCAGCCATTGTGGAAAACAGTATGGAGGTCCCTCAAAAAACTAAAAATAGAACTACCATATGATCCAGCATTTCCACTCCTGGATATATATCCAAAGAAAGTGAAACCATTAATTCGAAAAGACACATGTACCCCAATGTTCATAGCAACATTATTTACAATAGCTAATACATAGAAGCAACCTAGGTATCCATCAACAGATGAATGGATAAAGATGTGGTATATACACACACACACACACACACACACACACACACACACACACACACACACACACACACAATGGAATATTACTCAGCCATTAAAAAGAATGAAATTTTGCCATTTGCAACAACATAGATGGACCTGGAGGGTATTATGCTTAGTGAAATAAGTCAGACAGAGAAAGACAAATACTGTATGATATCACTTGCATGTGGAATCTAAAAAATAAAACCAGTGAATATAACAAAAAAGAAACTGACTCACAGATATAAACAGCAAACTAGTGGTTACCAGTGGGGAGAGGGAAAGGGGGAGGGGCAAGATGGGGATAGAGGATTAATAGGGACAAACTACCATGTATAAATTAAGCAACAGGGATATATTGTATAGCAACAGGGAATATAGCTAATATTATATAATAACTTTAAATGGAATATGATCTATAAAAATTTTGAATCACTATGTTGTACACCTGAAACTATATTATATTGTAAATAACTACACCTCAATTTTTTTTTTAAGTGGAGAAGGAAAGGGACCTGAGTAGAGCATTGAGGAAAGAAGGCCAACTTCTAAGACATAAATACTGTGTATCCAGTCCCTGTGGGTGGAGGACTTGTCAACAGAGGAGAGACTGAGCAGGGCAGCAGGGCAGCAGGGAGAATTCTGAGCCCTTTCAGAGCCAGAGGGGACTGTCCCACAGCAGCATCCCAGCACCTTGCCTCTAGCCTGCACACTCTGATCAATCTTCTGGGAGCTGAGAGTGGCCCACGTGTCTGTTGTCCTCCTGTGAAGGACCCTACAAGCTTTGGCTTTCTCTAGTAGTCTGGGAGTTTGGTGACTGCTGTGAACACCCCAAAACTGGGATCTTCTAAGTTTGTGAAGCCTGAGGTATAGTTCTCAGAAGAATACATATTCCACCTCTGTGATCATACAGCCTTATGCTCACATCTCCAGTAGTCCACTTAGCACCAAGGCTCGTGGCCAACTGGTCGAGTGTTACTCCTCCAGAAAGACTCTGTAACTCTAGAGACCAGAGTCTGTGTCTATGTGGCTTATCCAGCCTAGTACACAGTAGGAGCTCAATAAACTTTCTTTTTGAAGTACTCTGTGTGTGTGTGTGTGTGTGTGTGGGAGAGAGAGAGAGAGAGAGAGAGAGAGAGAGAGAGAGCGAGAACTCAGCTTAATTTTGAATTTAAATCCCCATTTTGCTAAAGGAGCAGAAACATAGTCTTTGGAGTCCACCCCTCAATTTCTCCCTCATCCCATTAAGATGATGGAGGTAAGCATCTGACCCTTGGTCATCAGCCCATGCCAGTGGCTCCTGCTACTGCTCTCATTCCTGACAGCCAGGCCTTCTGCCTGGAAGCTCTTTTCCCCTCTGTGCCATCTAAGAGTATGGGAATCAGGGTGCTCCCTCCTCCCAGGCTTCAGCTTTACCTCTTGGGGCTCTGTCCAGAAGGCAGGGCTTGTCCCTCAGAACGCCACTAAGGTCTCCATCATCAGGACTTCCCCTTTGTCTTTTCTTTTTTCCAGCCTCAGGGAAATCTCTTCTCTGTTTGAGGATGGGGTTCAGGAAGCCCTGCTCTCTCCCACAGAGATTTTGTCTATTCTTGGAGTCTTCTCTATGGAAATGCACACATTTTTGGACACCAAAGCAAGAGAGACTCCTTTGATTTTTCTTTCATCTCTGTCACATTCTTTCCATAAGGACAAGACAACAAAAAAGGCAGCACCTTGAATGAAGGAGGGTGTGGGGGGATGAGTTGAGGGGAGAGTAGTAAACCACATGGAGAAAGGAATATAATTAAACATCACAAAAAATGTTATGTTATGTCATAGCATGACAACTGAATACATAAACCATAATGGAAAAGAATATAAAAAGAATGTATATATGTGTATAACTGAGTCACCTCGCTGTACACCAGAAATTAACTCAACATTGTAAATCAACTATACTTCAATTAAAGAAATAGATTTTTTAAAAACTCAATACATTTTAAATGGCATGTAAATAAATGAGCATCCACATCTGCTGAGGAAAAAGTGACATTGCGTTGTCTCCCAGCTCCAATTCAGCTGCAGCACTGTGCCCAAGAGCCGCGACCATCAGAAGAACTGGTCTTCTGGAGGGTCATCTTCTACAGCCACCAGAGCCCACAGATCACCCTCCTTGGCTACAAACAGAATCTTAAAATAGCTTTAACTCTCTGTTCAGAAGCTATTCATGCCAGCCGGGATTCCCAGAATCTCTGAAGCTGGATTGGAGTGTGGAAAGCCCAACCTGTTCACTCCGAGGAATATTTCTAGGTTCAGGCGAGGCAGCAGATCCAAGAGCAGGAAGATTCAGGCCAGTACTTTGGGACAAGATGGGCTGCAGCTGAGGCATTTTGCACCTGTCTGCTTGGCCTCTGTTGTGCACTCATTCCTCTGCAACAATTATTGTGGAGCCCTCCTTGCCATGAGTTCGTCACAGAAGAGCTTCCTTGGTTCTGCCTCCCCACCAGCAGAGCTGGCAGAAGACTCTGGGACGTGTGTAGATCTGAACTGAAGGAGAAATAGGAGGGCTGAGGTGAAGAAATGGCCGTGGCCACAGTAAGAAGGCTCACTGACAGTCTTCTGAAACCTCCAACCCCATAGTCATGATACCACCATGCCCTTGAGAAGGGCTTGCAGATCCCTTAGGGGACCCTAGGGAGTTCACACACCTTCCACCCCCAAGTTCAGGAGGGACCTGCACCAGGCTTGGAACCTTCAGAATCAGGGCCTGGATTCTAAGACACTCCAGTGAGCAAGCATATGACAAGTGCTTTCTGTGTATAGAGACAGAAATGAAAGTGATACCACTCACTCATTAACCCACTAGACAAATAGCTACTGAGCGCCTGCAAGTCCCTGCTCTCAAAAAGCTTACCTTCTAGTGGGTGAGACCTTCTAGTGAAATCACATAAATAAGTGATTTCATTTTGGATTGTGACACATGCTGACTAAGAAAACTAAGTAGGGACAGGGGATAGAAAGTGATGCAGAGAGAGAGTTGCTGTTTTATTTTTATTCATTTTTATTGAGGTGTAGTTGATTTATAATATTATACTAGTTTCAGGTGTTCAATGTAGTGATTTAGTATTTTTACAGATTATAATCCATTAAAAGTTATTATAAGATAATGGCTATAATTCCCTGTGCTATACAATATATCCTTGTTCCTCATCTATTTTATACACAGCAGTTTGTATCTCTTAATCCCACATCCCTATCTTGTCCCTGCCTCCTTCCCTCTCCCCACTGGTAACCACTAGTTTGTTTTCTACATCTGTGAGTCTGTTACTGTTTTGCTCTATATAGCAGCACTATTTACAATAGCCAAGGCATGGAAGCAACCCATGTGCCCATCAACAGACAAATGGATAAAGAAGACATGGTATATACATATACAATGCAATATTACTCAGCTGTAAAAAAAAAAAAGAATGAATTTCTGCCATTTGCAGCAATGTGGATGAACTTAGAATATTATACTTAGTGAAATAAGTCAGAAAAATACTGTATGATATCACTAATACGTGGAATCTAAAAAATAAACTAATGTATATAGCAAAACAGAGAGCTGCTGCTTTTGATAAGGCCATCTGGAAAGACCCCTCTGAGGAGGTGATGAGAGAGCAGAGGTGTGAAGGGCCAGAAATAGAGAGCCATGTGAAGATGGGAAAGAACATTCTACACAGAGGGAACAACAGAGACAGGTTCTGAGCAGGACCAGGCTTGGCATGTTCAAAGAAGGCCCACGTGCCTGGAATGAAGGCAGCAAGAGCAGAGAGGCTGGCAGATAGATGGGGAGGTGAGAGCCACCAGATTGCGTAGGGCCCTGCAGCCCCATGAAGTACTCCAGACTGCATTCCAAGTGTGATGTAAAGTCACAACTGGGGAGTGATATGACTGATTTACATTTTGAAGACCAGAAGGCAGCTGTGTAGGCAATCAGCTGGAAATGGGAAGAGTTTAAGCAGTAAGACCAGTCAAGAAAGCTACTGCTGTCCAAATGGATGATGGTGGCTTGGATTTGGGTGACAGTAGTGGATGGTGAAAAGTTGTTGGGACACTGGATATATTTTGAAGGAAGAATCTTCTTGGGGAGTGAGGAGAAGAGAGGAGTCAAGGATAGCTCCAAAGTTTATGAGCTGAGCAACTGGGTGAATCGTGATATCATTGACTGAGATGGTTATATATAGGGGCTGGGAGGAGGTCTGGAATCAAGAATTCTATCTGAGGCTTTGTTAATTTTGGAACAGCAAGTAGGCAGCTAGATATGTGATTCTGGAACTCTGGAGATAGATTGAGACTACAGACAGACTGGGGAGTCATCCGTGCAGAGGTGGTATTTAAGCTCCAGGACTAGATGAGATGAGTAGGAAGAGAGTGGAGATGGAGAAGAGGTTTGTAAATTGCACACCAGGACATGCCACCACGATGTGGTCAGGAAGAGAAGGAGTGGCTGAGAAGGTACAAGGAGGAGCACATGGTGACTGGGAAGGCCTGGAGAGGAAGTGCATCAAGGAGTGCATCAAAAGCTGCTAGGAGATTAAAAATAAGATGAGAACTGAGAGTTAACCATTTGCTAAGGAAGATGGAACCGGTGGTAACCTTTCAGAAAAGCGCTAAGGGGCTTGCCTCACTGAAGTCAACTGAGGAGAAAATGAAAGGTGAGGACAAGAGTGAAGAGAATGAGAGAATCCCAGCAGGAAACACGTGGCCCCTCCAGCTGCACGGTTTTAAGAGCCATCTTAATGAAGATACTCTACTGAGGTAGGTGGAGTAAGAGTACTAAAGGGGAAGTTGAGACTCCCAGGGAATAGAATAGCAGGAAGCTGAGGCCTGAGGGGCAAGAGAGGTATTAACTGAAGCAGGGTGAAAAGCCATGGAAGAGGGGCCACCAGGCACAGAAGTTGTAGTTGAGGAAAGCAGCATTCGGAAACAGAGTGAGGTGGGGAAGAAGCCTGAAGAATAAATCGGGGTGAATTCAATTGGAAGTCATTGGAAGCCAGCAGGTAAGGCAACCTGGTGATAGAATCCACAGAAGCCAGCTTCCCAGAGCAGGGATGGGTGGAGAATGAATGGGGGTGGGGTATGGAAGGGAACACGAAAAAAATCAGTAGAGCTGTAAGCTGGGGGAGGACAGCAAGTACAGGTGACTCCAGTACAAACCAAAAGAGAAGGCAGCAGGCTGCAGAAATGGTAGAGAGGAAAAGCATAGACATCAAATCCTGGCCTCACCACTGTTTTACCATGGACACAGTGATTAGCATTCCTGGGAATTGTTAGAATTAAATGAGGAGACTTTCCTGGTGGTCCAGTGGTTAAGAATCCGCCTGCCAATGTAGGGGACACGGGTTCAAGCCCTGGTTCGGGAAGATCCCACATGACGCGGAGCAACTAAGCTCGTGCGCCACAAATACTGAACCTGCGCTCTAGAGCCCGTGAGCCACAATTACTGAGCCCACGTGCCACAACAACTGAAGCCCGCGCGCCTAGAGCCCATGCTCTGCAACAAGAGAAGCCACCGCAATAAGAAGCCCGCGTACCGCAACAAAGAGTAGCCCCCGCTCGCCACAACTAGAGAAAGCCCACGCGCAGCAACGAAGACCCAACACAGCCAAAATACATAACTAAATAAGTAAAATTTAAAAAAATAAAAATCATGGTGATTTAATGTAGATTCAGTGAGGAAGACCTGTCCCGCCTTCTGGGATCTCTGCTGAAAAGTGTTTCTTGTTCTGCTGCTTGAACCTGTGGCTATGTGTGCTGTTACCACCTGGTGGCAGCATGCCCCAATCATGAGTTTCATTGGAGAGCCGACTCCTTTTAAAACGTTATGGACAGAAAGACAACCAGACATTATGGACCTCCTGATGAAGTGCACAGCACCACCTTTGAAGTAGCCTTGCCAAAAAAGCAGACCTGAGTCCAATTCAGGCTCTGGATCCAACTACCAATTTACAGAAAATACAGGGATGAAAGAGCCACGTTAAACAACCTCATGAGGATGCAAAGCAGCAAAACCAGAGTATGGAAATCTCTATGGGACAAATGCCTTAGTTTCTTAACAACAACAAAAACAAAAGGGCAAGGAAAAGACAAGGCTGGAAGAGGAATCTTCAGATTAAAAGAGACCAAAGAGGGCTTCCCTGGTGGCACAGTGGTTAAGAATCCACCTGCCAATGCAGGGGACATGGGTTCGAGCCCTGGTCCAGGAAGATCCCACATGCCATGGAGCATCTAAGCCCGTGCACCACAACTACTGAGCCTGTGAGCCACATCTATTGAGCCCGCATGCCACAACTACTGAAGCCGGCTTGCCTAGAGCCTGTACTCTGCAACAAGAGAAACCACCGCAATGAGAAAACCGTGCACCGCAATGAAGGGTAACCCCCGCTCGCCGCAACTAGAGAAAGCCTGCGTGCAGCAATGAAGACCCAACGCAGCCAAAACATAAATAAAGTAAATAAATTTTTAAAAAAAGGACTGAAGAGACAAGTTAACATATCACAATAAAAAAAGTGTTCAGGGAAATATGAATGCTGACTGGATTTTGAATAATATTAAGAAATCACTGTTGAATTGGGGGAGTGGGTTGGTCTGGTGGTTATTTTTTTCAAAGGAAGTACTTTAATATCTCTCTTTTTTAAAAGATACATATTGAAATATAGGATGTATATTTGTAAAGATAGGATGTCTGATATTTACTTCAAAATAATCTGCGGAGGGCAAGGGGATGAGGAGCCAAAAGCAAATTGGCTGTGAATTAATTATTGTTGAAGTTAAGTTATAGTACTTGGACTTTCATTATTTCCTTGTGTTATGGACCGTATATGTCTTCCCAACATTCTTATGTTGAAGCCCTAACCCCAAATGTGATGGTATTAGGAAGTATTAGGAGATCATGAGGGTGGAGCCCCCACTAAGAGGGTTAGTGCTCTTATAAGAACAGGAGGAGACACCAGATCTCCCTCTTGTGAGGGTATAGAAAGAAGGCAGCTGTCTGCAAACCAGGAAGAGGGCCTTCACCAGAACTTGACCATGCTGGTACCCTGATCTCAGACTTACTAGCTTCCAAAACTGAGAAACAAATGTCTGTTGTTTAAGCCACCCAGTCTATGGTATTTTGTTAGGGCAGCACAAATATACGGTAGTTGTGGTCAGCAACATGTCAGTCACAGGGAAGCTTTTTAGAAATGCAGAGTCTCAGGCCCCACCCCAGACCTATGAGTCAGAATTGTAGTTTAACAAGCTCCCCAGGTGAATCATAGGAACACTTAATGCTTAAGAAGCATCAAATTACATTATTCTGGGTTGCCATGGTGGCGCAGTGGTTGAGAGTTCGCCTGCCGATGCAGGGGACACGGGTTCGTGCCCCGGTCTGGGAAGATCCCACATGCCACGGAGCGGCTGGGCCCGTGAGCCATGGCCGCTGAGCCTGCGCATCCGGAGCCTGTGCTCCGCAACGGGAGAGGCCACAACAGTGAGAGGCCCGCGTACCGAAAAAAGAAAAAAAAAATTACATTATTCTTTCTACTTTTGTGTATGTTTGAGATTTCCACAGTAAAAATATAAAAACTAAGAAATTATAAAAAGAAACTTTATAATGTATAGCAAACATTACATCAAAGATGCTCATTAAATATTGGTTGAGGTGAGCAGATGCTGCCCAGATAGCAAATATTTCTAATTTTCTTATCAAAAATAAGTGTATCATAATTTCAGTATGTTATGATTAAAAATACAGCACATACCAATATATTTGATCTTTGCAAAAGGCCTCTAAAGTAACCTTTTGTAACAGATTTCAGGGATGAGTAAAATAAAGTGTAGAGAGACCAAGTGACTCATCCAAGATCTCACAGGTTTTAAGTGGAAAAACTAGGACTTCTAACTCCAAAACCCATTTTCTTTCTACCACTACATCATAATTCTAGGAATTGAAATGTGTCCCAGGCTTTTGTAGTTTGTTTTTGTATAATTTGGTTTGGGTTTTAGTCTTATATATGCGTATTTTATTTATTTATTTATTTATTTATTTATTTATTTATTTATTTATTTATTTATTTTTGGCTGCGTTGGGTCCTCCTTACTGCATGCAGTCTTTCTCTAGTTGCAGCGAGCGGGAGCTACTCTGTTGTGATGCATGGGCTTCTCATTGCGGTGGCTTTTCTTGTTGCGGAGCACAGGCTCTAGGCACGCGGGCTTCAGTAGTTGTGGCACGTGGGCTTAGTATATATGGCTTGCAGGCGGCTCTAGAGCGCAGGCTTAGTAGTTGTGGCACACAGGCTTAGTTGCTCCATGGCATGTGGGATCTTCCCGGGCCAGGGCTCGAACCTATGTCCCCTTCATTGGCAGGCGGATTCTTAACCACTGTGCCACCAGGGAAGTCTCTATATGTCTATTTTTAAAGTTTCTTCTTATAGCATGGCTTGTTGGGCCACAATTATTTTTACTTCCCCCTTTGATCTCTACTGACGTTCTGCTGTGAATATAATACAGCTCTGGCTTTTAAATCTTACTTTATTCAAGAGACAATTATCTCAGTCCTTGAATTTATCTCATTCATAAGATCTTGAAACTTGAATACTTAAATGACGGAGTTATGAGAATGGCATCAGTGTTTCATGAACTTGTTTGTATGTTGAAATCACTTGGGGAACTTTAAAACTTCCCAATGAAAAAAAAACTTCCCGATGGCTAGAGTCTCTGAGGGAGGGATGCCGGCATAAATTACCCAGGCAATCCCAGTGGGCAGTCTGGTTTGAGAACCAGTGATCTAGCTATTCTCATTGGAAGCAATGCTACCTAGGGAACACTTCGGAAATATAGGGGGGAATTTTGATTACCAAAATATTAAAAATGGCTAAAATTTAAAACAATAAGTGATGGTGAGGATGCAGAAAAACTGGATCGCTCATACGCTGCTGATGAGAATGTAAAATGGTGCAGCTGCTCTGAAAAATAGTTGGGCGGTTCCTTTTAAAACCAAAAATGGACTTAACATATGACCCAGCAATTTCACTGTTAGGCATTTACCTCAGAGAAATGATAATTTATTTTCACACAGAAGCATGTCCATGAATGTTCATAGCAGCTTTATTCACAATAGCCCTAAATTGGAAACTGCCCAAGTGTCTTTCAATAGATGAATGGTTAAATAAACTGTGGTACATCCATACCATGCAAGATGGCTAATTTTATGTGTCAGCTTGACGAGCCACAGGGCACCCAGATTAAATGTTATTTCTGGGTATGTCTGGATGAGATTAGCATTTGAATTGGTGGACTCAAAGCAGATTACATCCCCCACCCCCGCATTTGGGTGGGCATCATCCAATCAACCAAGAGCCTAAACAGAACAAAGGCAGAGGGAGGACAAATTTACCCCTTTTTTCCTGCCTCACTGCTTGAACTGCTAGGACATCTCATCTCCTGTTCTACCCCTGGACTAGGATTTACACCATCAGCTCACCTGGTTCTCAGGCTTTGGGACTCTGACTGAATTACACCACTTGCTTTCCTGGGTCTTCAGCTTGCAGACAGCAGATTATAAGCCTTCTAGCCACCATAATTGCATGAGTCAATTCCTCATAATAAATCTCTCTTTCTCTCTCTCTCTCTCTCTCTCCCTCTCTCTCTCTCTCTCTCTCTCTCTCTCTCTCTGGCGCGCTCTCTCTCTCTCTCTCTCTCTCTCTCTATATATATATGTATATATATATATACACACACACATACATATCTCTATAATATATATACATATATATATATATATATATATATCACTATATATCTCTCTATCTCTATCTCTATCACCTGCCACCTCAAGGTGGCCTTGGGCAGGTCTCTGCAGCATCTTTCACTGCCTCAGCACCACCTGCCCAGCCCTTGACAATGTTCGGAACATGTCCTCATCCTCATGGAACTTGACTATGAAATGGGCAGGAATTAATGTGTCCATTTTACAGATAGATAAACTGAGGCTCTGAGAGTTGCCTGCTCAAAGCGGCTGAGGACAGAGCAGAGAGTCTGGAGAAAGCAAGATGGGGATGAGGAAGATTTAAAAGTGTAAAGGTGAGGAGAGGAGGAGGAAAGTGTCATTGCTAACCCTCTGGTGGACCGTGATCTCAGACAGATCTCAGAATAATATATTATTGTTTTAACCACTGAGTTTTGGGGTGTTTGTTAGGCAGCAAGAAATAACTATTCTCAATGGCTCAAGGCATCCCCTGCTGGAAAGCAAATACTATTACCTTTAATAAAAAGGTATGGGTACCTTTTATAGGACAAATTTTCCAACATATGTATGTATGTATAATATATATATACCTAAACATCAAATTTCAACATATTTTGCATCGCCTCCAAAACTCTGGCAAATAGACTGCAAAGCAAGGACTGAGTAAACTTTGCAACAATACAGCCTTAAATAGTCGAGCCATTTCCAATTTTCATGATGTACATGCAAACTGTAATTGAAAGGACCATGGGTCTCAGCAGGCTTCCAAGTCAAGATTGGACTCTATCAACAGATTAATTCCAGCTTGGGAAACTGGGTACACAAATGGAATTCTTGAGAAAGACCTGCCAAGGCGATTTGCCTTATGAAATTCTTTTGGCCACTCCCATTGCTGTACTTTGTACCAGACCACCCATGTGGATATGCATATTTCATTGCAAGCCTTCCTGGAGATTGGAGACAAGCCACAGCCACACCAAAAAGCACTAAAAACTAAGTACTACTGACTCCTCTCCAAATCACAGGTACCATTTAGGACTACGATAGCCTGAAAGGGAACTCCTAAGTTTTCACTGCTCTGTAGTGGCTTTCACCTGGAAAGAGAAGAGACATCCATAACTCACTAAGAGATACCCACTGTGAAGTATTCTTGGAGAACTGTGTGGATATGCAGGATAAATAACCCTAGGACTAGCTGTGTGAACTGGGAAACCTCAGAGTGAATCCTGCCTATAGGATTCCTTGCAGTCTTTACCTTACTTGTGATGGTGGTTTGCTGATGCCTACATGGAAGATCTTCCTTCCCCCTCACTCACCTTCCCCAGCACACAGTGATGATGAACAGCAATTATCCCTAGAAAGGCATATCCATGGCCCAACAAATGCATAGGTATGTATTTGTGGATTCGTCTATCCCAACAGGGGAGAAAATGATGAGGAAAGCAGCCCCTTCCCAATGAAACACTGGAAAATATCATGCAGGCAAAACTCAGTTATCAAAAATATCTCTAATGTTTTGGGACTTCCCTGGTGGTCCAGTGGGTAAGACTCCGCCCTCCCAATGCAGGCGGTCCAGGTTTGATCCCTGGTCGTGGAACTAGATCCTGCATGCATGCTGCAACTAAGAAGCCCACATGCTGCAACTAAGAAGCCTGCATGCTGCAGCTAAACAGCCCACACGCCGCAAGGAAGATCCCACGTGCCACAACTAAGACCTGGTGCAGCCTAAATAAATAAATATTAAAAAAATAAAAACCTCTAATGTTTTACTCACCTGCACAAATACTATAATGCTTTTATAAGAATTCTAAATACTTTGTTGGACAAATAACTGATTTCTTTCAAATAAATGTTATTGCTGCTCTTTCAAAAAGCCTTTTTAAAAAACAAAATAAGGCTTTTTATATTGGAAATTTTGAAATATATGTAAGAATGGACAGAATAATATAATGAACACATACACTCATCAACAAGCTACAACACTTATCAACTCATGGTCAGTCTGGTTTCATCTATACCCCTGCCTACTACCCTCCTGCCCAGATATCGTATCTTGTCATATAAATATTTTAGACATCTCTAAAAATGAGAATTATTTTAAACCATAACCACAATGCTATTCTCACATGTAAAAAAGTTCATACAACTTTCTTAATATAATCAAATATCCAGAGTGCACATTTCCTTAATCATCGCATTTTTTTCCCAGTTTGCTCTAATCAGGATTCAAAGCATAAAGATCTATACTTTGTAATTGGTGGCAATGTTTCTTAAGTCTCTTTTAATATGTAGGATTTTTCTTATTCTTTTTCTCTTGTGATTTTTAAAAGGAAATGGTACTATTTACCTATAGAGTTTGTAATCAAATTGTTTTGGTTTTTTTTTTTTTTTTTTGGCTGGGTTGGGTCTTCGTTGCTGCGCACGGGCTTTCTCTAGTTGAGGTGAGCAGGGGCTTCTCTTTGTTGCGGAGCACAGGCTCTAGGTGCGCAGGCTGCAGTAGTTGTGGCGTGCAGTCTCAGTAGTTGTGGCACACAGGCTTAGTTGCTCCACGGCATGTGGGATCTTCCCAGACCAGGGCTCGGACCCGTGTCCCCTACATTGGCAGGCGGATTCTTAACCACTGCGTCACCAGGGAAGTCCTGTAATCAAATAGTCTTTTTGAAGTTGGCTAACTTTTGATTACAAGATGTGTAATTAATTACAGAGTGTCACAATGTCTCATCTGCCCTACCTGTGTCCAAGGGTTCTCCTCCAGTTCAGTAGTGTGATCACAAGGTACTTTTTGGAGGAGACTCTGAGGTTTTACTGCTGGATAAAAGGAAGTCTCTATTTTGATGGGTTAAGGAATTAGAGTTTCATGATCCTAACCTCTGGCTGCAAAAGCAGCCATAAACAATATGTAGATGAACAGTTGTGTTTTTGTGTTTCAAAAAATTTTATGGACCTTGATTAATTCTTATTATTAGTCTCATTTTGACTTTTCTCAATCATTGAAAATGTAAAAATCATTCGTAGCTCACAGACTTTAGAAAAACAGGCATTGTACTGGATTTAGGCCACAGGAAGGATTTGACCTACTGGCCATAATTTGCTGACCCTTACCCTAGATCATAACTTCTATACAGATTTTCCCAAATTTGAAATCTGGCTTTTGGGGGGATGGAACTTGGTAGTAAGTTACAAATACATGGGATGGCTCCACTTTAGCTTAAGACAAGAAATAAAGATAATTCTTACATCTCATTTTAACTGTTGGGTGGAGAATGTGTCTAGAACTGAAAACTAAATCCTCAGTTTATTTCAAACATGATTATTATAGATGAGATGAAGTCTTGCGAGAATTATGAAGCCAGGAACGAAAAGCAACTGATCGTGGTCCACATTCTGCAGTTTGATACTTGATATTGATAAATGAATAAAAATCTCCAGCTTCTCTAAATAACTTACCTATGTGAAAAAGACACCTAATATTCTGTTTAAATGAACTTGATGGTTTAGCAAAGTAGCATAGCAGATGCCCAGTAATGAGTGAATGTCTTTGCTTTTAGAAAAGTGATTCTCAACCTTGGCTGCATTTTAGAGTCACCTGGAAAACTTTTACAACTCCAGATGCTGTGGCTGCACCACCATCATTTAATCACAGTCTCTGGAGATGAAAACTCTCCAGAGTTTTGGATAATTTGGATCCAATGTTGGGAGCTACTACTGTAGTATAATATTCAGAATTTCTGCTCTTTTTCCAGGCGCACTGTGTCATGTCCAATATCAAAAGACACAATTCTCAATGTTTACATGATCCTGTGTAGCCTAACTCCTAAGTAGATTCAGATTCTTTGATTATAGACACTTGGCCTTTCTTGCCTTGAACGCGTGTGCCAGCTCCAGGTGAACTCCAGGTGGGCTTCTGGATTCTGTATCTGTAACCTTGGCAACAAAGAATTCTACGTGTACAGATCAATTTAAAAAATAGCAAAAGACTTGAATATACACTTCACAAAAGATCATATATGAATAAGCACATGAGAAGGTTCCCAACATCTTTAGTCATCAGGGAAATGCATATTAAAGCCAAAATGAGATATAATTTCGCACCCACTGACAATACCAAAAGACTAACAATGCTAAATATTGGCAAGGATAGAGCAACTGGAACTCTCATACAATGGTGATGAGAGCATAAAATGGCACAACTACTTAGATAAACTGCTTAGAGTTTCTTACAAAGTTAAACCCTCACTTATCCCATGACCCAGCAATTCCACTCCTAGGAAATCAAAACAAATGTCCGCTAGAAATGTTCAAGAATGTTCATAGTAGCTTTATTCATAATAGTTCAAAACTGCAAACAACTCCAATTTCCATCAACAGGGAAATGGATAAACAAATTGTGCTACATTCATACAATGGAATACTACTCAGCAATAAGAAGGAATGAAAAATTAATGCACACAAAAACATAGATGAATCTCAGAAACATTATGTTGAGTGAAAGAAGCATGACACAGAATACATACTGTGTGATTCCATTTATATGAGGTTCAAAGAGAGGCAAAACTAATCTATGGTAATAGAAACCAGAGCAGTTGTTTTCTGGGGGATGGGGAGGTACACAAGGATTGACTGGAAAGGGGCAGGGGAATGAGGGAAATTTTTGAAGTGACAGAAATATTCTAAAGCTTCATTGGACTGGTGGTTACCGTGTGAATACAACTGTCAAAACTCATAGAACTGGGGCTTACCTGGTGGCACAGTGGTTAAGAATCCGCCTGCCAATGCAGGGGAACACAGGTTCGAGCCCTGGTCCGGGAAGATCCCACATGCCGTGGAGCAACTGAGCCCATGCGCCACAACTACTGAGCCTGTGCTCTAGAGCCCGTGCTTCACAGCAAGAGAAGCCACCACAATGAGAAGCCTGCGCACTGCAAGGAAGAGTAGACCCCACTCGCCGCAACTAAAAGAAAAGCCCAGAAGAAAAGCCCGCAACGAGGACCCAACGCAGCCAAAAATAAATAAATAAACCTCATAGAACTGTATACTTAAGAGCAATGCATTTTATTGTATATACGTTATACCTCAACTTAAAAGTCACATAAGAAGAAGGCTGGAGGCCCTAAGACCACATATCATAGATTCTTGTCTCCAGGAGGCTTCTCGACCTTGGCTGAGGTGAAGATGGGCACGGGCTCTGAACAGCACTCTGACCAAGGCTGGGGTCCCAGAGCTTCCTCCCCACAAGGGCAAGGACCCAGAGGTGGCAAAGTGAAGGAGCGATTGGAGAATATCAAGTAGTGCCATTCTGCACACTGCAGTTCTGCTGGAGCACAGTGTATGTAAAGGGGAAGCTGGGAAACAGAAATGGCAAAGAGACCCTTGAATGCCAGGCTGAAGAGCTTGATCTTAACCATAGGTGATGCAGTCTGCTGGAGGTTTTGAGCAGAGAGCTTCTCAAATAAATGCCTTCTTCTTGAGGGTTTCACTGATTCACCTTTAATTCCTTCTTAATGCCTTTTTGAATTCAGAGGAATTCATGAAACTTATTAGCTGAAGTTCCTTCTTCTGGATTCTATCAAACTCATAACCTTATTCTTCTGACGATGAGCAAAAGCATGAAGGCTGCTGTTTGCTTTGGATTCAGACTTGTTTTATCCTTTTTCAACACCAGGGAGAAGCTTTCATGCAAATTTTCCCGAGGAGCTTACACTCTGGCTCCATTTTCCTCATTTCCAATTCACTACTCACACGCTGCAATCTTATTTTTCATTTCACTGTTCTTAAACCACTCTCACATAGAACCCCAATCCTATTAATTAGGGCTCTGTATTAGTTCATCTAGCAACATGAAACAAATTACCCAATACTCAGTTTCATTAAAACAGTGATAATCATTTATTATCTTTCATGTTTTCTGTGGGTCAGGATATCAGATGGGGCACCACCAGAATGGCTCGTCTCTGCCCTTTGATATCTTGAGTCACAGCTGGAAGACTTGAAGACTAGAGGCTGGAATTAGCTGAAGGCTCATTCACTCACATCTACTGACTGATTCTGGTACTGATTCTCAGTACCAGCTGAGACCTTAGCTGGGATTGTTGGCGAGAACACCTACACATGGCCTCTCCATGTGGCTTAGGGTTCCTTGCAATATAGTTGGGGCTTTCAATGGCAAACAGAAAGAGAGAGGTGGAATCTGTACCTTTTGATACCTTAGCATAGGATCTCACACAGCACCACCAGGCCATACTCCACTGGTTAGGGCAGTCACAAGCCCTACCCAGCCTCAAGGGATGGGAACACAGACCCAGTCACATTGCAAGTAGAGAACGTACAGTGGGATAAATACATGGATACAGCCATCTTTAGGGAAAATAATCTGCTACACTCTTTCAGTTTTGTGTTATAGAAAACCCAAGACTAACTGGCTTAAACAAAGAAGAAATTTATTGAGTCACATATGTGAAAACTCCAGGGGTAGGGCTGACTCCAGGTAAGGCTTGAATAAATGTTAAGCTATGTCATTTGAACCCAATTTCTCTTTTTTTTTTTTTTTTTTTTTTTGCGGTACGCAGGCCTCTCACTGTTGTGGCCTCTTCCGTTGCGGAGCACAGGCTCCAGACGCGCAGGCTCAGCGGCCATGGCTCACGGGCCCAGCCGTTCCGTGGCATGTGGGATCTTCCCAGACCGGGGCACAAACCCATGTCCCCTGCATCAGCAGGCGGACTCTCAACCACTGCGCCACCAGGGAAGCCCAAACCCAATTTCTCTTTATTCTCTTTAAGCCAGTTAGTCTTCGAGTTTCTGTAACATGAAACTGATAGAGTCTGTAGCAGACTGTTTTTTCCAGAGATGGCTGCATCAATATATTTATCCCATTGCACATTCTCTTCTTGCAATATGATTGATATGCCTCCCACCGAAGGGTGAGGTTATACTTCTCATACATCAGGAATTTATATTTCTCACATCATAAAACACCTAGAGTCACACAGCTACTGGTGTCTATCCAGTGAGCAACGATTCAGGACTGGTAGAGCTGTGATTCTCTTGATCTTTCTACTTTTTCTCACAAGATGGATGCCCCAGTTCTAGTCATCATGTCTGTCTAGACATTATGTCTCCTTTGCGTCACACATCGCATTGCCACTGCTTGCTATAAAGTAATCGGGAAAGTGAGTACAGGGCAGGGAGCAGGTAAGAGAGAAGAGGGATGGGAATGATGTTAGGTTATCCAACCCACAGTGCCACATCAACCCCAGACATGGAAACATGTCACCTTCATCTGAACAACATGGCTGCAAGTTTCTGCATGGCTGTCTCTTTTGTAACAAAATTGGAGTGCACTTACCATAAGAAGGCTAATAAGGTGCTGGATGGCAAACATGAGAAATAACCACTAACTCCATGTCCTTTTTTTAATTCTGAAAAAGTCTTTTCTTTCTGTGAGAAGCTAGAAGAAACTCTCATGACCTCTTGCTGGTAATTGCCAAATTCTGTAGAAATTTAACTAATTTTCTTATGGGATCTCTCTTTTGCATTTGATGCTGTTGGTTTCTCTCCTTTCTGCAACTCATTACTTCATTAAAACTCTGTTTCCTTGCTTCTGTGACACTGAGCTCTTTTGGTTGTCCTTGAACCCTTCTGACCATATGATTTATGCATTTGAGAGGCCCTTCTTCCTCACCCTGCCCCCTACCATGGACCTGACTGCAGCCGAACACCTTTCTTATTCTGTCTGCTCCCTTTTTTCATCAAGTTTCTTAACTAGACTGCTCAGTTCAGACATTTCATTCTTATTTCTATAATAAGGAAATTTAAGGTTTTTAATCTTCCTGAAAGTAGAGATTTGGCCCATTCCCATAAGCTTTGTTATGTAGTGCTCTCCCTTTGGTAAATATCTAAATAGATTTTGCTTTCCTTGAATTTATTTTGTAATATGAATAATGCATATTCTGCTTTCTTTTTGTTTGGACTTGCCTGTTGTCTTTTCCTAAAGGTTATGTTTAATGTTTCTGCTCATTCATATGTTGCACACACTTGACTTAAACACACACACTTGACTTCCATCTAGCACACATACAGACCCGCTTTATTCTCTATGTTTATTAGTTTAAATACCGGTGGCACACACCCAGGGATTTCTGAACTTGTAGCCCACTACTGCAAACACTTTGGATGCCCTTGATACACTTCATGGAAGAGATATTGAGGGAGCTGAATCAGGCAGGGTTCTTTGGTTGCAAGCAACAGAAATCAGCTCTGGCTAACTTAAGAAAAAATGATATGGGCTAGCTCACAGAAGAAAAGGAAAGGCTGAAGAATTGAACTCACCCATCACCCACAGGGAATGTTTCCCATCACCCCCAGTGAAATACTCAAATTCATTAAACATAGTGCAAAACAATACTTATTCCTTCCCCTGAGCCAGACACTGTTCTAGGCACCAGGTAGTCAGCGCAGAACATGATGGATATGACCCCTGCTTTTAAGACATGAATGTTTAGCATTGATCTAGACCCAAGTGTATGGCCCTCTTTTCCTGCCACTTTTCAACATACACCCTAAATCTCCAGCCATGCACTTCCTTGGTGCACCAGGTTCTTTAATGCTTCCGTAACTTTGATTATGCTTCTCTTGCTACCTGTCATGCCCTCTCCCACATCTTTACTTGGTGATCTTCTATTCAGTCTTCAAAAATCAAGCAAAATGTCACCACTGTTGGGAGGTTAATAAGTGACTCTCCCCTTTTCCCTGCTCAGTTCAGAACTATTTGAGATGTAGACAGAGGAACTGGCTGATTGAGAGTAAAATGTCATTTTTATTATTCATAAAGTCTAGGTTGGAGAACATGGCTTATGCTTGAGGCCAAATGACTTTGTTAATATTTGGCCCTGGAATTAGTCAGACTTTATTTCTTAATTTTTAAAATTTTATCTATTAAAAGTACTATTTCAAACATTATTTTAAAAATTAGTTTTACCTTATTTTATTAGTCATAGAAAAAAGCATTTGTTTAACCAATGATAATATTTTAGTGAGTACCATATATTGAATGTATTTTGCTGTTTTTAAAACTTTTAAAATAATTTGTGATATAGATATTTGAAGGTCTATTCTCATTTCAGCTTTATTGGATATTTGTTTTGAGGCTGTCCTAGCTATAAAAGATGCTTCACAGCGATATGTAGATCCAAGACTTTGATATGTATATCGAAACCTGATTTCCTCTTTCCATTTTACACTCCTACTGCTTTTCGTTGAAATTCAGCTAATAAATTTCCATCTTCCTTTATGTTAATCAGTTTTTCCTGCAAACTATTTGCAAGATGTGGCATTACAATAATTCTAACAAATGAGTTTTTAAAAACCCGATGATGCTCTTTATCTCGAAGATTTTAAAACTGGTTAACCATTTTTTTCCCATGTTCTATGTGTGTATATGTAAATTTTATAGGTGACTCTCATTGATTTTTACAATAAAATCATGTTGTTACAGAAGATGCTTCTTCACAATCCTCTCTGCATTTACCTATTTAGTTTTTTCCCCAACTTTATTGAGGTATAATTGAGATATAATAAACTGTGCATATTTGTAGTGTACAATCTGATAGTTTTGACATTCCTGTATACCTATGAAACCATCAACACAATCAAGGTAATGAACATATCCATCATCACCCCTAAAAGTATCCCATACCCTTTTCTAATGCACCTCCTGCGTCTCTCCTCATTCAGCTCCCAGCAATCATTGATCTCCAGTAACACATGAGGTTTAAAGGAACAGTTCAGAATATCTGCCAGGTCCATGTGGGCTTGTGCCAAACAAAAAGCCCTGTCTGTGCTATTCCTTCCTCCAGACGCACCAGGCACAAGTCATAAGCCACTGCTTCTCTGTTTAAGGGGGTTCCTCCACTGGAATGCATGAAACCTGGGATAAGGAGGTTCCTTCCTCAGTAATCCCTGTGATGCTTTGCCCTCATCCTCATACAAAGTCCATAACTCTTCTGGACTCCCACTTTAAAACCACCTCTGTAAGAAGATGGAGGTAACATTACTCAGCAGAATTCCTGGAGGATTAGGAAAGGATTTGTTAAGACTAGTCTCTGTCAGACAAGCAGCTGGGAATAGGCTGTTAGAAAAGTGGGTTTTTAGAAGGTGGTGGAATGTCAGAGATGGAGCTCTCAGAAACAGCTTAAAGCTACATTTTATGTGATATCACCCCACCTGCATTTACTCTATGATAATAAGTCTAATTAGATTTTTTTATAGGTGTATTTATTTATTTTTGGCTGCGTTGGGTCTTTGTTGCTGCACGCGGGCTTTCTCTAGTTGCGGTGAGCAGGGGCTACTCTTCATTGCGCAGGCTTCAGGTGCGCAGGCTTCTCGTTGCAGTGGCTTCTCTTGTTGCAGAGCACGGGCTCTAGGCGCGCAGACTCCAGTAGTTGTGGCATGCGGGCTCAGTAGTTGTGGCTCGCGGGCTCTAGAGCACAGGCTCAGTAGTTGTGGTGCACGGGCTTAGTTGCTCCACGGCTTGTGGGATCTTCCTGGACCAGGGTTCGAACCCGTGTCCCCTGCATTGGCAGGCGGATTCTTAACCACTGCGCCACCAGGAAAGTCCCGAAACTTGTTTTCTCTATTACCCAGGTTGTGCACTTCTAGGTCTGTATTTTTCTAACTCAACTGCTGGATTTCCCTAAAGGAAATGTGATACTGGATAGGGATGACATAGTGAAATTGTAAAGAAAAGCACTCCAATTTAAAAGATAGGCTGTGTTCCAGCTAAGGGAGGCAATTGGATCTGTCCTGGGCTTCCCTGCGCTTCCAGCTACAGTGATTCCTGGGACTGGTTCAAAAAGAAATACATTTCCTACAATCCTTCCACCTGCATGGTTCACTCTTACTGAGTTTCATGTTCTAAGGCCAGAGAAGAGAGTAAGGATGGAGGAAAGGAATGGGAGTGGAAGAAAGAGAGGAAGGTTTAGATTCTCAAACTCAAATATTGTCAGAGCAGGGAGGGACCTTAGATAACGCTCTAGTCCAATTTTCAAAACTCCTTTTTTTTTTACATTACAAAATTAAGATATACTTGTAACAGATTGCTATAAATAGCAAATAGACCTTCCTTCCTCTCCTGCCTTCATTTACAGGTGAAGAAACAGCTCATAGAGTAAAGTGACTATGCAATGTCATCTAGTGAGGGTGCCGGGGAAGTTTTCACAGAGACAGACACTGGGATTGAGCTGGATTATTTCCAGTAGAAATGGAAGAGGCTGGAATGTTGAGGAGAAGTTTTATTCAACTATCTCTTTTTATATCTGATAAGAGACTGGAAAGAAAAACAAAAAGACTAGGGCTGACTTTAAGTTATATATTGAGTGCTTATTACTATACTGTGCTCAGAGTTTTACATGCTATTTTACTTAATATTACCACTCCCCTGGGGAGGGGGTATAGTTATTCTCATATTAGAAATAAGGAAACTGGGGATCAGAGAGCTAATTAACTTGCCCAATGTCACACTACTAGAAATGTGGAGTAACTAGAACCCAGGTCTCTCTGACCCTCAAGTTTCAATCCTGTGTCACCTGTGTAAATTAAAAACAGGTGCCTCTGCCTCTGGGCACATGAAGCCCTGCACCAGAGCTCATGGACATGGGTACATCTGCTGTGCATCGGTCATGCATTGTGCTCCAAGCTCGTAGCCCTTAACCACTATGCAATAATGGTTTATCAAAAGAATGGTATTTTCATTATGACGTCTGTATTTTTTCCTCTTTTTTTGTTAAAAAAATTTTAATTTGTATACAATTTTGAAAGCTTTCTTTCCATTTACAATTATTACAAAATATTGGCTATATTCCCCGTGTTGTACAATACATCCTTGAGCCTATCTTACACCCAATACTTTGTACCTCCCATTCCCTCATCCTTATGTTGCCCCTCCCCACCCCTCCCCATGGTAACCACTAGTTTGTTCTCCATATCTGTGAGTCTGCTTCTTTTCTGTTATATTCACTAGTTTGTTGTATTTTTTAGATTCCACATATAAGTGATATCATACAGTATTTTTCTTTCTCTGTCTTACTTCAGGATAAGCCTGCATTCATTCTGCAATTTCTCTCTTTCAATTTTTATTCTGAAGTGAGAGAATGGGAAATAGAGATACAGTACCTGTTGACATACTACAAGGAAAGGGAAGAGAGTCCTACTGCTCAAGACACAGTGGCACCATATCTTGGTCAGCAATGAAGAGAACCCTGGAGAACTGTGTTCTAGGGCTATCTTCCAGCATAAACTAGCTATTTGACTTGGGTCTTAGTTTTCTCATATGTAGAGTGGTACGAAGAAGGGATTGGACCAAATGAGTTCTGAGGTTCCTTCCAGCTGTAAGGTCTATGTTTCCAAGAATAGATAGAGGTGCCCAGTGGGAAGATGTTTTAAAATCAGCTAGAAACCTAACAAGCAAAAAAGAAGAGTAGAAGACAGGTAGACTACAGAGATCATCTAATCCAGTATCTGAAACATTGAAAGGTGGTATCTAGTCTCTGTAGAAATGAGCCCTTGCCTCAATGAGATAAGCCATAACATTTATGGCCAGTTCTGATAGTTAGAATTCCTTATAACGAGTCAAGGTCGCTTTCTTAGTCCTAGCTATGCCATGAGGACCACAGAGCCCATTTCAAATACACTTACTCCGGACTTCCCTGGCGGTCCAGTGGTTAAGACTCTGAGCTCCCAATGAAGGGGGCATGGGTTTGATCCCTGGTCAGGGAACTAAGATCCCGCATGTTGCATGGCACGACCAAAAATAAAATAGTCAAATACACTTCCCCAAGTTAGTGCTACAAATATTGGAAAAATAGTGAGTATACCTCCTCAGAGTTATCTCTTCTCCGGGTTAAATGTCCTCTGGACTGCCTCCCTCAAAGGACATGGTGTTAAGTCCCTTGACCCAGGCTCGTTCATTCAACAAACATTAGTCAAGCATATTACATGTGCCAGGTTCTGTGGAAGTAACTTAGAATACAAAAGGTGAATAAGATGCAGTCCCAGTACTCAAGGGGCTTAAATATGGGCCTGGTTCGTGGCACCCCAAAACAACTACATCAGTAACATCAAAGATCACTGATCACAGGTCACCATAACAAGTATAGTAACTAAAAAGTTTGAAATATTATAAGAATTACCAAAACAGACACAAAGTGAGCTGTTGGGAAAATGGCGCCAATAGACTTGCTCAATGCACAGTTGTCACAAACCCTCAATTTGTAAAAAAACTCAGTATCTGCAAAGCACAATAAAGTGAAGTGCAATAAAACAAGGCATGCCTGTATTATCTAATGGGAATGACAGGCAAACAGAGAAGCTCCTAAACCATTGTACCAACTCTAGTAGAAAGTGTGCAAGTCTAGTGGGAGTCCAAGAGGAGACAGTCAATTCCACCCAGGAGGTCAGGAAGGTTCATGGAGGAGGTGAGACTTCTGCCTCCATAGGTCCATGTATAAATCATTTTGTCTTCCTTTTCATCTAAGGACTTTACCTCCTTCTGCCTTCTTTTCTTGGCATTTCTCTAACACATCCTTTTGGAGTGTTATGTTTCAGGAAAATTTTTAAAAATATATCCATCTAAAAAATATATATATATATATTCATCTGCCACCTTAGAAATGTTTTCATAAGAAAAAATCTAGCAGCTTGTGACAAGAATGACTATTTCAGCACATAAAGTCTGAGATAATTTCACCAGCTCCCATTTTTCTGACAGTCCATCTAACCTGGCTTCCTCTCTTTCATCATTCTTCTCTTTTTCTACCTCTCTCTTTCAGTCTTTCTCTCACTCTCCCTTTCAAGGCATTTTTATATTCTCATAGTTATTCCTCGCAACACAGCTTTTTAAAATAAATTCAAAGGGGTTAAGTGACTTGGTAGAGGGCACAAGCTGGGAAGTGGCAGAAGCAGGATTTGAACCTATCTCTTCTGATAAATATTCACATTCAATTACAGGAAATAGGTCACAAGGTTTTTACCTAACCCTTTGCTAATCCAAGAGTGCATATCTGAAAATCATAATCATTTCCATGACACGCCAAAACTCAGGCCTAACTCTCCCATCTAGTTACCCTCTAACCTTCCTGAATAAAATATCCTCTCCTAACTGCTTTTAACCTGTTTCTACTAAATGTACATATATCCAACCATCCAATCATCACTTTCACATTAAAAACTCATCTTCTCACAATGTCCTGAGCAGGTAAATTTATAAAAATACTTTATCTTATCTTGGAGGGATGCAGCATGATATGATAAATACAAAGTTTCCTAAACTTCAGTAATTTGTATACTTCTTTCATGATTTTTATCACATTCTGTTACCAGTTGCATGCCTTCTAAAAAATATTTTTATTTTAATTCATTCACCTTTCAACTTAAATTTTAAAGTAAACTTTAGATTACTATCTAATATCCCTATCCATAAAATCAAAGTTTAGTGTGCTTTTTATGTTTCCTAAACATTAAAATAAAGGCATAACTATTAGTATCCTTAAATGTTTGTTTGTCCTGAACTACTTAAAATAATCTGAGGAGCATGTTGGTAAAACCAGGGCTGTTGCATGCAAAAGTCTAAGGGTGCCATTTGCATCATGGTCACATCACAGCTGTTCAGGGCACAGCCTGTGGATGTACATATTAACCCTGAGTAAACCTTGGGAACTTTAAAAATAGTGGAAAATAAAGAGAGTATTTAGTGGGAGCCTATAAACCTGTGCTCTAGCTGTGGCACTGCCACTGATTTGCTGTGTGACTGGAGGCAATCTTTCCACCTCTCTGGACTCCAGCTTCCAGATCCGAAAAATAAGGGGGTTGTATTGGAGGAGCTATAAAGTCCCCTTTTATTTGCTATAATCCTTCTTTCGAGTAGCTCTAGTCATTTTGGATATAATTCTGGGGCTTTTCCTAGCTTTTAATCCCAGAGGAAAGCCTTGCTATTATTGTAATTCAGTCAAATGAGTACTTAGATACTGAGGAAAAGAATTTTCTTTGTCCTTTGCTTAGGAGGTAAGATCAGGTAAGTCTTCCAAGATGGGATTCATGTTGGGCAAGAGGGCAGCTCCAGGCAAAACTGTGGGTTTGATGTTATTGTACAGAATCAGATGCTATCACTATGGTTGTAGATATTGCTATTTGTGAACTTTTCCCCCTCTTGACTAGAGAGTAAACTCTTTGAAGGCAAGGACTGAAATCCTCATAGGGCATTAATGCAGTAGGATCTCAATAAATGTTTGAATATGGGAAAAGAAGGGAAAGGAGAGGAAGGAGAAGGGAAAATGGGAGGGAAAGAAGGGAAAGGAAGGAAATGAGACCGAGGGCTTCCCCTTTTATTCCTTAGAGTAAGCTAAATCATTTTGGTTCATCACAGGAGTGACACCTAGATGTGAAGGGTATTTTTTCACTATTCCTGCTCCCTGTCTTAATTTTCAAGAATGCACTATTTCATATAGTGGAAATATCATGTAGGATGTTTTTCTAATCCTTCACTATAGTTAAGACTATTTTGAAATTTCCCTTATGTGTCTTTGACCTATTATTCATAAATGCACCCTATTTAAATGATTTAAATGCAATGCTAATGATTATATATTTCCATTAATTCATTCATTTATTCTAAAAATACTTTCGAACCCCTACTATGTGTCAGGAACCATGCTAGATATTGTTGAAAATATAATGATGAATACAATATGGTTCATGACTTCAAGGTTTTCATAGGCTATTTTGGGAGACAGGTAAATTAGAACAGACCCTTGACATTTGTGAACTACTATTCATTGTTTCAACTATTCAATTCACAAACAGCCTCAAAGATCCATGACATGAATTTAATTGTATTGAGAATAATTATACTGATATTATGGGCTGTTGAAAGGATTAACTGAGATAATGCATTTTTAAGCACCTAGGATGCATCTATTTTTTAAAATAAATGTATTTATTTATTCTTGGCTGCACTGGGTCTTCGTTGCTGCATGCAGGCTTTCTCTAGTTGCGGCGAACAGGGGCTACTCTTCATTGTGGTGCGCAGGCTTCTCATTGCGGTGGCTTCGTTGTGAAGCACAGGCTCTAGGTGCGTGGGTTTCAGTGGTTGTGGCACATGGGCTCAATAGTTGTGGCTCGCGTCTAGAGCAAAGGCTCAGTAGTTGTAGCATATGGGCTTAGCTGCTCCGCGGTATGTTGGATCTTCCCGGACCAGGGCTCGAACCTGTGTCTCCTGCATTGGCAGGCGGTTTCTTAACCGCTGCACCACCAGGGAAGCCCCCTAGGATGTATTTAAATCAAGAGCACTGTAAAAATCTTGTACAAGGGGACTCATGTGGCTAGCCAAGCCAAACACAGGGTAACTGGGATGGTTGCAAGGAGGAGGGACTATGGGCAGAATATCCATTCTCCAGTTTGGGGGAGAGATGACATATATACATATAACCAATAAAAACATGGAAAAATGGTAGAACATGAAAAAATATATGAAATCAATTGTAGGAATTGTAAAACATAAGTCACAGTCCAACTTCTTACGTGGCACTATTTTTAAAAATCACAAAATATTTATCAAGATTGAAAAGAAGGAGTTTCCCTGGCGGCGCAGTGATTAAGAATCCGCCTGCCAACGTAGAGACACAGATTCAAGCCCTGATCCGGGAAGATCCCACATGCCACGGAGTGACTAAGCCCGTGCACCACAACTACTGAGCCTGCGCTCTAGAGCCCATGAGCCACTACTACTGAAGCCCGCGCGCGTAGAGCCCATGTTCCGCAGCAAAATAAACCACCACAATGAGAAGCCCGCGCAACGCAGAGTAGCCCCTGCTTGCCACAACTAGAGAAAGCCCGCGTGCAGCAACAAAGACCCAACGCAGCCAAAAATAAATAAATTAATTAAATTTTTTTTTAAAAAAAGGATTGAAAAGAAGAAGCATGAGCACACTGGTGTAAATCCAGTGAAGATCATTCCTCCTGCCATTTCCACCTAGATAAAGTTCTGCTTCCCTGTCTGCACAAATATAGTTGTTCATATCAATACTTACACAGCTTTGCATCACTTAGAACACAAATTTATGACTCATCTTATCTATCAATCTTTGTTAACTCTGATGACATTATTTGAAATTGTCAGAAGAAAACTTTTTTTTTCCTCCCTGGCCTCCTTTCATCAAAAATGTTCTGAGCAGCCTCTGTTCTCTGTCCATTTGTCTCTCTCGTTCAGCTCTTACTGTTTTTTTTCCTGCTATTGCTTCTTCCTTGCCTCATCAGAATTGTTTGGTGAGGTTGCTCAGATAGAATGGGTCTCAGGACTTCCCTGGTGGCCTAGTGGTTAAGAATCCGCCTGCCAATGCAGGGGACACGGGTTCGAGCCCCGGTCCGGGAAGATACCACATGCTGCGGAGCAACTGAGCCCGTGCGCTACACCTACTGAGCCTGCACTCTACAGTCCGCGAGCCACAACTACTGAGCCTGAGTGCTGCAGCTACTGAGCCTGAGCGCTGCAACTACTGAAGCCAGCGCGCCCGGAGCCCGTGCTCCGCAACAAGAGAAGCCACCGCAATGAAGAGTATCCCCCGCTCGCCACTAGAGAAAGCCCGTGCACAGTAATGAAGACCCAATGCAGCCAAAAATTTTTTTAAAAACATTTTTTTAAGAAAATGAAAAATTAGTGTCTCAGAGACTGGAGAAAGCAACTGGTGTCCTAGTGTGTTTGAAGGTTCAGGACCTTGGACAGCAACACAAGTGCCCTCCCCATTTAAACACTCATCATACTCTGCCTATACAGTCAATAATGAGCAGGAATCATAAATGTGTCTGTCAGGGACCTGCCATAAGACTTAATTTGATAAGTGTTATCCTAGCAGAATCAACAAAGTGCTGTAGGAGACTTAAAGAGGGAGAGATTTAACCTTCTTAAAGAATCTGGGAGGGCTTCCCTGGTGGCGCAGTGGTTGAGAGTCCACCTGCTGATGCAGGGGACACGGGTTCGTGCCCCGATCCGGGAAGATCCCACATGCCACGGAGCGGCTGGGCCCGTGAGCCATGGCCGCTGAGCCTGCACGTCCGGAGCCTGTGCTCCGCAACGGGAGAGGCCACAACAGTGAGAGGCCCATGTACCGCAAAAAAAAAAAAAAAAAATCTGGGAAAGTTTCATATAGAAGGTGATACCATACTGGGACCTCAGAGAATAACAGTCATAGCATACAGCTGTTTGAGCTAAAGTGGATCTCAGTTTTATACAAGTTTAGTTTAAAAACAAAGTTTTGCTTAGTGTTTCAGGAGTAGAAATGGCTACATACAACCGAAAACCTAAATAAATAACTTAAAAAACAAGGTAGAAGTTTGTAAAAAAGTCCACAGACAGTTGATATAGAGCTAATATGGAGACTTCACAGTCATTAGAAACCCAAGATCCTTACGTCTTTCTCTTCCACTATCCTTAGTGGTTTCTTTTCTGAAGGGCAACTCATGACCCAAGATAGCAGCTCAAACTTCAACTCTTCCATCTATATTCTAAGCAGAAATAAGAAGAGGGCAATAGTGGTACCTCTATTATCTAAGTGAGCCTCTTTTAAGGTGATGTCCTGGAAGTTCACCCTACAACTTCCATTCACAACTCACTGGTCATCCCTAGCTACAAGAGAGATTGGGCAGGGGCTTCCCTGGTGGTGCAGTGGTTAAGAATCCGCCTGCCAATGCAGGGGACAAGGGTTTGAGCCCTGGTCTGGGAAGATCCCACATGCTGCGGAGCAACTAAACCTGTGCACCACAACTACTGAGCCTGCACTCTAGAGCCCGCGAGCCATAACTACTGGAGCCCGTGTGCCACAACTACTGAAGCCTGCATGCCTACAGCCTGTGCTCTGCAACAAGAGAAGCCACCGCAATGAGAAGCCCTCGACAACTAGAGGAAGCCCACGCACAGTAATGGAAGACCCAACGCAGCCAATAAATAAATAAATAAATAAGAGATTGGGCAATGTAATATTTTGGATGGACACATTAAAGCCCATAACAAAATCAGAATTTTGTCAGTAAGAGAGAAGAGGAGAATAAATATTAGCTAGGCAATCTGCAGTCTCTGCCACATTTAGTAAACCCCATAAGTGACCTTGGGGGTCATGTTCCCTGTATCCTAGAGCCTAGCACAGTAAATGAAAATATGCATGAATAAACTGCATTTTGGGGAAATTGTGAGGTCTCTAATTCCTCATGGAGGGTTCTCCTCACTGCACTCTTATTTCCCAGAGTTTGTACTCACTGATCCTTGTTCCTCTCTGAAGTCACCCTGAGCAGATCTGCCTTTTTCTTACAGGGCAAACATTTAGATATCTGGAGACACTTCTCATGCCCTGTCCTCTTCCCCCCGATCTTTACTTTTCCAGGACCATGACCTCCACCCTCTCGGCCATTTCTCATAAGACACGACTCCTGGGTTCTCCCTTTCAATTTGGTTTTATGGCAGTTTTGTTCCAGCCTGAAGCCGGGAATGAATGAATCCATTTCAACCATAGGCAGGACTTAATTTCAGGTACTCTCTGGTCTCCAAACTGACTAAAATAAGGCCTTATAAATTATTTTATTAAATTTCCCTACAATTAAACCTCTTACAAAATAGATGGGGAAAAAAGGGAGACACATGCAAAGTAAAACACCATCCTGAAAGCTGTTACTTGATATTCACAAAATATTACCTCCCCTGTGTTTTATATGAATAGCTCCTGGCACAGTAGAGATTTGCCTTTTGGTTCCAGCTCCAGGTGCTGCTTCCCTGCTTCCCGTGGGAGTTGATCATGCAGGTCATGTACCCCTATCTCTCTTCTCTTCAAAGCCTTGGGTCTCTCTGATTGAAACACTATTCACACACTGTACCATGGGGCTCGCACTCTCTACCCTGAAGAATCAGTGGGAGCTTTTCTAGAAGATACAGCCTCTAACCCAAGGCCTCAAATTTGCCTGATCTCCCATTAAACGTCCCACCCACCTTTGGGTCCAGCCTATCTTTCTGCTTCTGCATTCCTGGATTAACTCTGCTTTCACCTATTTTATGAATATATACACCCACTCATGTAACCACCACAGATCAAGACAGAATATTTATTGCTCCCTGGAAGGCTCCTTTGTACTTCCTTCCAGTCAATACCTACCCCTCAACAATTGCCACTATTCTGGTTAGTTTTGCCTGGTTTTGAACTTCAGATCAGTGGAATTAGCCTGTAGGTACTTTTTTGTCTGCTTCTCTCCTTCACCATTATGTCAGAGAGATCCATCCATGTCGTGTGTAGCAGTGTTTTGCTCGTTTCCATTGCTGTGTCGATTGTGGCAAGTGATTCAAATATTTCAATTTGAGTCTAGTATGTGGCCAAGATTGAGAACTGTGGCTCTGGAGTCAGAAAAAACAGGGTTGGAATCCTATTTTCGTGACCTGGATTTGTTCCTGAAATGTCCATCAGCAGGTGCTCTTTGGGCTCGACTAGACATTTGGCCTCACTCAGTTACCATAGGCCTCATTTGGCATCACATTAACTAACAAGTGGCCAAGGTAAGAAACAGCATGCCAACAGGACAGCACCTGGTACTTCTCTTCAGTAGGAGTTCTTGTGGTAATCCAGCGGTTAGTCTTCTTTGGCTCCCCCGGCCCAAGGAGACAAAATCACACCAGTGAATGGGGCAACAGCCTTAGCTTAGAAATGCCGTGTCCCAAATAGGAATCAATCCCTTGTGTCCCACAGGCATAGCTCTCAGGTTCTCTGTGGGAGATGAACCTCGTCCCAAGAGTCACTGTGCTTAAGGTGGCCCAGAGCCATGGCTTCTCACCAGGTACTTATATATCCTGGGCCAGATGCACTTTACCAATCAGGGGTTATTTTTACTATAAGCAATGCTGCCTACTACTATAGCTGATATTGCACCTTTATTACACTTCCAGGGAGACAGAGCTGTAAAGTTAGCCCACATTTGTCCTGAGAAGGAGAACGTAAAATGCTCTATTCATACCCGCTTCAGCTGACATGCTGACCTTTATAGAATAGTTAACCAACAAGGTTAGGTCTGAAAATGTCCCTGTTCCTTGAGTTAAAATCAGTATTTGGCACATGAAGATGCTTAATAAATGTTTGTCAATGAGCAAATTAATGATAAATAACAACAAAACTACTTGACTTCTACGTTATCTTGGGCAAGTCTTACTTTCTGTTACATCCCTGCTACCTCTTTTGTAAAATGGGAATAATAATAGTTCTTATCTCTATAAGATTGTTGTAAGGATTAAATCAGATAAAGTATGTAAAAGATATTATGAACAGCTACACTTGAACTTTATTATTATAGATGGTGAGAGGAAGCTTAAAGAGAGAAAGGGATTTGCACCAGGTCACAAATGGTGGCAGAAATGCTCAGGTCTCCTGACTCCCAGCCCAGTGCCTGTCCATAATAGCACATGGCTCCTTACCCAGTTAATGTGTAGAAAATCATAAATCTCAAACCAATTAGTATTTTTGTCCAGGAGAGAAAACGTTTGTGAAGGTCGACTTTGCACGGCAGACTCGTCACCTGTCCTTCACAGAATACAGTCCATTCAGGGTACTTCTCCTAGCATTATGGGTGAAATCAAGATTTTTCTCAAGGGCATGAGAAAAAGTGAAAATTGTGTTCTTAGCTTGCTGCTGATTAGCAGACAAACGGCAAACAGAACCTCTAAGCATTCATTCTTGAAAGCTCTGGTTCCTTTTTCCTTTCCAACAGCCACTGCAGGGAGAGGGATGTAAAAAGCAATATGATCAGAATGTAACGAAGGAACAAATCTCACTAGGAGTCAAATACCATTGTTTTTTTTTTAAAAAAAAAAAAAAGGCACGATGGCAGAAGCCCAAAAATCAGAGGCTTCCCCCAGTGCTCTCTGAATCCATTCTTTTTAAGCTGTTAAAAACACCCTTAAAATAAACCTGCCATCTTGTGAGGACAGGAAGAAGGTTGCCTGTCTTTCCACCACCATCTGCAGGGCTAGCTCAGCTTTAGGCTTCCTTGAGCCACACTCCCCCGCCTCCAGCCTGTTCTTTACAACATGTCAGGGTGGGGTTGATTATAGTCTTTTTCCCTAACTTAGCAAAATTTAGTTTCAGTTAAAATTTGAAGTGAACCAAGAAGAGACCGTAGAGATTGTAATTCACTTCACAGTGCACTTTATTCTTGTAATTTCTCTTTCTCTAATAAAGTTGACCCTGGAACAACGTGGGAGTTAGCGGTGCCCACCCACCGCACAGTTGAAAATCCCTCTATAACTTATAGTCTGCGCTCCTCACCTGGAGTTCCTTCATATCCCAATTACTGTATTTCATATCTGCGGTTCCACGTCCACGGATTCAACTAACCGCTGATTCAACAGTGGATTTTATAGTATTTGAGAAAAAAATGCACGTGTAAGAAGATCCTTGCAGTTCTAACCTGTGTTGTTCAAATGTCAACTGTAAGTTCTAACACTGTGCTTGATCCATTTGTATTTATCAGTCTGAGTTTGGCTCAGGTTAGTTTGTAAGTAGGTTCAGGGCTCGGGCTACGTCTAGCATTAGAGCTTGGTCTACTACTGGGGTCATGGCTCAGACTGTGGTTGGTGTCAGGGTTCACCGGGTAGCTGTGAGTAGGGCTCAGTCTGTGGTGGGCTATGAATGTAGTCTGTGATTAGGAAAGAGACCTGTCTGTGATCAGTATTAGGGCTCAGTCCGTACTGGAATCAGGTCTCAGCCTGCAGCAGAAATCAGATTTGTTTGTGGTGAGCGCTACAGTTCAATCCATAGCTGGGTTTATAGCAGGATAGGGCTCTCTTCCAGGAAAGAAGAGCAGGAAGCATTGATCAGGAGTAGGAAACATCCATTCAGGGGCTGTTAGACCAGAACACTGAGCAGATGGGGAACCAGAGAACCGAGGTGTGTCAGGGGGGATCAAGATTGAGTTGCGACCCCCATCAAAATGGCTTAAATTAAAAAGACTTACAGTATCAAGTGTGGGTGAGAATGCGGAGCATCTGAAACTTTCTTGTATTATGGGTAGGAGGATAAATTGTACAACAATATTGAACAACTGTTTGGCAGTATATGTAAAGCTAAGTGTGCATATACCCTGTGGTTCAGCACTTCCACTCCTGGAATGAACAAACAACTGTTACATACAACATGGATAAGTCTCACAATATAGCGTTAAGCAAAAGAAGACAGACACCAAAGAGTAGATATTTTATGAGTCCATTTATGTGAAGTTCAAAAACAGGCAAAATTAAAAAAAAAAAAAACAGGCAAAATTAATCTGCGGTGGCTAGGAGCCAGAATAGGGGTTATATTTAGGGGGTGGTATGTGCAGGAGATGCCTGAAGAAGCCTTCTGGAAAGATGGTATGGTATATATTTTGAACTGGATGGTGATTACACAGGTGAACATATATAAAAATTCACTGAGATGAACATTTGTACACTTTACCACATGTAAGTTATATCTCAATGTGAAAAAAAGAAACAATACAGAAGTGTGGTTGGTTAAAGACTAGCTGGGAGTTAATTCCACAGTCCTGACTTTTCTGCCATGACAATTGTGATGTTACTGCCATGGTTTGTTGAGCCTGGGGGGTAGGCCTGAGGGGTTTTGGGGATGAGAGGGTGCAGCCCTTGAAGCAACCGCATTGGGCAATAATGTAGTATAAAAAGCCTCAGACTTGGAGTCAGAAGTCCTGAGTTTGGATCTTAGCACTCTGCTTAGTATCTAATACAGTGGGAAGCACTGGTGTGTTGTAATCAGTCATGAGGTGAGTTACAAATTATTCATTGGTAATTATAAATCACTGAAGCTTTTAGGAATTTTCTCTCAATTTATTTGAATTCATAATACATGCACTTGATTAAAAACAAATTAAATCTTATAAAAGAGTATACAGTGAAAGGTCCATTTTCCTCTCATCCTTGAGTCCGAACACCAGTCCCCCATCCTCTCTCTTGAGAGGCAACCATTGTCATCAGCTTCGTAAATACCCTTCCAGAGATATTCTATGCATGTTCATGAATGATTTCCTTGAAGAAAATCAGAGCAGTTTCAAGGTATGCATATAATAATGCTGCTTGCATACTGCATGCTTTATTTTCAAAACTGAATAAGGTTTTCATTATAAAAATAATACATGATTATTTACAAATCGTGTAAAGTAAAAGTGAATGCTCCCTCCATCCATTCTGCCACGTCTCACTCCTCAATTCCAGGGTTAACCACTATGAACGGTTTCCTATGTGGCCTTTCTGACAGCTTTAGGCATGTGTAAACATACATAGAATATTACTATAAATAGTAAATTTGCAATCTGATTTATTTTCATCAACAATATATCAAAGATATAGTTCCACATGAATTGCATATAGCTCTTCTTACCTTTCTTAAAGGCTGTGTAACATCAAATACTTTCCAAAGGTAGAGAAAGAGATGAAGATATGGCAGGAATTACATTGGGGAGTGTGTCCACCTGAAAGCATCATCTCTCAAAATGTTCCAGAAGAAAAAATGTTGAAAGCAGGTGATTTACTCCATTTGCGTCTCAGTTTCTCATCTGCAAATGGAGACAATAATGAAAGCCCTGATTGCCTCACAAGATTGTCAAGAGGATTACACAGAAGGAGAATGAATGACAGAGTACTTCGAAAACTGAAAAGTGCTGTGCAGATGTGGGAGACTTATTCCTGGAAGGGAGAAGGAAGGGGCAGTAGTTCCAGGATCTAAAGTCTAACAACCACCACTAATAATAATTGCTTTTCCTGCCCTTCTTCGCCAAATGAACAGTTCATCTTTGCATAATAATTGTGAACATTTGTTAAGCTCTTACTTTGCCAGGCATTCTTCTTATATATATATACACACACATATATATATACACACACACACACACACACACATATATGATATATATTATGAGATAGGTACTCTGATTATCTTCATTTGACTATGAGGCAATTAAGGCTGACTTGGTTGCCAAGTGGCGGTCTTATTTCTGAACTATGCCAAACTCTGTGCTATTCATTTTGAAGGCTTTTCCAGGCTTCAACTATGTGGTTGGGCTGAGACCTAGACAGTTAGGGATTATGCACTGAAGAAAGAAGGGGTTCATTCCACTGGTACTAAAACATAAAAAGCAACAAATGACTCAAAATCCTGGGTCTCATAGGTAGTCAGTCACACAGGTAGTCAGTCACACAGGTGGTCACACTGCCGCCTGCTCCGAGACCTTTCTTGACTCCCCTCTGCTAAGTAAAAGCCAAGCTCCTAAGCCTGGTGTTCCAAATCTTCCTTAGTTCAGTCAAATAACCTTTCCAGGCCTTTGTTTTATACTACAGGAACTTCTAAACCTGTCGTTCATACCTTTTTGGGAACCTGTTAGAGGTTAAATTGTGTCCCCTTAGAAAACGTATGTTGAAGTCCAACACATACCTCAGAATGTGACCTTGTTTGGGAATAGCATCGTTGCAGATGTAATTCGTTATGATGAAGTCCTGCAGGAGTAGAGTGGACCCCTAATCCAATATGACCTATGTCCTTATGAGAAAATGACCACATGAAGAGACAATCAGGGAGAATGCCATGTGACCATGAAGGCAGAGGTTGGAATTATTGAGCTGCAAGCCAAGGAACGCCAAAGATTGCCAGTAAACCACCAAGGGCTAGGAATAAGCAAGGAAGGATGCCCCTGCAGGTTTTGAAGGGAGAGTGGTCCATCCAATACCTTGATTTGGGACTTCTAGCCTCCAGAACCGGGAGACAATACATTTCTATTATTTTTAGCTGGCTGGTTTGCAATACTTTGTTACCACAGCCCCAGGAAACTAATGCAGAACCTCAGCCATTTAACCCCCTGATACTGCATCAAGCCAAGATGCATCAGGCCTTCTTTTTTCCTGTCCCATTCCTGTTCTCTCAGCCAGCCATAGCATCCTTGGCATTTTGCTAGTACAACACAGACAATCACAGCCATGACATTCCCCATCTCTTCTGGCAGGCAACACACCAATGGTCTGTTTACTTCCCGACACACTCTGCGCAGGGCCAGTCAGGTCCCCTGCCCCCTGCCTCTTCCTGGCTCAGGGCCAGCCCAGCCCCTCTGGGGAGACAGTAGATTGAAGCCCCCTCCTACGTTGCCTAGGTGACAGTGCCTGAGTGCCCTGGAGCCAAGCAGCTGTGGCTACAGGGAAGGGAGGGACCAAGGGAAGGGGGAAGGGAGGAGGAGGACTACAGGAAAGACCTAAGGAGAGTCCTTAAAAGTGGCTCTAGTACAAACGCAGAAGATGAAATTAAAACTGCCTCACCATAACCAGCCTTATAAGGCAAAATGCAAGACTTGAGATGGAGAGGAAAGACTTTACTCAGAGGATTCTATACAGAGTTCAGCTCTGTGGGTCTTTGAGTCCAAACCCTGTTGAAGCCCATGCTTTGAGACCTTTTGACAGCATGAGAGATCAAAAGATAAAATTCAGGCAAATGGGGACTGGCATTTTGCATACTAAGAGCAAGTCTTCTATAAACTGCCTTAAGGTGCACAGTAAATGAAGAGAAAGATGCCTGCGATTTTTAGTTCCCCGTAAGTAATGCCTGCTGTGTGGAGGGAAACAGACAGGGTGCTGGTTAGTTGGGGAGGGAGTACAGGGAGGAACAAGAAGTTATACTTGCCCTCAAGGAGCACATTGTCCTTCCTTCAATAATTACTGCAGCAATGGACTTCTATAGTTGCATGCTGGAACATTCCAAGGCAATTTTTCTTAGTCCATGGGGTTAGGTAGGGCTTCAGGGGGGCATGGAACTCAGTCCTAATCAATCAGGTTAACACAGTGCCCTGGTCACAGATTTGTACAGAGGTGGATACGCACCCAATCTTAGCCAATAATGAGTTGTGAGTCTTTTGCTAGGATTGCTGAGAGGAATACATGTTTTCTCTTCTGTGCTAGGAGCTGCCATCACCATCCTGCCACCACATGGAATCTTGCATGAAGCCAACATGGTGGCAATCACAGCTGAGAGATGGAGGAAGATTGGGAGCTGATGACATCATTTGAGCCCCTGAATGAAGCCAATACATTCTATGTTTCTTAACGTGGTTTCTGTTACTTCCAATTCAAAATGTTCAATAAAAGATAAGTTAGAAACTCTTTTAACTGATTAACCAGATTAACCAATGCTTTTCATTCCCTATATAAAATACACTGATTTATGCCCTTGTATACTGAACACTCACAGCCAATGGCTGCTTTTCTGGTATTTTGTCCCCCAAACTGTTTATGTTAGTTGTATTTATTACTGCAATTTTGTTAATTAATTAAATATTAAGTAACTGCAGAAACACAAGTGCAAAAAGATAGACTTCCTGGTTCTATGAAAACTAAATTAAATGCTTTTGAAAGACTTGATATAAAGTATTTCAAAATTGCTTTGGGTTTAGATATGGATACACACATAGTTAAAAATGAAACAATAAAGATATGGATGGGTTTTACACTCATCTTTGGAAGGGTCTTTAGGTTCTTTTTCCCCTCTAAAGAGCCCAATGCTGGACATAGTGGATGATACATAGTGGATGAGGAGGAGACCATTAATTGTCTCATAAGAAGCCTTGCAGCTTTGACCTGGGACACTTGGAACATTTACTCTAGGGGGAGCCAGGCACTCTGTAAGAAGTCTATCTATCCTGAGACCACGGTGCTTTTAGGAAGCCCAAACTAGCCACATTGAGAGAAAAAGAGATGCCCTGTTAACTCCCAGCTATTCCAGCCATCTCAGCTTAGGGACCAGAAAAGTGAGTGAGGAAGCCATCTTGGATATCTATCCCAGTCGAGCTTTCAGATGACTCTAGCCCTAGCGAGAATCTGACTGCAACCTTATAAGAGATTCTGAGTGAGAAACATCCAACTGAGCCCAGTTTTCCCTCAGAATCATGAGAAATAATAATAACTTATTAATAATACGGTTGGTTTGTTATATAGCAGCAGATAACCAGTCCTTTGTGGATGAAAGGAAAGAGTTACAAGAAAAAGGAGGTGGCCTCTAATGTCAAATACCATCAAGAGATCATGGAGGATGAGAAAAGGCCATTGTGGTTAGCAACTGAGAAGTCATCATTGTCCTTTAAGCATTGCAGTTTCAATACAATGGTGGGAGCAGCAGCCAAACTGGAAGTGTTCTAGGGCAAGAGAGTGGTACGAAATTGAAAAAGTGGTAGATTGGTCTTTTTTCTTTCTTTCTTTTTTAATAGTTTAACATTCAGTGATGATCCTTGCCTGAATAAATTATCTTATTGGAGATTGCAAAATGGTGATTTTCCAATTCTATCAGTCCTTCTACATTTATTAGCTACATTCTTCTATAAAGGAGAGTTTTCCCTCATCAATTGGGAATGAACCTAATTTCTTCCAAAAATGGCAGGTTAAATGTTTCATTCTTTCTCTTTAATTATCAATTTCCTGACAAAGAAGTTGGTGTCATAGTATTTCCATTGGTGCAAATGAGTTTTTTTCTCCTTTCACTCGTTCTCTCTTTGAGTATCATTATGGACTCACATGTGGACTCATGTATCACATTTATTCAATGTGTTACAATCAATTACAGACCAAGTTAGTCTTTAAAGAAGTAATGGAGGATAGGGCTAAGAATGTGGTCAGAAAATTCCTGGAAGAATACACTGGTTAAAGAAATACACACACACACACACTTATCCTTATCAGTAATCAAAAATGTAAATCAAAGCTATATAAAGGAGAAAAAACTATGACATATTCAATTCTTCTACTGGATATATAACCCCCCCAAATTCTCACAGGTCACAATAAGGGGCATATATGAATATATTCACAGCAGTATTGTTTTTGGTTGTTGGGAGTTGGAGACAATGTGGGTGTCCATAACTGAAGAAGTCCTTGAGCAAAATGTGGTGGATAAGTACTATGCAGTAGTTAGAAGCAATGGACTAGATCTTAAAAACATGTTGCTGCAAGGAAGAAAAAAAGAAAAAATATATTTTATAATACTATCTACATAAGAAAAAAACACATGCATCTAAAACAATGGTACACATTTCAAATAAACACCTGCAGACAAAAGGATGTACACTAAACAGACTGGAATGTTTTCCTACAGTGAGAAAGGGGAATGAGGTTGGAAAATATGGATAAAAGAGAATAAAAAATAAATAAACTAATGTGAGAGGCTTTGCAAGTCAGGAATAAGATCAAGTTAATCCCCTCTATTTAAGTAAAAATAAATAAATGACTAAATAAATAAATTGCTACTACAATCATTCTGGAAAGTAAAATCTTTAAAAACATTGACCTAACAATTCCACTTTTAGGAATCTAGCCTAAGCAAATAGAAACTAACACTTGTTAGTGTTGTAACAGTGAGAAAAATGGTCAGCATGTGTTCCTTTGCCCTCACCCACACCCTGCAATATATATCCCCAGGTGTTTCAGGGAAGCCTCAGAGGTGTTTCACAGGTGTTTGTGATATGCTTGTGAACAAGTGTAGTCACGTGGTATTGGTACTTAAATTCATCATCTCCAGCTCCAGCCCCTTCCATTTGGCATTGCTATTTCCACTGCCTTTTCTGGGCACGGTTATGACTGTCACTGTCACTCATCTGGAGTCCTTCAGTTGCTAAGGTTTCAGAGTGTTATTCTGCAGCATAGCCAAGATTATCTTGCTCTTCTTTTGGTTTTACATATTAGAAGTCTATAATTGTGGGACTTCCCTAGTGGCACAGTGGTTAAGCATCCACCTGCCCATGCAGAGGACATAGGTTCGAGCCCTGGTCTAGGAAGATCCCAAGTGCTGTGGAGCAACTAAGCCTGTGTGCCACAACTACTGAGCCCACGTGCTGCAACTACTGAAGTTCCTGTGCCTAGAGCCCATGCTCCAAAACAAGAGAAGCCATCGCATTGAGAAGCCTGCACACTGCAACGAAGAGTAGCCCCCCCTCACCCGCGCAAAGCAACGAAGACCTAATGCAGCCAAAAATAAATAAATAATAAAGTTAAAGTTAGTCTATCATTGTTACAAGTTTTCAGGAAATAACTCTTCCAGTATTTTCTTACAATCTCCCTCCTTTACCAACACGCCCCCAAATTTTTGCAAACCATGCTGGAAGACAAATGCAAGTAATAGATATGCTGGGCTGGAAAGTGAAATGGGAAATGTAAATCAAAACCACAATGAGATACAACTTCACATCAATTAGGGTGGCTAGGCTAATATAAAAAATGGGGGCTTCCCTGGTGGCACAGTGGTTGAGAGTCCGCCTGCCGATGCCCCGTTCATGCCCCGGTCTGGGAGGATCCTGCATGCCGTGGGGCGGCTGGGCCCGTGAGCCATGGCCGCTGAGCCTGCGCGTCCGCAGCCTGTGCGCCCGGAGCCTGTGCTCCGCAATGGGAGAGGCCACAGCAGTGAGAGGCCCGCATACCGCAAAAAAAAAAAAAAGGAAAGTAACAAGTGCTGATGAGGATGTAGAGAAATTGGAAGCTTTGTGCATTGTTGATGGGAATGTAAAATGGTGTAGCCACTGTGGAAAACATTTTGGTGGTTCCTCAATAAGTTAAGCATAGAATTACCATATGATGCACCAATTCCACTCCAAGGTAGAATTCAACAGAATGGAAAGCAGGGACTCAAGTAATACTTGCATACCAATGTTCATAGCAATATTATTCACAATAGCCAAAGGTGAAAGCAACATAAATGTCCATCGATGGAGGAATGGATAGACAAAATGTGGTGTATACATACAATGGTGTATTATTCAGCTTTAAAAAATGAAATTCTGATACATGCTATAACATGGTTGAACCTTGAAAACATTATGCTAAGTGAAATAAGCCAAAGTCAAAAGGACAAATATTGTATGAGGTACTTAGAATAGGCAAATTCGTAGAAACAGAAAGTAGAATGGAGGGAGGTACCAGGGACTCAGGGGAGGGGAGAGTGGGAGAATTATAATAGATACAGAGATTCTGTTTGGGATGATGAAAAAGTTCTGGAAATATATGGTAGTGATGGTTGAATATTGTGAATGTAGTTGCTATGGACCGAATTATGCACCACCCCCACCCTCCCACCCCCACCCAATTCATATGTTGAAGTCCTAACCTCCCAATGTGATACGATTTGTAGATGCGGTCTTGGGAAGATTTTAGGTTTGGAGCTCATGAGGGTGGAGCCCTCAAGATGAGATTAATGCCTTTATAAGAAGGGACACCAGAGAGTTTGCTCTCTTTCTCCCCCTACCATGTGAGGACACAGTGGGAAATCAGCATCTATAAGCTAGGAAGGGAGCTCTCACCAGAAACTGACCACATTGGCATCTTGATGTTGGACTTTCAGCCTCCAGAACTGTGAGAAAATAAATTTCAGTTGTTTAAACCACCAGCCTATGGTATTTTGTTATGGCAGCCCGAACTAAGATAGTAGCTAATGCCACTGAGTTGTATACCTGAAAATTGTTAAAATGATAAAGTTATGATATGTATTTTTTACCACAATAAAACAAAATGGAAACAAAAAGTGAAAAGGGCAATTCTGGTATCTTGCCTCTCTTTGTAAATCTGCTGGTGCCAATCTTAGGACATTAGTAATTGTACAGTAGTGACTCTAGGCAACTCCCTCAGCCCTTCTGCCTTATATGAATGAGATTAGTGAGGATTAGAGAAATAAACTGAATTAACCAGGATCGTAGTTCTCTCTTCCCCATCCTGTATTCCCTACCTTCAGGAATGGCACCACTATCACCCAGTTGCCCAAGCCAAAAATCTGTCATCTTTGATTCTCTCTCACCACCCTCAACAGGGTGTCTTGGTGATTCTACTACCTTAATATCTCTCTATTCCTACCATCTCTGCCTCAGTTTGGGTCACTTTCATCCCCTGCCTATTATGATAGCTTTTTACCTGGTTTTATTACCTCTCTTCATATTCCCTTCCAGTCTATTTTCTACAAAGCAGCCAGAGTCTTTCCAAAGTCTAATCTGATCATGTCACTCTCATTAAACCTTTCAATAGCTCCCTTTAGTTACTTGGGGTAAGTTCAAATGCCTCAACCCGGCACTCAAGACTCTTCATGGTCTTCTGGTCTATTCTTAACTCTCTAGTCTGATCTCTCAGCTCACCACCCAGGCTGTGCTCCAGCCCTATTAAACTTGCGGTTTCCTAAACACATCATGCTCGTCTCTCTTCCAGATCATTGCTGGAGGATGGAAATTTTCAGAGATAAAGGTCACAGGACACAAGGATGTCATCCATTCTTTCTTTAACTGTCAAGGTGAGGCAGCCCAGGGCCTGGCCTGGCCCTCTCCCTTGTTTCTTCCTGTCCTGCAAGGCAGCCTCAGTGGGCTTCTTTAGTTACTAGATCAAACTGCTTTCCTGCCCCTTTTCTTCTAGGGATGGTGGGCAAAACATGTGACCAAACTGAAGTTGTAAGAGCTGAAACTGGAGCTTGGGCTTTGGAGTGGAAATAGGCCTGATTTCATTCAAGGCTGTGAGACCTATCAAAAGAGATAAGAACGCTATAGCTTATGGGCATTCTACAGTAGGCATTGGGAACCAAACCCAGCTAGTAATATGATGTTACCTGCCTTCTCTGCGACCAGAAAGTCAAGGGTGGGATTCAGGAAATACCAGGTGCTTTGGCTGATTATAATCTTAATGTCTTCCCCCAGTCTGCTCCACCTGGTAAACTCCTACTCATTCTTAAATTCTTAACTTCTAAGAATATATCCCACCAGCCTCCAAGGAGATGGTAAACTCTTTAAAGTCCTGGACTGTATCTCTATCAATGTATCCTAGTGTCTAGCATTGGTCACGATTGTATAAATGAAAAGATCATACACTTAGTTAAGTGTTAGGGTGTAATTTTAAATGTATGCTGCCGAAGATTCATCCTCACTTCTCTCATGCGGCCAGCCCACCACTGTAGCACCATGCCTTGTCAACTTGTAGCTCTCTCTCTACCTGCTCAGTCCCCAGTGCATGTTGGGAAAGGCTGAGCATCATATTTTATTGAAATGATCTATTCAGCAGTTTAGTTGCACTCCTACCCCCACGGCTGTACTTAGAGGCACTCCTAGTACAGGACTGAATTTATTTTGCTCCCCTATGGCTTTGATTTGAGAGTCAGAGAAACATGAAAGGAAAATGGGTTCAGTAACTAACATCAATCACATCCCAATCACATCCAAGGAGAGGAGGGTGCAAGGGGGTCATGAATCTGCAGAGTTCTTCTCTCATAAGAAAACTGTCAGCGCATCTCGAAAGCCTTTCTGCACCTCACAGTCTCTCCCTTTCTTGGGACTAGGCACAGCCGAGTTGGATGGCTTCCTGTCTTCTAACAACAAGGGGGTTTAAAGTAAGAAAGAGGAAGATAAAGTCAGAGAAAGGGGCGAGGGATCAGGCTGGCTTCTGCTCATAATTCAAGATGGGTCTCTAGACTCAGAGAAGGCAGCGCATCTGTTTCGTTTCTGCTTCTGCTACCCTCTCTGGGTCCACAGGGACTGATTTACCACTGAGACACAGCCCAAGAAGCGAAGGGAGAGTTTCTTTCCTAAGTGTCTGAAAAGGAAAAACTTTGAGGAAACAGCCAAGAGAGGGAGAGGAGAGAAGTCCGTGGCTCTAGAGTGGGGAGAGGTGGAGGAAGGAGGCCGAGGCGGCACAACCCGTGGAATGGGAGCCTGCGGGCGGGCGGGCGCGCCGGCGGGCAGCAGCTACCCGGGACAAGCCCCCGCCAAACTCGCGGGCGCCGATATCGGCGCCACAGGCAGCCGCGGCGGAGCCCCAGGCACCGCCGGGCCTGGGTGGCGCGAGGCCTTGCCCCGGAGGCCCGCGGCCTTACCCCGGAGGCGGACCGGGGTCGGAGCAGCCCCCGCAACTGGGCTCTCCCGGCGGACGGCCCTTAGCCTCGCCGCCTCAGCAGCAGAAGATGCCCCACGGCGCCGCCCGCCCAGCCCGTGAGCCTCGGTCGGCCGAGGAGCTCGCCGCCCATTGGCGGCGGCGGCGCTGCGTCCCCACCCCCCCTCCGCGTCCCCGCCCCCTCCGCTGCCGCCGCCGCTTCCCGGCTCCTCCTCCTCCTCCTCCGGGAACCGCCTCCGTCGCTGCCGCTGCCGCCGCCGCCGCCGCCGCCGCCGCCGCCGCTACCGCTGCCGCCGCCGCTGCTGCTGCCGCCGCCGCCGCCGCCGCCGCCACCGCCGCCACCGCCGCCGCCGGCCCGGGCCCAGCCGGCGCCCGCCGCGCCGGAGTCGAGTCGCAGCCGGAGCTGCTGCTCGCGGCCCCGCCATGAGCGGAAGCGCCGCCGCCGCGGTCGCCGCCGCCGCCGCCGCCTCAGCAGCAGCGGCCGCCGCGCACTTCCAGCCTCAGTCGTCGTCTCCCAGGCCGGGCCCCGCCGAGCTCGGGCCCCCGCGCCGTCCGCGCCCCCTGCCGCCGCCTCCCCGGCCCGAGCCCGCTGCAGCCGGCCGCCTCAGCCCTCCGGGCCACGGGCCTCTCCGGGCAGGCGCCCAGGGTGGCGGCGCCTGCGGCCGAGCGCCGGGAGCAGGTACGGGGTCCAGGAGCGGGCCAGGCGGGGAGGGGCGTGGGTTGGTCTCGGGTGTGTGTGTTGGGGGGCCGCCCAGAGGCGTGTGGTCCAGCCGCCCGGCCCCGCGGCGGGGGTGGAGCGTTGTCCGGGTCAGGTTAGTCCGGCCCCGGAGCCCCTGTGAGCCCTGTGTCTCCGCTGCGCGGAGCGGCTCACAAAGCGTTTTCCCTCCTGGTGGGTAACCCCCTCCCCTAGGGTGGGCAGGGCAGGACCTCTCTAGGTCTCCTCTGGGCGGCGGAGGAAACGGAGGTTTACAGGGGGAAGTGACTTGCCCAAGGTCACATAGCCGGCGAAAGTCGTAACCTGGCTGGGACCCAGGGTCACTATGGGCCGGCGCGGGCCCGGAGCAGGGGGCGCTGGGAGGAGGAAGAGCCCCTAGCCCCGGAGAACCGAGAGAGATTGATCGTGGAGGAGGGGGCGCTAGGCCTCGGCCCCAGGCACGCCCACCCAGCGCTTTTGGGGCTGGCTTAGGAGAAAGGATCTCTTGCAGGCTGGGACGGAGGAGAGCGGCGGCTGATTTGGGGGATTCGTGGTGTCCTGGGGAGCCGCAGGGGGAGAGACTCCTGTGAGGTTGTCCTCTCTGGGAAGAGGGCTTTCTTGAGTGAGTGGGTCAGAGCTTCAGAAAGTTCTTACTGCGGGGACCATTTGGTCTCTGCCAGGCCACCTTTCCCACCACTGCACGGACGAAACCAATCCAGCTGGAATTAATAGGTGGGAGGCCTGCCTGCTTTTGTGGAGACGCCTGTAAGGTGTCTTTTTCACGAAATGGTCCTGCCCCAAACAAGTTCCTGCCCCAAACAAGTGTATATATGGCCCTAGTAAAGACGTTTCTGCCACAGAAAGCCAAATGAGGTTTTCCCAGGTGGTCTGGACCTGTCACACTTGGGGAACCCCCAGAGAAAGCACAGCTATCCCAGGCGTGAAGGGGTAGGAAGTGAGAGAATTGGGACAGGTCACCCACCTGCCTGGCATGGAAGAGGGCCATGTACTGCATGGGATTCCCGTTTTTCTTTTGGGTGGGTTGTTTTTATTGTGGATGCATCTTGGAAAGGGACTTGGGGTTCTAGAGGCAACGAGAGAGAGTAGTGTTATAGTCAATGAAGAGGGTCCTGTGGAGTTAGAAAACAGAAGCTGTAGAATGGGGGAAAAGGAGGAAATTTAGTCATTGTGGGGGAAGGGAGATGAAAGGGAGGGGGACAGTGTCTAGTGTAGAGAAAAAGATTGGGCTGTTTTAAAGAGGGAGCCAAAGGTAATGAGCTTGAAAGGAGTCTGTTAGAGGTGGATGGTATCTTACAAGGTGGAGTAATAGGTATTGGTCTGCAATCACATCATTTTCTTTGAGTAAAGACAGTTGTAAGTACTTTTACATAATGTTTTGGGTACTCCCCATCCCCCCCATTCTCTCTCTTGTTCTAAGGCTGGGGGCCGTAGTATTGTCTTGGAAGTAAGCCTTGACAAAAGAGGGAAGGGAAAGACTAATTAGCAAATGCATTAATTAGGGCTCTTTGTCCAAGATGATTCCTTGTTTAAGTCAGCTGTTTTCTTGCTGCCCTCCCGCACCTCAGCTTTCCAGTTGTGGTGGCTGTTGGCAAGGTTCTTTGGGAAGAGCTGCCCTGATTCAGACAAGATGGGTTAAATTTTTCTTAAAAACTGAGAAAAACATATTTGACAGATATATATATATGAAAATTTACTTGTCAAAGACTTAAAATCAGGGAAGTGCAAATTGAAACATCAGTGACATGCCGTTTCACACTCATCAGATTGGCAGAAATTAAATGCTGTGATAACCAAGTGTTAGTAAGGTTATGGGGAAATCACCTTTTATATACTGCTAGTGGGAATGTAAATAGATACAGTCACTCTGGAGAGTAGCATAGTGATGTCTAGCTAAAGGAGGGCAAGCAAATCCGTTCACCTAAAATGCCCATTTCTGGGTATATACTTTAAGAAATCTTGGCACACTTGTCCAAGAAAATAAGTACAAAAGAAGTACAGGAATGTTTATTGCTGCTTAAATGTCCACCAATAGGGAAATACATAAATTGTTAGATAGTCCCACACAATTGAATATTAGAGCACTGTGAAAAATAAACTATAGCCACATGCATTAAAATGGTTGAATCTTACAAACATAACAGGGGCTGGGGGAGTAAATAACAGAAGAATTATTAGAGAATGTTTCCACTTGCATAAAATCTGAAAACATGCAAAATAATATTGTCTGTGTCTGTGTACATATGTAGTAGTAGTATAAAAACATTCATGGTAACAACTAACATCAAATTCAGAGTAGTGGTAACCTCTCAGGAGAGTGGGTGAGGAATGGGATTGATCCAGGGGTACACAGAGGGCTTTAGTTATATCTAGTATTCTATTATTAAACCTGAATCAGATAATTGCAAATTAAGATTTGCTTATCTTGGATGTAGGGTACAGAGATATTTAAATATTTTTCAGATGTTTGAAATATTTCTCAACATGCAAAATAATTTCTTGTTTACATAGCAGAGGGTTTTTGTCCCTTAATAGTGAAACTCTAGCTACAGCATCCAGCCCAGCACAGCCTGTTAGGCATGCTGGCTGATGATCCTTTTCTCACCCCATTCTGACCCGCAAAGCCTAGTTTTGTGATGGATGACTTTTATTTTGGAACAGCTGATAGGCACGTGGAGGATTTCCCAGTCTTTCTAAACTTTCTGGTGGACCTAGGTCAGCAGTTTGAATTTTGTCAAAATATAAGTGCTCCAGGACATTCTGATCTGTCAAATGTAGGGAGGGACCCAGAAATCTGATTCTGAACATGTTCCCTAGTAGATTCTCATGCCCACTAAAGTTTGAGAACCACTGCCTTAAGGTTTCTTCTGACTCTGGGCTGTACTTCTTCTCAGCTTTGCCCAGCCTAGTCCCCAGGCTGCCTTCTGTTGCCCCTCCTGCATGACTGGGACTAATTTGGACCCATGTGGTATTTAGCTCTTTTGTAGGGCATAAAAGAGTGATAGGGTTGGAAGCCATTGAATGTTAAACCCTTCATAATCCAGGTTGTCTATTCCTCTTATTTTCATGCAGGTAGCTAAGGGGCCCACCACCCACCAGGGCTGTTTATCAGGTTTTATAAACTTTAACCACTTGTATCACTGTGTATGGTTTTATAGTCAGGATAGGAGCAAAAAAGTGTCTGACTGAGAAGGAAAACTAGCAAATTGGAGAAAGTAAAGCCCCAAAGGTAAATGTATGTGATCATGCCTTTCTCTGCAGATGATAGTGATTGTTTGCATGTTTTAGCTTAGCACATGCGTTTGAAATTCAGCTATTTGAACCTGTAGTCAAAGATTGGGGGCTTTAGGAACAACATTATTCCTCTAGATGGAAGAGTTTCCTTTCTCTCAAATTTGCTAGTTTTCCTTCTTTGCTAGACCCTTTTTCCTCTGGTCCTAATATGTTTATGAATGAATTTATATTAACATGTGTGAGAATTTCTGGTAATGAAATTTGTGAAATGCTGTTTGTTGTTGGTGACGTTCTTCTTTTTGGAAACCTACTTTGGAGGTGCAGTTTTGCCCCAGGGCTGCTGATTAGGGTTGTATAGGTTGTTCTCAGCACTGGGTGCTTGTTTTGTTTCGCAAGTGGGAGTAGAAACCCATTTTGTGCTCCGCTTACCAAGATGAACACCTTGTGTGGAAACTGTGTCCCCTTAGTGGGGGCACCCTTTTCTAATCCTCACAAAGGTGCTCTGTGAACTAGCATGGCCCTGCGGCTTTGTAACTGTTGGTCCAGCTGTTATCCGTCCATACTCACCACAGGCTCTGTGAAGAGGGCTGGTCACTGCTAGGCCTGAGACTCCAAAAGAGTTTTCTCCATGTGAGCTTTTCATGGGAAAGGGCCTACCCCTGGCTTTTCATTACCATGCTCAGTTGAACCAAAGAGTTGAACCAAAGAGTTCAGCTCAAAATTGTAAAATTTGTTATGGGTCTGGAGAAATTGTACAGAATAAACAATTTGATAAATACCATTATTTATGGAAAGACAATGAGAAAGAAATCATTAAAAAGACAAAAGCATCTGGTAAGTGAAGGAGAGAAAGTAGCTACGCGCGCATTTGCTCATGCAGTCACATAGTGCTCACTTTGAGGGGGAAATACGATACTATTTTTCTCTTCCTATTTCCCCCTACACTAGTATTCCTGAATTTCTTAAGACCTCAGGCTTTTTAGCCAATTTTGAAAATATTTGCCCATTTGTATTTTCCATTAAGCGGTTGTTTACGCTTCCTGCTGTTTCATTTTTTCTTGGAGAGAGAGGAAGGGGGAGTGCTGAACCAAGGACAAGACTGGACTTCCTACTGCTTTTGCAAATAATGGCAGTGTGTTTTTTCAGAACAGTTGTCATGGAAGAGTGCTGTTCTGCGGGCTCAAGGGAGAGGTACAATTTGAAGTGGTTTCTATTGTCTTTTTTATTATTATTTTTAAACATGATTGAGGGTGATGGATAGAGGGTTCCATTGTGCTTTTGCTGCTGTCTTGAAGAAATTGTTTTTTAAAGAAAATGTATGTAAATAAAACTGAAAATGTTTAACAGAACTAGTCTTATGCCCACGCAAGGAGAATAAACAGTTCTCACCTATAAGCCTCACCCAAAGCAGTTTCAGGGTTTTTTTTCTGTTCTTAGTTTAAATGGATATTAGTGCTATTCTAGGGACTGCTTGGGACAGTTAACCATGTTGGGCAGGTGGAGGAGAATGATGGGATTATACTAGAGTTTATCAGTAGCCCCCTCCGGTCATGATATGGAAAGCTGTCACTGTATTGTCTGCTTTTGTGATAAAATATGTGTAGAAATGAGGGAGAGATTATAAGTTTTGATATAACCATTTGACCCTGTTGAAAGAAGGGAAGAAGTGGTAAAGAGGAAGAAATACATGCATGGAAGAGAGAGCTGCAAGCAATTAAGTAGTAGAACATTTTGTAGTGCTTCTGGGATGTACCTTGAGTTGAAAGTCACCTGTCAGTATCTGTTCTGCTTCAGCACCTTTGATTTCAGTGTTTGCAGATGGTGCTCACTGATCTTTAGTTGAAGTCTGTTTTATTGTCAGACAGAGCTGGAAAGTGAGCAGTTTTGAAGTCTACACTGAAGTAGTAGGGGAGGCAAAGTAAAACAAGTATTCATTTCGTAATCACTTGTGCAACTAGAAGATGGGACTCTAATAATTTAAAAAAAGTATTTTCATTTGGCTTTTAGGCTATTTTATTTTTTTAAATTTTTAATAGATTTGTCTTCCTATGTAGATTTTTGCTGCTGCCTCTATACATGTTTGAGTGAGCACCTACTGGGTGCTGGTAATACCAGTACTAGCCACTGATTCATTGGGGTGATAGCTTCACTGTCAGAGAGTTCATTACCTGAAGTACTGAGAACAGCACAAAGGAGTATGTTTCAGCTCCTGCTTTCTTTTCTCCCCCTTTTCATGCTCCCTTCTGTTCCCTGGCCTTTTGGGCTTGGTGGTGATCTCTCCATCTGTCAGAACAGGTCCTGTCCTTTACTCTCCTCATGGGAGGGGTGCAGAGGCTTTGTAGAACCTTTGGGCTGGACACCCACTAGTAAAACCCCTCAAACAATATTGAACCAGACCCGAAGGCCTCCAGAGAGGCCCCAGCTCCTCTTCTTTCGTTGCTGCCTATGTTGCCACCACCCACACTTTGCTGTGGAGCCTGGAAGGTGCCCCCCTCACCCCCAATCATACAAAGAGGCTTTGTGCTCTGAGGATGTTTTAAAGGCGGGATCACTGTAATTATAATTCCCTAAGCATAACCAAGTAATGGGGGCAGACAGGGTAAAGATGGTATCCAAGTACTTGTTGGTAGGGAGAAGTCAGGCGGGGATTAAAAGCATCTGGAGACAGTACCAAAATGGATAATGGAGCGTTGTTGGTAATGCTGACAGGAATGTGTTTAAGTGAGTACATTTCAAGGTTTTAAATTCTAATACTTGCAAGATACGTGAAGCTTTAAAAAGCACAAGACAGCCGGAACTTTTTTTTTCTAGTCTAAAACTGTAACTGAAAAGTACTTTACAGTGGGACTTCCGTGATGGCACAGTGGTTAAGAATCCGCCTGCCAATGCAGGGGACACAGGTTGGAGCCCTGGTCCAGGAAGATCCCACATGCCGCGGAGCAGCTAAGCCCGTGCGCCACAACTACTGAGCCTGTGCTCTAGAGCCCGTGAGCCACAACTACTGAGCCCACGTGCCACAACTACTGAAGCCCGTGTGCCTAGAGCCCCTGCTCCGCAACAAGAGAAGCCACTGCAATGAGAAGCACGCACACTGCAATGAAGAGTGGCCCCCAATTGCCGCAGCTGGAAAAAGCCTGCGTGCAGCAACGAAGACCCAAGACAGCCAAAAATAAATAAATAATAAATAAATTTTTTTAAAAAAGTACTTTACAAGAAGGTATGTAGAAATCCAGGCCTACTTTGTTTTATGCTTGTGTTGCCAGAATGATTGATTGCCCAAGAAAGCCAAATCATGGCATGTTCTTACTAATTTTTTTTTGTTTGTTTAAGTTTCTAAAAGTTAGCACTGACTGACATCTTGGGAAGCTGACTTCCCACTACCACCACCAGAAAAAAATCAATGAATCTGGGGATATGTGTTTAGCCTCTTATATCAACCATCTTGTCATGATGTGCTTCTAAGATCTGTTGGCAATCAATCTTCTAGTGAACACTTTTTTTTACTATGTTAACTATTAGTATATTACTTTTACTAGTGTCTCAAATGTCTTTCTTCCTTCCTGCCTCCCTTCTTTCCTTCCTCCCTCCCTCCTTTCCTCCCTCCCTCCTTCCCTTCTTCCATTCCTTCCTTCCTTCTGCTCCCTCCCTCCCTTCCTTCCTTCTTTCTTTCCTTCCTTTCTTCCTTTCTCTCTTTCCTTCCTTCCTTCCTTTCTCTCTCTCTCTCCCTTTTTTACTGACAAATAAAATTGTATGTATTTAAAGTGTGCAGTGTGATGGTTTGATATTTGTGTACATGGCGAAATGATTACCATGGTCAGGTTAATTAATACATTCATCACCTCACATAACTACCTTTTTTCTTGGTGAGAATGCTTAAGATCTATTTTCTTAGCAAATTTCAAGTATACAGTACTGTTAACTATAGTCACCATGCTGTACATTAGAGCCTCAGAACTTACTTATCTTATAACTGAAGGGTTGTGCCTTTTGACCAACATCTCATTTCCTCCACTCCCCAGGCCCTGGTAACCACCATTCTACTCTCTGTTTCCATGAGTTTGACTTTTATATTAAAAACCAAATTATTACTATTATTATCTTTTTAGATTCTACATATAAGTGACATCTTAAAGTATTTGTCTTTCTCTCTTTGGCTTATTTCACTTTACATTATGTCCTCCAGTTTCATCCATGTTGTTGCAAATGGCAGGATTTCCTTCTTTCTTCATGGCTGAATAATATTCCATTGTTTGTATATACCACAACTTCTTCATCCACTCATTCATCAGACACTTAGGTTCTTTCTTTATCTTAGCTATTGTGAATAATGCTGCAGTGAACATGGGAGTGCAGATATCTTGAGGAAATCTGCCTTAAATTTATCATCACATAAGAACACTGGGTAGTCCATTACAAAGATATTGCCCAAATAATCCTTAAGAAGACTATCAATCTGACAGCTAAATTTTATGAGATTTAAAAATATACAAGGTTCCATTTTATCTGCTTTTAATGAAAAGTAAGGGTGATTACCCCTGTTTTAGGCAAGTATACTGCTCAGCAGTGACTTAACATTTTACCAGCTGTTACTTGGCTGCTTCATTTGTAATACATATTTCTTACAATACATATACATATAACCTCTGACTGTTTACTGCACTGCTCTGGTGGCCAGTAAAAGTAACAATAAAACATTTATTGAATGCCTACTATGTACCAGACACAGTGAGGATTTCAGATTTGATTCAGATATACAACAGTTTAGCAATAGACTCCAACAGTGTGTTAGCTGACCAAACAAATTTTTGGGTTTGAGAACATCAGAATTGCATAAATAGTAGTGATATGATATAATCATTATAATTAACATTGCTAAAGCACAGATCTGATCAGGTCACAAATTTAACTGGCTGCCTTGTAAGTAAAATATTTTTTGGTTTGGCATTCAAGGCCAGCATAATTCAAGGCCAGTCTCTACTATTCATGAATATTCTGCAGGGAAGTGTAATGCCCTGTTTCCATGTGTGTGTATCACTTTTTCACCTCTGTTTGATTGTTGCTTCAGCTTTAATTTTTCCTATCTTCTCCAAATCCTGCTTATTTTTGAATATCTAGATAATAGTGGTCACTTACTGTGTGCTTATTATGTGCAAGGCTCTATTCTAAGTGGTTTACCTGGATTAATTCATTTAATTTTCACTACAGTCCTCTAAGGTTGATGCTTTTATCATCTTTATTGTGCGGATGAAGAAACTGGAGCACAGAGAGGTTAAATAACTTGCTAAAGATGACGCAGCTATTAAGAGTGTTATCTAGGATATGAACCCAAGCCGTCTTATTTCAGAGTCTGTATTTTTAGCCATCATGCTTTACGTCTCACTTTATAGATAGCCTAAGCAAACATAGCAGTTAAGTTTTGGTAACAAGATTGAACATAAGCAAAGGTGACCACTGTCTTAGCCACTAGAGAGAATTTGCAGTCTTCAGTTTTACCTTTGTTCCTCCTGAGAAATGCACTCCTTTTAAGTTCTCAATTTTTGTGTTAGGATTATTTAATTAAATTTCTTTTTAGTCATTCACTACTTTTTCACATAATAAGGAGTAGGAGTACCTGCATTGGAGTGGGTTCACCTCAGATCAGGCATATTTAAATTGCTTCTTGGAAAATCTCCCATGTTCTGTGATTCTGAACATTGGTCTTAACTCAGTGCTTGTTTGGTCACTTAAGCAGATACAAAACTTCTCGTAGAAAAATTTGGCCCTATTCAGAATCCCACCTTTTTGTGGATATGAGTACCTCCCTCTCTGAAATTAGTGTAAGAATGGATGTTAGACTTCTTTTTAGCCTTCTTAATTTCCATAATAAACTTTGATTTGTCACAAGCTAAAGCATAAATATATCCCTTTATTCAGTGGTATAGAATATGAATATTTCAGGCGTCAGTTGGAGAGCCTGGTGCTGTGTTGATGCTGTCTGACATAGTAGATTATTTGAGGAAAATAATGTAGCATAGTGGTTCCCAAATGAACTACTTCAAACTTGGTTGGAATGCTTGTTGAAAATTCTGTCTTTAGGTGGCCCAAAGTTGGAATCTGAGATTAAATTTTCTCAAGCAGTTATAGTGTTTCTAATATTATTTCGTTTATGTTGTGGGCTTAATAGACATTGGTGGGCCATCCATTTAGAAAATGTTCTATGGGAAAATGGGATTCTAAGGTCAAAACGAGGTACAGTAGTTTTAGACTTTTGGAACATGTCCTGTTTTTGAGTTGAGCACTGCCAACTCAGTCTTTTTCTTTGTTTATGGATAGTTGGAAAAGAAAAATGAATTCTCCACCTTTCAAATTACTAAGCAATATGAGAATTAATTCATAGGAGGAAGATAGTCTTCTATTCAGGCAGGATAAAAGCTGATTAAATCCAGATAATTGAGGAATTTCCACCCATTTACTGGTTTGCATTTCTTTAAGAACCTTAGCATCAGAACACCTCTAGAGTTACAGTATGTTTGGGACTCTAATGGAAGACATTGTTGACTGTCTTTGCTGTATATGAAGAATATGAGTCATGAATTCTTGTGATCTAATTATCCAGTATTTCTATTAAAAACTATGCATATATTAAAAACAGAAATTACTATTCCATGATATTTTTGAGCTTTAACTTTAAATAAAAGCCACCGTTGTGTGCTTAACAACAACAACAAACAACAACAGTTAAACCCAAAACCCTACAAAGGCAACAAGTCAAAAGATTTGCCTTAAAGTGAATCTGTGTTTAATTCATGAAATTATTAATGTCCATGAGATAAAACTAAAGTCAGAATTTGACTGTAGAATGTTTAGGTAATTCTGTACATATTTTGAGTCTAGCTTTTGGTAGAAGAAAATCTTTAAAAAATGAACTCTGTCTCAATTGCCATAAATGATTTTAAGAAACAATTGTGTGGGTTGGGGATAGAAATCAAACTAGTTTTACCATACCAAAATCTTTTTTATAGCACTTTTGAGATGTAAACATGTTCCTTTCTTTTTTTTTCATTTTCTTTTTTTTTAACATCTTTATTAGAAACATGTTTCCTTTCCAAATAGAATTGTTTGATAGAATAGTTATATTATTTTTCCTGATGCTATGTAATTAAAAACCCAAGGCCCAAATTTATCGTGTCTTGATTAAAACTTTCTTTGTGTGGAAGAAAAGTTATCAAATGGAAAAGGAGCTTTAGAAATTTTGATTTTGAGATTGCTTTAAGAAGGGAGAGGCAAGTCAAGTTGGGTTTGGGCCCCACAGAATTGACTGTGCTACTTCCTGTGTCAGGAAAGCTCAGAGAGAGGGGGCTGTGCTGCCTTGGGGCGGGGCATAAGCCTGGTAGGAGCTGGAAGTGAAACTGGAAGTGCCTTAAAAAAGCAGATCGTTGTGTTAGCCCGAGTCAGGCTGGCTAAGCAGTGAGACAGTAGGATTCTCAAGCACACATGTATATGTCGTTACTTTGGCAGATTTCCTGAGAAAGTCAACATGTTTGCCTGTGACTCAGGACAGACCTGAAGACTCCGTGGAGAAAAATGAGAGAAGAGCAAAGGAAGAGGGGCTTTAGGGTGCAGGTTTTGAAAGAAAATGTCAGCCTTTCAGGGAGGCAGCAGGAAGTTAAAGGTGGAATTCTGGGGACATTTTCCCCTCCCCACAAGCTATGTAGAGGTGGAGCCTGCAGTATGGAAGTGGAGGGTAGATACACTTGTAAATGTTGATAAAAGTATCCTTGTTAGAGCAGAAAAGGTGTATCCCTGCGCTTTGTTTTAAAATGATGGATTCCCATTACAGTATTAGTGATACAAACAGAGGTTAGCTATTCGTACGTAATTTTATTATGCCTGGGGTTAACATTCAAACTAACTTATTTTAAAAGAAAAATGAGAACTTATGATATAATATTGACACCTAAGAGCGGTACATTTCCAGGGTGGTTTAAAGGTAGTTATGTGCTGTCTGTCACGCACAAAAGACAACACTGCTAACATGCTCTGCCTAACTAGGGCATGCAGTGCTGATGTTTTTCCCACAGGAGTGATAGATTTAAATTCAAAGAGGTTAAAAACCACCGCTCTTTTTGCTGGCCTTCCCCCTTCCCATCCCCAGAAGCCACTCATAATACCCTGTGTCTAGATAGGTGCGGGTAATATGGATTGTGGTTAGGTTTATGGCTCAGAGGTAGACCGGCTTCTTAACACTTCAGTTTACTTACGCATCACCCCGGGATCTAGTTAAAAAGCAGATTCCTAGCAAGGGCACAGGTGATGGAGTAGTGGCACTCAAACTTTAGCCTGCATGATAGTCACGTGGAGGGCAGGTTAAAAGGAAGGTTACTGGGCCCCACTTCCTGAGCTTTTGATTCACTGTACTAGGGTGGGGCCTTTTAAACAAATTACTAGGTGATGCTAATGCAGCGGTTGGGGGAGTGGGGGGATATTTTGAGAACCACTGAGGTAGGGTGTAAACAACCCTGAGGAGATTTAAACTGTTCCTCTTGATTTCTTGAGCATTATTTTATAACTGAACTGAAAATGGTGAGAAAAAAAGGTTGCGGAAGGTAATAGGGTGATTAATACTGTTCATGTTGAGCAAACAACGCTTCCTAAAGCAATTCTGTGTGTTTTATTGTGGTGAGTGTGTGTCTAGAAAAAAGTCAGTGACAGACCCCATCAAAATGATGATAAAAAATAAAGATGATTACTTCTGGAGAAAGATCCAGCATTATGGAGGGTGGAATTTTAGCTTTCTATGTAAGTTTTTCATTTCTAATGAAGATATTTTACTTCTATTTATGTAATTAATTTTATAAAAAGGTAAAAGAAATCTGGGCCCGCCCGGTACCTTCTATTTACTTCTCCACGCCTGTCCTTCACCCATTTCCACCTGGTTCTCTGCCCCAGGGAAAGAGTTCCCAGGTCTTCTCGTTTCTGGTTGGGTTCAGCCTTAAGAGGAGATTGAAGGGAAGAAGAATGAGGTCAGAATATTTATTCTCTCTCCACTCAGGGTAGCCGGCCTTATATTACCTGGGTTCTGGTACTCTCTGTGTCCTGTCTTTTTGGGAGCCAGAGTGATAATTGTTATGCTATAGCTAGTCCTGTTCATCCCCTGTCGTTTCTGTAGGCCTCACCTCCCAACTTTGTAATTATTACTTTTATAAATAAACCCCCTTCAGATTATTCTAATTTGAGTTTGCCATCTCTTCACTGTTGGGGTAATGACTGATGGACTCTCCATTCTTATTCCTCTCCTTACTATAATCCCAGAGGTAGTGACAGTGCTATTTAGATATGTGTATCTTTCCAGACATTTTCTATACATAGCGTGGCTGTCTAATAAACAAATAAATAAAACACAAGGGATCATATTGTACTTCCTATTCTTTACATTGTTTTTTTTTTACATCATACTATATTGCGACCAGCTTTCTACATCAGTGTAATCTACATCATTTTTAATAACTGTAATATTCCATTTTATTTGATAATGGATGTACCACAATTTAACCAGTTCCTTATATATTTAACATGACATTTTAAATCATATACTGAATTTTCATTAGTACTTAGATCTGTTTCTCACTCTGTTCTATTGATCTGTCAGTATTCTGGCACCAATATTATATGTTTTACTTATTGTAGTTTTATATGGATAAATGCTTTGTAGGGCATCTCCTTGTAGTTGTTATTATTTTGAAAAAAGACTTTTGCCTTTCATTACATGCTTTTCCCCAACGTCCAGATATATATTTTTAAAAGTTTTTGTCAGGATTACTGCGAAAATCCCATTGATACAGAGATTGGAAAAGCATTAAATTTATGAGGTTGGAAATAGTTGATCTCATCGCACTGTTAACATCTGTCAATCTATTAACATGATTTCTTTCCCGTTTTCTTATAGTATGTGCCTTAGTAGAGCTTAGTAGTGCCATAGTATGTGCCTTAGTAGGGCTTTATAGTTTAATTCACATAATGTCAATTCCATAGTATTTTATGTTCTTTTTAAAAAAAATTTATTTATTTATTTATTTATTTTGGCTGTGTTGGGTCTTTGTTGCCGCCCGCGGGCTTTCTCTAGTTGCGGCGAGCCGGGGCTACTCTTTGTTGCAGGGCGTGGTCTTCTCACTGCAGTGGCTTCTCTTGTTGCAGAGTGTGGGCTCTAGGTGTGCAGGCTGCAGCAGTTGTGGCACTTGGGCTCAGTCGTTGTGGCTCGTGGGCTCTAGAGTGCAGGCTCAGTAGTTGTGGCGCACGGGCTTAGTTGCTCCGCGGCATGTGGGATCTTCCCGGACCAGGGCTCAAACCCGTGTACCTGCATTGGCAGGTGGATTCTTAACCACCGCACCACTAGGGAAGCCCCTCTTCTTACTTTTGACAGTGGGATGTTTTTCATCATATTTTTTGAGCTTTGCTGATGTTAGGAAAAGCTGTTGATTTTTGTATATTTATTTAAATACCTGCCAATTTCCTGAGCTCTTTCAGTAATTTTAGTAATTTTTCATAGATTTTTCTTGAGTATTCCAGCTGGACAACTCTATTATTGGAGAGTGCTGCTAATTTAGACTCCTTTTCAATATTTTCCTCTGTTATTTTTCTTTCTTATTTCATTGGCTACACTGTAACATCCAGAAAATGTCATATTCAATATTTGACTGTAGCATAATGAGGCTGCCTCAGTTGTGTTTCACTGTTCATTGTGGGGTTGACTGTGGGTCTGAAAGCTAACAAGTTAAAGAAGTAGTATTTTTATTTATTAAGTGCTTTTCTTAGAAAGAATAAGTTTGTCAAATGCCTTCTAACTCAGTTATCTACCCTTGGAGGTTATGTCTCTTTTTACTTATTTATGTGCTGAATTACATTAATCAATTTTTAGTATGGAATTATCCCTAAATTTCTGTAATGGAGCTCATAGTACTGGATTGATTTGTTAGTATTTAGGGCTTTGGTATATAATCACAAGAGAGAAGGCCTGTAAGTTTCCTTCCTTGTACCATTCTTGATATAAGGATTTTGGTAGCAAGGAAAAATAGCCTTTCGGGAGGAAGGACAGTAACCATTTCTATTTTGTTTTTTAGCTTATTCCATTCAGTTTTTGGTTTTTGGTGTGGGTATGTGTGTTGGGGGGGGTAGTCAATTTTGGCAGATTTTTTTTTTAAGAAAATTATAAATTCTTTTCCAGATTTAAAAAAAAGTATGAGTGAGTTCATTATGTTCTTTTACTTTTTAAAATTTTCTCTGTAAATGATTTTATGAACTTTCTTCATAAGCTGTATTTTGTTCTATTTTGATGAGATTAAAATCTCCCGGCCTATTTCCTCATCTGTAAAATAGGTATAATGAAAATGAGCTAATATATGTGCCAACTACATAGTAAGCAATCAAATGATTGTTGCTGTTATTTTTTTTTTAAATGATTATTTTTATTCTTGGATCTATTATTTCTATGTTTTTGTATACTGATTGAGGAATTTCTGTTCTTTATTAAATTCTGTCTGTACACCTTAAAAGATTTTTAAAATGTATACATTTATTGTCTTCTGATTATAAAAATGCACATTGCAAAAAATTCAAACATTACAGAAATATGTATCAGAGAAAATTAAGTCCCATTATCTGAATTCTTCAGAGATCAATGAGAACAGGTTTATGTGTATACTCGTGTGTGTGTGTGTGTGTGTGTTTTACTCTGCACGTACATATATGTGTATGTGTATAAATTTATAAAAAGTGGGACCATATTGTATATACGGTTTTGAAACTTTCTTTGTTTCCACTTTATATCTTGGATCCCTTTCCAAGTCAGTATTTATAGACCTAGTTATTCTTTGCTAAAACCTTTATTTGACATGTGATATATTTATAAAACATGCACATCTTGTAAGTTTGCCAATCAGTGAATCATCACAATGTGAACACACTTCTGTAACCAACAGTCAGGTCAAGAAATACAATATTACAGTTACCCCAGACACCTTCCATTGTGCCCCCTACCTCATTCTTTTATAAAATTTAACAGTTTTGTTGAGATATAACTCACATATCACACAGTTCACCCATACTAAGTGTACAGTTCAATGGCTTTTAGTATTTTGGTATATTCATAATTGTGCAGCCATCACTATTGTCTAATTCCAGAATCTTTTCATTGCTCAGAAAAGAAACCCTGTACCCACTGGCAGTCAGTCTCCATTTCCTCCCACCCCAAGCTTAGGAAACAAAGACCTACTTTTCTTTTTCTATAGATTTGCCTATTCTGGACCTTTTATAGTGGAATCATACAGTATACAGTCTTTTATGACTGGCTTCTTTCACTTAGCATAGTGCTTTCAGGTTCATCCATGTTGTAACATATATCAACATTTCATTCCTTTTCATGACCAAATAATACTCAGTGTATGTATATACTACATTTTATTTATTCATCTATCAATTAATGGACATTTGGGTTGCATTCACTTTTGGGCTAATATGAATAATGCTCCTGTGAACATTTGTGTACTAGATTTTGCATGGACATATGTTTACATTTCTTTAAGATACACACACACACACACACACACACACAAACACATACATCACCCCAGGAGTGAAATTACTGGGTGAAATTATAACTCTGTGTTTAACCTTTTGAGGAATTGCCAAACTGTTTTCCAAGGTGGTTGTACCATTTCATTTTCCATTTCCACCAGCAATGTATGAGAGTCCTGATTTCTTCACATTATCATCAAAACCTGTTACTATCTGTCTTTCTTATCATAATCATCCTACTGGGGGTGCATTGGTAGTTCATTGTGGTTTTGATTTGCATTTCCCTAGTGGCTAATAATATTGAGCATCTTTTCATGTGTTACTGATCCATGTAGATTTTAAAAAGGCTTTTAAACTTTCTCTAATTGTCAGAGGCAGAGCTAAATAGTATCTTTAGTGTCCTCATAATTTTTATACAAGCATTTCAGTACATCTATACTTCTCCACTCTTTATTTTTTCTATATAAATATAATCTATAGTTTTATTTATCTGTGTTGTTTTCATAAATTGCATATTTTCTTTTGAGAATGATTTTTTAAATGTTTTCATGTAATTATGTAGCGAGATTTACAATAGAATTTTATTTTATTTTTTAAATTTATTATTTATTTTTGGCTGCGTTGGGTCTTTGTTGCTGCGTGTGGGCTTTCTCTAGTTGCGGCGAGCGGGGGCTACTCTTCGTTGCGGTGTGCAGGCTTCTCATTGCGGTGGCTTCACTTCTTGCAGAGCACGGGCTCTAGGTGCACGGGCTTCAGTAGTTGTGCCGCGCAGTAGTCATGGCGCGCAGGCTTAGTTGCTCCGTGGCATGTGGGATCTTCCTGGACCAGGGATCGAACCCATTTCCCCTGCATTGGCAGGTGGATTCTTAACCAATGCACCACCAGGGAAGTCCCTTTACAATAGAATTTTAAATTGTTTTGCTGTTGCCTTCCATTCTTCGCTATGCAATAAATGTAAATCAATTCATTGGGTGAGTACTGTGAATCATTTCGTTGGGTGAGTACTGTAGTTTTCAGGATCCATGTTTTCACAGATTATGTTTAAGATTACATGAGTTGATCTATATGACTTATTTAAACATTTCAAAGGTATGGTTAAGATTTTCATTTCATTGATGTAATTCAGAGCTTTGTTTGCTCTAAATTCATCAGGAGTTTCAAGGTAATATTTTCCAGTCAGTTACCCTTCCAGGGAGAACAGCCTGAGGTAGGGGGTTTGCAGAGAAAAATGATATAGTCTGTTTCTTTGTGATCAGAGAGATAAATAGGGAAACCAGATGGACCGACCGGAGAGCATGGTTCCATTATTTGGAAGAATCAACTAATCCCAGAGCATCATATCTACTTGCCTTTGTTCAAATATAATATGTATATATCTGTCTTCATATTTGTGTGATTCATCAGTTCCACTATTCTATCCATGACCCCTTTTCTGAGTTATTACAAATAGTTTTTGTCCAGTGTACTTTGCCTTAGCCAAAAGTTCATATTGAAAACAGTTCATATTGAAATCTAAATGGAAATACTCCTTGAAGAGTCTATAGGGGATGGCCCACAGGATGATATTGTGAGTTTTCCAAGGCATAGGGGCTAGTATTCAATTTCATGGGCCCAGAAACTGGGCTTTTTTCTGCATGTCTACAGGTGATCAGAAGACTCATGCTGTCTAAATAACAGAAGACTTATATCCATACTGAAAGTACAAGTTTGTTAATTTGTAATGTGAAAGGGCCTTTCTAATGATTTAAATGCAACAGATAAATATGAATGTCTACTGTGTACCAGGCCTACTTACTGGGTATACAGTAGTGAACAGAAACAGGTAAAACCTCTGCTCTTATGATGAAGCTTGCATTCTGATGATGTGAGACAAACAATAATTAATAAATATATAATATGTCATAAAGATGGTAAGTGCTAAGAAGATAAACAGAGTAGGTAAGGAAAGATGAGCAAAGAATGAAAGGAGCAAGTGCTATTTAAATCCATTGGCCAAAGAAGGCCTCTTTGTTGTGGTGACATTTGAACTGAGGCCTGAAGGAAGTGGGGAGTCAAACTGCAGGTGTAGAAGCCCTGAGGCTTCAAGGGGCAGGAGGGAATTCTGAGCGGCTAGAGGAGGAGAGTGGAAGGAGGTAGATAGTGACCTTCTAGGCCATTATAAAGACTTTCTTTTTGACTTTGTTCTGAGTGAGATGAGATCACTGAGCAGAGAATGTTGATATGATGTGACTTTCTTTTTAGCCAGGTCACTGGCAGCTGTGTTGATAATGGGCTGTAGAAGGGTAAGGATTGAAGGAGGAAAAGCCGTTAAGAGGCTGTTTTGGTTGAGCAGGAGATGAAGTGATTTGCCTGCTTCTTGGTTATAGCTGGGAAGTCAGCCCTCATCTACTTGACCCTTTTTTCTACTTCTGGAAACTGCTTTTGCCAAGATCAATGATGGTGAGTTGATGTGGCCTGTGGTTCAGGCCACATCTCAGTACGTGTCTTACCAGAATTCTCCATGGAATTCTCCCTCTTTCTTGAATCCTTAATTCTTGACTTATGTAATTACATAATCCTGGTTTTCCTCTCACCTTTGTGTGTACTTTTTGTTAGCCCCTTCCCCTCAATCGCTACAGGTTTGAGTTGCTCAGGGCTTGGTCCTGTACCCTCATCTCTTCTGTTTTCTCTTAATGATATCGTTTGTTCCCAAGGATCTTAAATATCATTTATATGCTGAGAATTCCCAAATTTATATTTTACAAGGAGCTCATATTTTACATGTCAAAAACTAAACTTATTATCCAGCCAAAACTGAGGGGGAACTTGTCTCCCCCGCTACCCCCCATTTTCCCCCTCAGATAATGGCATCCAGTTGCTTAAACTGGGAACCTAGGAGTCATTTCTGGCACCTTTGTTTTTCTCCCACCCCCTCCCTCTACATCCTTCACCAAGTCCTTTTCAACTCACCTCCAAAATGTATCTTGTACCCTTCCATTTCTTTCCATCGTATCCATCTCACCTTTCCCCCGAACTACCACTCTAGCCTTTCATTTGGTCATCACACTTCTCTGGCTTCCCTCCCATTTTCTCTGCACAGCAGCCAGAGAGCTTTTAAAAGACTGGGTCACATGGTTACTTAAAGCCATTCATTGGCTTCCTGTTGCACTTGAACTTACCCAGTTTTTCCTTTCCCTCTCACAAGCTGTTTTCTCTGCATAAACTTCTCATTCTGCCCTTGAGTACTCAGTTCCTGCTCATCCATTAGTGCTCAGCTTTCCTCTCAGGCTTTTCTTGGCTACCCTGTTAAAGGAGGTTCTACTTCTCTGCTCTCTTATTACATCCTGTTTTTTCCTTCATAGCACTTAAACACAATTTACAATTACTCATTCATGGGTTTGCATATGTGGCCCAGATACTTGTCTTGTCCTTTAGCAGAAGACTTTGGTCTTCATTGTAACTGATCACAGAGAAAGTGAATTCAGAAGAGGCTGCAAATAATTTTCCATTTTGTCTTGGGTGAGTTCCCAGAAGCCCATTCTCTGATCTTCCTTCCTTTTCTATAACCTTTTTTTTTTTTTTTTTTTTTTTTTGCCCAAGACTGGGGAGATCTTTGACAGCTTGTGTTCAAGCCTGGGTTGACTTGTTCCTGGCTTCAGCCAGTAAGGTGTTTTGATCATTATGTTCTTCAAAACTGAACATTTATAGGATAGACCATGACCTCCCTCTTATTTGGCCAGCTCTCCTAATATTAACTTTGGTATATTATCCGAAAGTACCTCCTTCTGACCACAAGTTTGGCATTGGGAAGAATAGAAGGAATGAAGGGGACTCGGGTCCCCCTATCCTCCCCCGCCCCTTTAGAAATTGTCTTCCCTGCTAGACTGTAAGCAGCATGAGGAGTTAATGTCTCCTGTTTTCACCATCATGATGTGCCCAGGGTTTATATAGTGCCTGGCACTTAGTAGCTGCTCCGTATAGAATAAGCATAGAATGGAATTAGAGCAAAAACAGGTAGTTCATCTTGTGAGAATTTCATCTCAGTGATAAGGGGCTTGATGAAAAATCTCTTCCTCTCAGCAGTAGATGCCTCTAGTATCCAGATTTGTGTCTGTCCTCTCCTCTGGGCAGAGCTGGACATGACACGAGTGGTCTTAGAACATGTTTCTCATTGCTTATTGCTGCCTTCAGGTGGCCCTGTGTTTGTTTGTTTGTTTGTTTTTTTCGGTACGCAGGCGTCTCACTGTTGTGGCCTCTCCGGTTGCGGAGCACAGGCTCCGGACGCGCAGGCTCAGCGGCCATGGCTCACAGGCCCAGCCGCTCCGCGCCATGTGGGATCTTCCTAGACCGGGGCACAAACCCGTGTCCCCTGAATCGGCAGGCGGACTCTCAACCACTGTGCCACCAGGGAAGCCCGTGGCCGTGTGTTTCTTTATATGTTATGTGTTTATGTCACTGATTAAGCTAGTTGCTTCTCCCAGTCCATTAAGTGTTCCTGGACCTAGGAAAAACCTGTTTTCTACCACTATGTTTTACTTTACTCTCTGAATAAACCCTGTTCTTGTGGTAGGGGCTGGTGTGGGGCAGGCAGTTGCACCCACACACTTTGTTGTCACTCTTTTTACATTTACTCCAGTATGTATGTGTATATGATACCTTGACTAAAGCAATAGAAATGAAAGAAAGTTCTTTTTATTTCTGCCTCTGAATTTCCTGTTTGGTTGCTTAAGTTTTAGATTAGGTTAGTTTCTTCCTACTTACGGTCACTTACGCTAGAGAAGTAAACCATCAGTTTTGCAACTAGCACAACCTATTCTTCCTTCCTTCCTATTTATTTACTAATTTATTTATTTTTAGGTGTCATTGGTTTGTAACGTTATATACATTTCATGTGTACATTATATTTCTACTAACGTGTATACTATAGTATGCTCACCACCAAAAGTTTAGTTTCCATCCATCATCATACAGTTGATCCCCTTTATCCATTTCACCCTCCACCCCGCTCTTTCCCCTCTGCTAAGAACAACCTGTTTTTAATATTCTCCACTACCTTCTTTGTTTGTCAGACACCTGCATGGAGTTGTGGAGAAGGTGTGCAGGTAATTAACTCTGTGTGCTGTGTCAGACAATTATGCTGTGCCTATAAATGGGAGAATTGGAATTTCTAATGTATTTATTGGTCATTACAGTTTTTAATTTTCAATATTGTTTTGTAGGCAGTTGATCATGATTTTAATAAACCACAAGAAAAATGTTTTTTTAATTACATTTGTGATCTTTAATTGGAGGCATTGATTTTGGCCCTGAGTATAGTTTTCAGATATTAAGAGGCATGATTTTGGTGAATGAATTGAATTTCTCTGCCTTTTAAGTTAAAAAAAGTTTTTTTTTTTGCATTAAGATAAAAATTTTTCCTCTGAAGTGTTGGATAGCAATAGCCTAAAAATACATAGGTGTAAAACAGCATTTATGCTGATGTTACCAATCACTGGAGAATCTTGTGTTCACAGATTTCCTGACTAAATAATAATCCTTTCTTTATTTTCTTTTGCAAGAATGCTGAAATCAGTTAAAACTCATTCTTAGCATTTTACATGGTAGAAGAAGAATATGAAAATAAAAATTTCAAAACTTAACAGACCTCTAAAGTGAACAATTATTACTGAGTGGTGGTGGAAGGAAAGGATTTCTGTGTAAGCAACATACAGTATTTAAAGTTAATGTTTTATGTGGTCTGTATGTGATGGAGTATGGAGTATGTACACATACTCTCTAATACACACACACATATATATACTTTTCCTTCCCTTCCTCCCTCCCTTCTTTTCTTCCCTCCCTCTCGCATATGCATCCAAGGTGTTAAATATAAAATAATTCTTCATTCTCAGAAAATTCTAAGGGGATTTGTGATCACACTTATAAAAACATGATAATTGATTTATTCTCACAATACTAAATATTCAAAGTACCAAATGAGGAAATATTCCATCCCCGATGTTTGACAAAGAGGTTTTATTTTTGGACAATAAAAGGAGTTAATATCTTAACACAGATTAGTAAATTTAACCCTAAGAGGTGGCAGTAGTAGTTGAGATAAAGTATTTTCAGGGTGGGCTTTTGCTGGTTCATGGATGCTGGAAGGCTCTTTACCTTAGGGACTCCCCCATCATGTCTCCACCCTTCCCCCATCTTTTTAGTGTGTGGCCACAGAGGGCAATCTTGCTTTCTTAAAAAATATCTTGGGGGGCTTCCCTGGTGGCGCAGTGGTTGAGAGTCTGCCTGCTGATGCAGGGGACATGGGTTTGTGCCCCAGTCTGGGAGGATCCCACATGCTGCGGAGCGGCTGGGCCCGTGAGCCATGGCCGCTGAGCCTGCGCGTCTGGAGCCTGTGCTCCGCAACGGGAGAGGCCACAACAGTGAGTGGCCTGCGTACCGCCAAAAAAAAAAAAATCGTGGGTTTCCGTGGTGGCACAGTGGTTAAGAATCTGCCTGCCAGTGCAGGGGACACAGGTTCGAGCCCTGGTCCGGGAAGATCCCACATGCTGCGGAGCGACTAAGCCCATGTGCCACAACAGCTGAGCTTGCGCTCTAGAACCTGTAAGCCACAACTACTGAGCCCGCATGACACAGCTACTGAAGCCCACGTGCCTAGAGCCCCTGCTCCACAACAAGAGAAGCTACCACAAAGAGAAACCTGCACACAGCAACGAAGAGTATCCCCGCTCACCGCAACCAGAGAAAAGCCTGTGTGCAGCAACGAAGACCCAACGCAGCCAAAAATAAAATAAATAAAATAAAATAAATTTAAAAAAATATCTTGATGCTCTTTTGTTAAGAGACTAAATGTGGTGATAGGTTGGTGGGAAGATATAGTGGACTTAGTGTATATAGTGGATTTGTTTCCCAGTCTTATGACCAAGGAACTTTTGGTCTCTCAAGATTACCACTCTGTTGAGGTTCTGCATTCCAGAAGGGTTGGTGTGAGTAAAGAGAGCAAACCTTTGTTGTTGGGCGTTCTGCAGCCAGCAGTGAGCTAGCTGCCTTGCCTCCACGGCCTGCAAACTTTGTTTTACTGAAAGCTGTGATGCTGATCTTTTTGATGAAGCTGTAGATCTTCTCTCCTAACACATGCATCTGTGCATATACACACAGAATTTTATGTACAGTTTTTTGAGAGTTCACAGATCTCCTAAAGTCCATTGATAAATTTTTTTTTTTAGGGCTGTGGACTTCAATGTGAGAACCTGTGCCTTAAAGATTAACATGAACGAGATTTACCATCAAATTTATACATAAGGGTTTTAAGTTATTTTGAACAAAGACATTTAAACTATTTAAATATTAACGTCTGTGCTCATTTGCAGACTTTCAGAATTCCATGGTGTGAGGTGTAGTTCTTTTGAAAGGATAGGTGCATGCTATTCTCTCATAACTCAGTAAAAAATGAGTTAAAAATTAAAAGATGAATTGCTGAGACTTCCCTGGTGGTGCAGTAGTTAAGAATCCGCCTGCCAATGCAGGGGACACGGGTTCGATCCCTGGTCTGGGAAGATCCCACATGCCACAGAGCTACTAAGCCCGTGCGCCGCAACTACTGAGCCTGCACTCTAGAGCCCGCGAGCCACAACTACTGAAGCCTGCGGGCCTAGAGCCCGTGCTCCGCAACAAGAGAAGCCACCACAATGAAAAGCCCGCGTCTCAATGGAGACCCAACGCAGCCAAAAATTAAAAAAAAGATGAATTGCCAATTAGATGGTTTAAATTCAGTCAGAGGGAGTCTGTTTAAAGCATGTTCTACTCTAAACTGTTACCTATATGTAGAATGTGTGGTTCTGTGAGATAGTTTTATTTTATGTTTGTTTGTTTATTTTCTTACTTTGGCTGCGCCACTCGGCTTGTGGGATCTCAGTTCCCCGACCAGAGGCTGAACCCGGGCTATGAAAGTGCTGAATCCTAACCTGTAGACCATCGGGGAACTCCCTGTTTAGTTTAAATAGGGTTGATTCCTATGAGTTCAGTGTTTCCATGTTCTGGAAGAAAGCAGATACCTGTGATCAAGCTGGTCCTACCTTAATACAAGTTCACCTAGAAGAAATCAGAATTCAGGGTTTTATTGTCTTATTCCTAGAAGGACTAGTGTCCCTGAATTTAAAGAGTTTGGGTAAAATTTGGCACTCTTAATAGTCTTATCAGCTTGTATCTTATTGTATGATAATCTTGGAGCATGTGAATGTTCATGTAAGTAGTGCAAAAAGCACTTGTACTAGAAACCAGCAGTTCTGACTGTTAATATCTTTCTGCCAGTAAATAATCCTGTGACCTTGGATGGGTCACTTCATCTTCCTGGGCTTTTACTCATGTATAAAACAGGAAGATTGAACTCTTATCACTAAGATTTTCATATCTTATAATACTAAAACACATCCACCATTAAATAGGTAAACACGGTGAGTGGCCAAAACAACCCAGTCTGTTGGTCTTCATAACTGGCATAATGTGGATGTAGCCATTCTGGACCCATGGAGGTGTGGGGCACTTGAGCTAGCTAGGAACAGAAGCAGTGGGCATTGATTAGATTCACTGAGTTCAGTAGGCTGAGAGCTGAATTGCAGGAAGAGGCCAAGAGAAACCCTCAACCCAGGTGGGGAGGCAGTTTCCCTTGCAAGTCAGAGCTTAGGATAGATCATTGAAGAGAACAACCAAGAGCTTGGCATTCAGGAAAGCAAATGTCTGTCTCCCTTGATTCTACAGCAGCAAACATCAGAGTTTGATAATTGATGTTAATGATGATTATACTGAAAGAATTTTAATGTTTTATAAAGTAGGAGAATGCATATTATACTTTGGAATAATATCAGTAAAGATGGTAGAAATAAAAATTATTTGTTAGAACAGCTAAATATCAAGAAAATTCATCCAGGTACAGCCTCTACTCCCTACTGATGCTAGAAAAATTAAAAATTACTGAGCTGACTTTTCTGTGATCTGGTCAACTGGCAATTTATGAAAGAAAAATAGAATTAAGGAAAACAAGTACAGTTTTATTTTTTAAAAATAAATTTATTATTTTTGGCCGTGTTGGATTTTTGTTGCTGCGCACGGGCTTTCTCTAGTTGCAGCGAGCGGGGGGCTACTCTTCATTGCAGTGCGCGGGCTTCTCATTGTGGAGCACGGGCTGTAGAGCGCACAGGCTTCAGTAGATGCGGCACGTGGGCTCAGTAGTTGTGGCTCACGGGCTTAGATGCTCCGCAGCATGTGGGATCTTCCCGGACCAGGGCTTGAACCCTGACCCCTGCTTTGGCAGGCGGATTCTTAACCACTGCGCCACCAGGGAAGCCCACAAGTACAATTTTAAACTGACTTATTTGCCTCCTAGCTTCCTTCTCCTGGAGATGTTTGAGAGGCTCCTTTGTATATTTGTGCTTACTATTAAAGAAACAAAAGCTTCTTAATTGAGATAAAGTCCAATATTGCATTTGCAGTTACTCAGAAATTTATTTCTACATACATGTGGGAATTGAATGCTGATAAATTTGATTTTTCACATTTGTAGCTGATGAGGTTTAGTTGGATATAACACAAAAGTTTTTGTTAACTAGTTTAAATATGTAATCTTGGAAATCTGCCATCTAATTACAAGATTTAAAATTAATGTATAATCGATACTTAGGTATAAAATGTCTTCCCAGGTTTTAAAAATAGCTGAAGAAAAAAAATTATCTGTGCAATATTGATGTATATTTTGCTTTCTAGGGTTTAAAAATGTATGAAATCTCTGTATTTGTAATATTGTAGGCACACTTTTAATATTTGTTATAGAAAATTTCAAACATGTACAGATTTGGAGAGACTAGTATAATGAACTCCTGACCAGACTGTGACAGTTTTATTTCATCTACACTTTTACTTGCTTCCCCTATACCAATCTTGGATTATTTTGAAACAAGTTCCAATCTTGGCAGCCATGACACTCTCTTGCCACCTGGTGGCAGCATACCATAGTTTGAAAGTTATTAAGGCCTTTGAGACTATAATTATAAAAAATAAACGACAGGAGAATGAGGAGCTATTGCTTAATGGTTACAGGGTTTCTGTTTGGGGTAATGAAAAAGTTTTGGAAATAGATAGTGGTGATGGTTGCACAACATTGTGAATAAAATCTATGCCACTGAATTATACACTAAAAAATGGTTAAAATGGTCAATTTTATGTCATGTATATTTCACTACAATAAAAAAATACAAAAGAGGGGGACAACCTCATAACAGTATATGATAGCATATAAATACATGAGGAGAGTCAGTAGTATGGTTCTTGTGAAAATAACTAATATATGTTTGTTATGCTGTCTTCTTTTTTTGGGAGAAAGACCTAGTGAGCTTCCAGAATTACTTTGAACAGCAAAACATGATAAATAAAACACAAAATTGGAACTCCTTAGATATAGCGAGGGGTCTGGAAAGTTTCTTCCATCTAGTTGAGCAACTTCCCCCACTCACACCCCATTGTAGGGCCCAAAATGTTTTAAACCATGGCAGATCTCTGAGCAGTTCCTTTATGAACCAAAACCATTATTCACTAGAGTTAAAAGTATTTGTAGCGGAGATCCAGGTATTAGTTGGGTGTTTTAAGCAGTTTACCGTTCAGGTCTAGTTCAACGTGTGATAATCATATACTCAAAACTTTTATGGGAGGAGGGCATGGGACGTAGGCACTTTCTGGAGAACATTGCAAATGATAAGAAAACATGTTTAGTGTTCTAGATGCTTTGAGTTTCAGAGCTGGAAGGAATCTTACATTATTTAGTTCAACCTCTTCTTTTTAAAGATATGAAAACTGAATTCCAGAGAGATGGGCTTGAACAGTGCCTCACAGCGCGTCAGTCAGTGGTAAGGCCGGGCTGTTTGTACTGTACCATCACTACTTTATAGCATGTCTAGGAGCAAGATAGTATGTATTCATTCTGCTTTTTCCCTTTTCTCATGTTCTTTTTCCTGACAATAGTGAAGTTCAGTTACCAAAACAAACCTTTGGTAACCAGAAAATTAAATCAACTAGAAAATGCAGTTTTTCTGAGAAGTCTGCTTGGGAAGATTTTGCTATATTTGATCATTTCAGTGTTGCATTTGCATAATACTTTGACACAGTTTATCACAATAAACACAAATTTAGTAGCTGCAGAGAGATGGTTTGGGGTAGTAAATCACTGGCTTCACTGAGCTTTAAGACCTGTTCTGCCCTTTCTCTCCCATTAGCTCTCTTTATGCCCCAGGGCAAGTATCTTGACCTCAGTGGACCTCAGTTTTGTGCTCAGTGGAAACTGGTAGAGGTAGATTTTTTGGGGGGGAGGGGCGGGCCACACCGTGCGGCTTGTGGGATCTTAGTTTCCTGACCAGGGATCAAACCCATGCCCCTGCAGTGGAAGCGTGAAGTTCTAACCAGTGGAGCGCCAAGGAATTCCCTAGATCTGATGAGCTTTAAAGGTTCCTTTCAGCAGTGCCATCCAGAGCTGTTAAGCTGAATGTAGGCTTCAATATTGCAATGAAGAATCACCCTCTTCTATGCTTTTAGTTAAAAAAAAACTCTCAGGATAGAAGCAGCTACTCTTGGTTGCCCATGACAGTAATTATGCACATAGTGAAAACAAACCCAGTTTTGAAGTTCACATGAATAAATTTTTATTTAGGTCTCAATACAGTTAATAGATTTTTTTTTTTTTTTTTTTTTTTTTTTTTTTTTTCTTTGCGGTACGCGGGCCTCTCACTGCTGTGGCCTCTCCCGTTGCGGACCACAGGCTCCAGACGCACAGGCTTAGCGGCCACGGCCCACGGGCCCAGTCGCTCCGCGGTATGCGGGATCCTCCCGGACCGGGGCACGAACCCGTGTCCCCTGCATCGGCAGGCGGACTCTCAACCACTGCGCCACCAGGGAAGCCCCAGTTAATAGATTTTTGAATGTGGAAATCTCAAGCTTCTTCTTGGCCTTGGTCCTAAGGTTATTGGGTTTGAAAAGAAAACAGAGAAAGTAAAAGGTAGTTGGCAAGACCATTTCCTTTCTGGGTTTACATTTCTGTTACTTATGCAATAGTTGTTTTGAATCCCAAGCCTGCTAAGGGGGCTCAAAAATTCAGAGTCCAGGGCTTCCCTGGTGGCCCAGAGGTTAAGAATCCGCCTGCCACTGCAAGGGACACAAGTTCGAGCCCGATCCGGAAAGATCCCACATGCGGCGGAGCAACTAAGCGCGTACGCCACAACTACTGAGCCTGCGCTCTGGAGCCTCGAGCCACAACTACTGAGCCCACGTGCTGCAATTACTGAAGCCTGTGAGCCTAGAGCCCGTGCTCGGCAACAAGAGAAGCCACTGCAATGGGAAGCCCGCGCACAACAAGGAAGAGTAGCCCCCGCTCGCCGCAACTAGAGAAAAGCCTGCATGCGGCAACAAAGACCCTGCATGATTAAAAAAAAATTGAAATGATTGTTTAAAAAAAATTGAGTCCATAAAGTACACTTGTATTTTCTTTGCTTCTCTAAGGGCTTATTCCTTTCCTTTGTTATCTATTTTATCAGGTCATTTTTTACTTAACATTTACTAACATCACATTACCAAATGCCCACACATCTAGGGCTTGAGGTGTGTAGATATTTATTGCTAATTTGGAATCCTTCAGAGATAGCAGAATTTTAGTTAGAAATTTGTCTTCTGAATTCAGAATGAGTATCGTGTTTTTCCGTTCAGAAGTGTTTATTTAACATCTATTATGTGCCCAGCACTGTGTTGGGCTTGGTTTAGCAAAACATTAAGTCATGGCTCTGTTGTCACGCAGCTCCTGGTGTAGCAGGAGAAGCAAAGCATTGTGATGTGTTTTGACGTGTTATGCAGAGGTCTGTGGCAGCACAGAGGGGTATCTAGATCATGCTATTCAGGCACAGTGATGAGACTGGAGTCAAAATTTCTAACCACACTTCATCACAGAGCTTAATCAGTCTAATGTGCATCATTTAAACTTTATATTGAACGGTTTAGATTTCACTTTTATTTTAATGCAAAGAAATAAACAGTTGTCTCCAAACGATTCCCTTATTCAAAAATTTTTTTCCAAGAAGCATAGGGGAGAAAAAAAAGCATTTCATATAAACTACTGTACTGAATTCACATTGTCCTCAGCTCTTAAGAAATTGTCAGGAAAATCCTCACTTTGTTTATGAGCCCTTTATATTAACTCCTTGCCCTAAAACTCCAGGAACAGAAAATAACCCTTCATGTGATAAAAATCAGTGCAACATTGCCAGAGCCTGTGCTTGAAGGGCCAGAAGTCCTGCCTGGAGGCTGTTAGCATAGTTAGGACTTTTGAGGGCTGTTTCACAGAGAAACTCCCTGACATGAGTGAGGTCCAGTTGTACATGTGGACCACACAGAACAGCATGTGAGTTTTTAGTACATCACAAAGCCTGGTGGACTTTTTCTATGCAAGAGCCAAAACTTTGGGGGAAGGGGAGGAAGGAAAACAAGGACTAGTTTAGAGGCAGAATGAGTATGGGAGGACTAGACAACTGAAGTCCTAAGCATTGCACTGTGTGGGACTGGCTCTCATGTTCCACTTCAAGGTGATATGTTTCAAGCCTGGATGAAAGGGGGAAGAATTTCAATACATCTTTTTCTAGGCTGTCACTTCAGGTGACATGTTAAAGCTGTGAGTTGTTTTTGTAAAGGAACATGTTCACTGCTGGTGTTTATTGTTTTGTGACACTCCTTGAGATCAGCTGACACTCAGAAGTTCTGAGTTGAAAACCTGGATTAAGGAGTTGTAGCCTGGCTTTCAGAGAGCCATGTGCTGCCGTGCTTAAGGAGAGTCTTTCAATAGCTGGTTCTGTCCCTCTTACCCTCCCCAGGTCTTTCTGGTCTATGGCTTGACTTCCCTGTCTTAGCATGGACTGTTTGCTTACACTTTCTCTCATCCCAACTCCATAATTTATTTGTAAGCATCTTTATACCAGTGTTGTAGCCTCCATTGCTTTGATACATATGGCAACCAGTTATCCAGTCTCAAATTGTGTACACCGTCTGACAAAGGATATCTTGATTTATAGAACTATGAATGTGAAAGAGATTGGAACAAGTGATAAATAAGTTCATTTAATTATTCAGTTAATAAGTAACCATTATTAAAAAGAAAAAAATTATGTGAAAATGTTTTCTCTCAAAGTTGGGGACACGTGGCCATGAAATCTACTTTGTATTTCTATTGTCTGTTTCCCTAACCATGTTCAGTTTCTCTGCCATGTATAAATTTTCTCAGAAAGGATCTCATGATTAATTTCTTCCCATCTGGAATTTGTTGTTGTTGTTTGCCTCTACTTGTTGGTTTCTTGTTGATAAGTTGTCTTTGAGTGTTCCTAAGTCACATCATTTGTGTGTACCCTCTCTGCCATTCTAGGGTGGGAGTATCATCATAACATGCTGTCCCATGATAAGAAAGAATGAGGTGGTCCACCCTTGTGGATGCTGAACCCTGGTGAGGCACCATGTGTCCTGGGTCAGCCAGTGTAGTTTAGGAGATTTGAGCCTTTGTGATCTAGGCAGAATTTGCTGGGGCCTAAAGGATAATGCATTAACCAGAGTGTATCATAAGTGATCTTCAGAGCTGGCTGTCAAAAGAAAGGAGAATGGTTCTTAAAGCTATATGAAATCATGCTTTGTTTTCAGGTTAATAAAGAGAAATAACAGCATTTGGGGAGGGGAGGGAGAGTATTCCTTTGTTTATTCAGATTTTACTTTTTTTTTCTTCTGAAAAGCTAAACTATACAGTTGTAGTATTTGTAAAGCCATGGTCTATGTTTGATTTTTAATCAGGGATATGCAGAAAATTTTGTTAGATTAGCAGAATTTTCTGAACCCTGATTTTTCAAAAATGGCAGTTTACTGAAGTATTTTTGCTACAAAGTAGCTGTCAGGTTATTGTCTCTTCCAGGCCTTTATTCTATCAGTGAATTTCTAGTGAATTGAATTCTTTGGACACTTTTCAGCCTTGATTTTTAGTTGAACTTCCTGTTTATCACTATTCTTGAAATCCTTCTGCCTTTGCTTCAGTGAACTGTTCTGTCCTGATCATTCACTGTCTCTGTTTTGTATTTCTTTTTAGGTGCTTTGGTGGCTTTTTCTTTGTTCATGCCTCAAATCTGCAATGGCTAACTGGCAATCTGTGGTTCAAATCTGGTTTGTTGACATGTTTTATTTGGCCCTCAGTGTGTTTTGAAAATGTTTATAGTAGTTGCCAATAATAAAAATATAATATTTTATATTAAGAATTTGAATGTAACTTGGGGGGAAGTGACCTGGCTGCACTGGGTGGCCGTTCCCCTGTGGCAGTGATCCTCAGAGCTGCTCCTCTGGGAGGGGCACATGTTTGCTCCAGTGCTTTGGCTCCATGCTGTGCACTTCACTCGTTTGTTGTTGTCTAGCATCTGTACATTGCATTTGCAGACCATCTTCCATGGTATATTCACCAGGTTCTCATCTGAGGCCTCTCCTCTCCTCTCCACATGCTCTTCCTGAGCACCTCTGCCTCTATCAGTCGCGAAAGCCAGGCGGACGAGTCTGTTTGCCATCTTAAGGAATGTGTTTTCAGTTCAGTGGTTATGCCTGCTTTTCAATGTTTGAATTCATTTCTTCTTTGCATTTTAATGATGTTCTTTTCGTTGCTTTCAGATCTATAAAGTTTGATAGCTTGAAACAATTTTCTGGCTATGTATGTTAATTGAGACTTTTTATCTGCTTGTAGTGATTTCCAACTGTCATTTGAGTCTACCATGTCCCAGCAACTGAGTGGTCGTCGTATTGTGCATATAAACGATATAAAGATTAAATTGCTTTGTTTTTACTTTTTAATTTAAGTATATGTACAGCAGCATTGTCATTTTTCTTACTCTTGCAACTTTCCTACCTTTGCTTTAATACCTTTGTGTAAAAACCTGTCTTTGAGGTTTATACAATATTGCCTTTACCCCTCTTTGTGATCATCCACTAAAACTTCTGGCACAGACATTTCTCTCATCCTGTTCCCCTCAATTCATGAGAGATTTTGTCATCTGGTTCATAGTATTGCTATCCTCACTCTAAATCTTGCCACTGCTATGCCTGTGGACAATCCATTTAATATGCTGCCCACTAGGAGCTTAAAATCTACTTGGAGATAACAAACATAGTAAGTACATAAAAACAGTAAAAGTCTTACATAAAAATAACATTTTAAGTCATCTATAGAAGAAGTGGCATAGGTCTGTGTTTGATAAATTGCTAATAAAGTTATATAAGCAGTTTTTTGAAGGGTGGAAATCTCTTTCAGCCTAGATTCATGTTTCCGTGTAGAGGGATATCACTCCATGTAATTCCCTTGGCCCATCTTTGTCCAGGGAGGAGTGGCTGATCTTATTGGATAATTTGGGCAAGGAACTAGTCAGGGCCTAGCTCTCAGTCCCTCTCCTTTCTCCTTTCCTGGGGAGCAAGGTACCGGTAGCCTGTTCCTCTATGTTTTCCAGAAACTGACCTCTGTGTGGGGAAACCTGTGGTTTTCCGACTGTGACTGTGATTGCGCTGGTGAATTAGCTCAGTTCTTTTTTTAAAAAAATTAATTAATTAATTTATGGCTGCATTGGGTCTCCATTGCTGCACACGGGCTTTCTCTAGTTGCGGCCAGTGGGGGATACTCTTCGTTGTGGAGCACCAGCTTCTCACTGCTGTGGCTTCTCTTGTTGTGGAGCACGGGCTCTAGGTGCAGGCCTCAGTAGCTGTGGCTCACAGGCTGCAGAGCACAGGCTCAGTAGTTGTGGCACACGGGCGTAGTTGCTCCGCGGCATGTGGGATCTTCCCAGACCGGGGCATGAACCTGTGTCCCCTGCATCGGCAGGTGGACTGTCAACCACTGCACTACCAGGAAAGCCTGGCAGGTGGATTCTTAACCACTACGCCACCACGGAAGCCCTAGCTCAGTTCTTGGGTGAAGTTTTAGGAAGACATTGTTGCTATGCCTTTAAGTTACATTTAGAAATATGAGCTTTACCTATAATAAAGCTGACAATTTGATCTCCATCTATTTGACTTTTCTGTCTTGTTTCTCAATTATTCCAGAAGTGGGTAGGTAGGTAGGTAGCTGGGAGGAAGGGATTTTATTTAATGATCCCCTAAACCCCAGTGGTAATCATTGCTAAAATGTTCATAGGGAACATGATGCTAGCTTTTTTGAGGTTTGAGGTGAGTATTGAGAGATGGCAGAATTCAGGTAGGATTTTTTAAATGTGTTGACTTGAGAAATTCAGGCAGATGAAGATGAGTTCAAAGAACAGGAACTTGAACTCAAGTTCAAGCCGGCTTGAGCAAAAGGCTTTGGTAAGATGTTGGTAGTGATGAGACCAGGAAGATTGACCAGGGCAGATTGTATAGGACTTTGAATGCCTGATTGAGAAATTTGACTTTTTAATCTTATAAGTATCAGAAAACAATTGACAGTTCCTATGTAGGGGAATGGTAATGTTAAAGTTATATGTTAGGAAAGAGTTTTATGAATTGATGTTTCAGTAAAGTATAATACATACAAGAATATATCATCATTAGTGTCTAAGAGTAGGCTAACATTCAGTGGTAACAGCTATAAGTACCACCTAATCTTCACTGTAAATCATTTTGGAAGCACAAATGATTTAATAGGAAATAATCTTTCTTGAAGGTAGTCATTCCTTAAGTAGCTGTGATTTCTTTGAACAGAAGGCTGCTTCATGGGCTGATTTAGATGGACTTGGAGTCATCTTTTAGCATTAGAATTAACTTCCCAAAGCAAGCCTTTTTGAAGGAGGTGTACAAGTTTTTTATTGAGGGTGGTTTTTATGAATGTATGTTGGACCGTTTGTAGTATCTGACAAAATAAAATGAGATGAGAAAAATAGTTTTGGAATCCATCCAAGGTGATATGATTCAGTGTTAAGAAAGATTTGGCAGAGTAACCCTGAGCAGGTAAAAAGCCTGCTAAATGAAATTACATAAATTACATCTTTACTTAGCAGCTGACGTTCATGGAGAGTTTGGCTATGTGTCATGTGGATGGCTGAGGCCACAATAGGTGCCTACCAGTGTGGGCAGAGACCATTTTGTAACCCCAACAGTACGGTGTGAAATAGAGAAGGGTGCTCGTTTTTTCTTTCTCATAATTTCTTCTACCACTTTCTCCTCTACCCACACCAGCACCCCATTCTCCCACTTCCTAGCCACTATCGTGGTTAAAGGAGCCATGCCCAGCTTTGCCTGGGCTGTGTTAGATTGGCTGGCAGATGGAACCAAAAATAAGTCTGCTCATGGGGTGTCAGACCATGAGCTACTTTAGGAAAAACATGTTTTGGGTAGAGAGGTTAAATCAGTATCTGGGGTTATATAAGTGCTTTGTACGAGTAATTTTCATTTTAATTATACAGGTAATACCTTTTTCTCTTTTGTTATTAGTTTTCAATTATGCAAGTAGTGCTTGTAATTGAAGATGCAAACAATATAAAATATGTAAATACCCCCAGTCCCATTATCCTTTTCAAGGATAATTATTGTTAACGGTTTGTATATATTCCCAGATAAATTGGACCTTATTGTATTTATTGTTATGCAGCTTGCTTTTTTTCACTTAACAATATATCTTGGTGGCCTTTCTATGTCAGTAACTTTTAGGAATGCTGTATAATAAGTAGATCATAGGAAGGAATAGCAATGATTTACTTAACCACTTTCATATTGATGGATACTGGTAAGATTTTCCTAGTTACAGACTATGCCAGACAATTTCTGGAGGTCTGGAAAAGGAGGTTGGTACTTTAACTTTTTCTTTGATATATTATAAGAATAACCACTTATTAACCCCCTTTGTGCCAGACACAGTGCTAAATTTTTTACATACATCGTATAAACTTTGCAACAACCTGTGTCATAGGTGTTAACACCCCTTCCCAGGTAAGGAAAAAAATTGAAGCTCATTTGCCCAAGGTCTCACAGCCCATGAATGAAAGAACAAGGGTTAAAACCCAAGCCTGTGTCATCACAAAACCTTGCTCCTTTTCCACTTCTCATTTCTAAGTCTAAATATATTATTAGCAAGTAAAAAAAATTTTTTTTCTGCCAGTGATGTTGTTAGAATTAGCTTGAATATAATTTTCATGTTCTAATTTAAAATTCACTTCTTGTTTATTTGTAGTTCTGTAGTTTTCCTCTCTGTTGCTTTTCATGCATAGCTCTATTCTGCGTAGATTTGAAATATGGCAATAGGAATTGGCCCCTGTGGCTCATTCTATCTCCTATTCTAGTTTGTGGGTTAGAGAGTAGCAGTATACTATGTAGCAGTATTCAAGACTGAGAGAAATTTCTATTTAATAATTCTTTTTTTAAATTGAAGTATAGTTGATTTACACTGTTGTGTTAATTACTGCTGTACAGCAAAGTGATTCAGTTAAATATATTTTCTTTTTGTAAAAAAATATCTTCCATTATGGTTTATCATAGGATATTGAATATAGTTCTTTGGGCTATACAGTAGGACCTTGTTTATCCATCCTATACATAAAAGCTCACATCTGCTAACCCCAACCTCCCACTCCAGCCCTCACCAAGCCCATCCTCCTTGGCAACCACCAGTCTGTTCTCTGTGTCTGTGATTCTGTTTCTGTTTCATAGATAGGTTCATTTGTGTCATAGTTTATTTACTTTTTTTTTATTTTAATTTTTTATCTGCACTGCACGGCATGTGGGATCCTATTTCCCCGACCAGGGATCAAACCTGCACCCCCTGCATTGGAAGTATGGAATCTTAGCCACTGGAATGCCAGGGAAGTCCCTGTGTCATAGTTTAGCTTCCACATATAAATGATATCATATGGTATTTCTCATTCTGTTTCTGACTTACTTCACTTAGTATGATAATCTCTAGTTGCATCCATGTTGCTGCAAATGGCATTATTTCGTTCTTTTTTATGGCTGAGTAGTATTCCATTGTATATATGTACCACGTCTTCTTTATCCATTCATCTGTCCATGGACATTTAGGTTGTTTCGATGTCTTGGCTATTGTGAATAGTGCTGCTACGAACATAGGGATGGACAGAAGACCTAAATAGACATTTCTCCAAAGACGAAGTACAGATGGCCAATAGGCACATGAAAAGATGCTCAACATTGCTAATTTTTTTTAAAATAAATTAATTTATTTTTGACTATGTTGGGTCTTCATTGCTGTGTGCGGGCTTTCTCTAGTTGCAGCAGGCGGGGGCTACTGTTCGTTGTGGTGCACAGGCTTCTCATTGAGGTAGCTTCTCTTGTTGCAGAGCACGGGCTCTAGGCGCACGGGCTTCAGTAGTTGTGGCTCATGGGCTCTAGAGCTCAGGCTCAGTAGTTGTGGTGCACGGGCTTAGTTGCTCCGCGGCATGTGGGATCTTCCCAGACCAGGGCTCAAACCTGTGTCCCCTGCATTGGCAGGCAGATTCCTTAAGCACTGTGCCACTAAGGAAGCCCCAACATCTCTAATGATTAGAGAAATGCAAATCAAAACTACAGTGAGGTACCACTTCACAACAGTCAGAACGGCCATCATTAAAAAGTCTTTGAGGGACTTCCCTGGTGGCACAGTGGTTAAGAATCACCTGCCAATGCACGGGACACGGGTTCAAGCCCTGGTCCGGGAAGATCCCACATGCCGCAGAGCAACTAAGCCCGTGTGCCACAACTATTGAGCCTGTGCTCTAGAGTCTGAGAGCCACAACTACTGAAGCCCGTGCACCTACAGCCCGTGCTCCTCAACAAGAGAAGCCACCACTATGAGAAGCCCACGCAATACAATGAAGACCCAATGCAGCCAAAAATAAATAAATAAATTTATAAAAAAAAAAAAAAGTCTTTGAATAATAAATGCTGGAGGGGGTGGAGAAAAGGGAACCCTCCTACACTGTCGGTGGGAATGTAAGTTGGTGCAGCCACTGTGGAAAACAGTATGGAGGTTCCTCAGAAAACTAAAAGTAGAATTAACATATGATCCAGCAGTCCCACTCCTGGGAATATATCCAGACAAAAACTATAATTCAAAAAGATACATGCACCTAATAATAATTCTTAAGCTTCTGAGGTCTGCATTGTAAAACTTATTACCTTGTGCATTGCTTTGCCCTCCCCCAGGCCGTGGCACTCTAAGGTAGTGAGAGCAAGAGAGAGGGCATCTCTACCCAAGCAGGGGACGATGTCAGGCCTCTTACCTAGCCAGCTGGGTAGAGGGAACTTTTTTCCTTCCAGTTAGGAATGGCGTTGACACTTGCCCCACCCCCTACCTCTTTGGCTTTGTGGAAGTAAGTGAATCTGAGAATGAGCGTGCTTTCCTACCTCCAGGCCTTTTGCTCAGCTCAGTGAAAGCTCTTCTCTGTACTGTACTGTATGTCCTGAAGCTCTTCCTGCTTGTAAGGGGATTGGGATGAAGTGTGGGGGGAGAAATCTTGAATACTTGATTTTAGAGTAGTGAACCTGAGAGGATCTGTTAAAAACCATTCACTTACAGTCCAAGTAAAACTTCTTGACAAGCTATTTTAGGGTCAACCTCTGATATTTAGGCCTTGTTTCCCTTCCTAGGTTGAAAGCTGCCTGAAGATGGGGACCATATTTTTGCTGCCTTTACCCTCCTTCCAGCACCAAGCTCAGTCTGACAGCAAGTAGCATTAATTGGCTTATCACTCATCAGGTGATAAGTGAACAACACTGGATTTTAGAGTGTTGCCCTTAGAAAGGTTTGAATTCAGGTGGAAAGGATTAGTTACCCAGATGGAGGATAAATATTTTACAATTAAGGATGTGCGAATAATTTTAGGCAAGATACAACAGTAACTGACCAAGCTTAGGTAGATTTTCCTCTGAGTTGATTTTACATACTGGCATTTATATTTGGTCTCACTAACATCATCATAGATAACCAAGAATTGATGTAAGAAGATATTTTAATTGTAAGATTTGTTGAGAAAAAAAGCAGATAGTATACATGTGACCCATCTGATGCTGGGTGAGAAGTGGCATCTTCGATAGTAAGATTGACGCATGAATTCTCTCACTTTTCTTGCCCTGATCAGCTGAAATGCCAGGAGAGGGAGGGAGGGGCTGGCCATGTGCCACTGCAGCCTAAGTGGACTTTTAAGTAGCCATTCCTGTCCTATTTGCTTCCTCAATGTTTAGCTGTGTAGGGGCAACCAAAAGGGAAAAAGGAAGGGCCTGACTTTTTGCTGGTGGTAGAAGCTGCTTTCTTTCAGATCTAGCAGATCAGGAAACAAACTTCAAAGATTAGTGACCCAGGTTGCCATGGCAAGGCTAAAAGATGGATGATTATTCATTTTTATATTATTTATTCTTATGTTCCCATTCTTTTTTTTTTTTTTTTGCGGGCCTCTCACTGTTGTGGCCTCTCCCGTTGCGGAGCACAGACTCTGGACGCGCAGACTCAGCGGCCATGGCTCACGGGCCCAGCCGCTCCGCGGCATGTGGGATCTTCCCGGACCGGGGCACGAACCCGTATCCCCTGCATCGGCAGGCGGACTCTCAACCACTGCGCCACCAGGGAAGCCCATGTTCCCATTCTTTAGTGCTAATCTTATTGTGTCTGTTTCCTGCTATTGATTATGCTTCTGTAAATTAGAATATCTTCCACACATTACAGAAGGAAAAAATGGATATAAATGAATCTAAGATGATAATTCAAAATATGCTATTTAAGTTTATCATTACTATTTTAATAATGGGCAGTCATGTTTCAGAAAAGGAGCTGAGTGGTTTAGCTCTTTCCAAACTGAATTGGGCTGTCTTTTCGTTTGGATCATGAGTTTCATGTCAGCTTTCCCATGGAGATCATTTAGTACATCCCTGGATACTTTACAATGAACTTTCCCCAATTTTTTAGTTTTCTACTCACTCTTCACATTTTGGTACCTTCCTCATAAAAACAAAACAGAACACCCTGCTACCACTTAGGAGTGATCAAAGCCTAATTTTAGTGGAAGATGCATCTATAAAACGTTATTACACAATTATGAATATACCCTCAGAAGGCTATCTTTAGGATTAGGAGCTGACAGCATTATGTGGGAAGCTTAATATTTAAATGAATTGTTTTGCGATTTTGAAACAGGTGATTTTTTTTTTTTTGAGGCAAGTCAGAATTTTTTTTTTAATTGAAGTATATAGTTGATTTACAGTGTTGGGCTAACTTATGCTGTACACAAAGTGACTCAGTTATACACATATATACATTCTTTTTTTATATTCTTTTCCATTATGGTTTACTCCAGGAGATTGGATGTAGTTCCCTGTGCTATACATTAGAACCTTGTTGTTTATCCATTCTAAATGTCATAGTTTGCATCTCCTAACCCCAAACTCCCAGTCCATCCCTCTCCCTTCCCCCTTCCCCCTTGGCAACCACAAGTCTGTTCTCTATATCTGTGAGTCTGTTTCTGAAACAGGTTATATTTTTTAAGAAATAAAAATCTCTAAGTCCTGCTAGGTAAGAAAACACAGAATTGCAAAGAACTAGATTATATTTGTTGCCTAGAAAACCCTACTCTTCTTACGAGGGCTTATCTGTTTCTGAAATTTCTATTACTATCATTTTGATACAAACACAAAATGTGACATAATTATGTTGGAGGACTGGGTGAGATAGGAAGTGAAACAGGAGGGATGGAAGAGTTTAGTCGTCTGATAGTGGCATGACAGAAATTCAATAAATAACTCATAAAATTTGATAGCCAAACAATCGTCATATATGCATATTATGTAGGAAAATTGAGGTCAGTACTGGAGGAAATGCCTAGAAGATTTGACGATACTTGCCTCTGGGAAGGGAGACTGGGTTGGGGGGGGCGGGCAGTGGAAGAGTTCTTTTTTCATCATAAACCACTTCATTCTTTTTTATTTTTTAAACTTATGTGCATGTGTTACTTTTACATGATGGCATTTCACAGAGTTGACTGGGAAATGCGTCTTTATAGAATTGGTTAAAATATAAGGTAAATGAAGGGCAGAGACCTTGTCTTATTTATCCCATGTCCCTAGGATAGACTTGACACAGTGAGGGTTTGATACTTAATGAATGAAGCAATTGCAGAGATGAAATTTCTGGAGTATGAATGAGATTAGAACCTTCAGGATGGAAGACAAATGCTCTCCACTGAGCTGTAAACTACATAGAGCAAGGGGTCTTGCTTGCTTTTTGTTGTGTCTTGTACATAGGTGTCTGGTATAGAGTAGGTGCTCAGCAAATGCTCAGGGCTCTCTTTAAAATAGACAATTCAAGAATTATAGCCTTGAGGGCGAGAAGTAAGGGTACTTCCCTCAGCTTGTGTATTGTTGCATATATCCAGCTGAAGCATACTCCTTGCCTCACTTGGTTGATCCTTTGTTAGGCATAAAATCAGAGCTAATCAATTGCACAAAGTCTTTGTATATTCAGTAAACTTTTTTAGTAGGGCTTTCTATGTACAAAACTTGGCATTAGGCTCTATAGAGGTTATAAAGATGAATAAGGCTCAGTGTCTGACTCCAAAGAAAATATAGTCCAGAAGGGGAAATCAAATTTCTATGTGTTTAACTATTATGTACAAAACATATTATGAGGCCTAAGCAGCTTGTGTGGGAGAAAGGAGGAAGGCATAATTAAATCTCACAGAGGGTGGGAGGGTAGAGAGACTGATTAAAGTGCAGACCAGGGAAGGGAGGGGGTGAATCAGGAAGGCTTCCTTTGCTTTCTGTTCCCCTCTCCTCCCCACCTCACCCCCGCCTTTCACTCTTTTATTTCCTTTCTGCCTTCCTTTGTTTCTGCATTTACCTAGTGCCTGCCATGAGCCAGGAAACGTGCTACCTGCCAGAATTGAAAGATAAATTAAGGATCTTATGGTCTGGTTGGAGAGACAGACATGTAACCAAAAAATTACAGTATGATGAGTGCGATGAAAGAGTTCTAGCAAAAAATTAAGGAGTTAGGCAGTGTCTCACAGGAAAATCAGCAGCCTTGGTTTGAATAGAAGTGTTATTTATAACACCATTTCTTGAATTACAATGTGCCAGGCACTGTGCTGTGAGCATTTTTATATATTTACTCTTAATAATAATCCTCAGAACAACTCTGTGAAGTAGGTATAAGTAGATATTACTCTTCCCACTTTAGAGATGAGGAAGGCATGTGATATGTTAAATGACATGCCTTAGACCACATATTCAGTAAATGACTGAACTATATCTAGGTCTGACTCCAAGGTTTATTCTATTCAAGAAACAACTAGAGGAATCCTTATATATTGCTGGTAGAATTGTAAAATGATACAGCCACTTTGGAAAACAGTTCCTTAAAAGGTTGAGTAGAGGTACATATGACCCAACAGTTCCACTCAAGAGAAATGAAAACAAACATCAACCCAAAAATGGATGTCATAACAGCACTATTCACAATAGTTCTGAAGTGGAAACAACCCACAGGTCCCATCAGTTGATGAATGGTTATCCATACACTGGAATATGTAGTCATAAAAAGGAAATGAATTGATAACATGCTATAACATGGATGAACCTTGCAAACAAACATTAAGCTAGGTGAAAGAAGTCAGTTACAAAGACCACATTTTATGATTTCATTTATATGAAATGTCCAGAATAGGCATATATACAAGTTAGATTAGTGATTGTCAGGGGCTCATAGAAGGGGAAAAGGAGGTAATGGCCTGGGGTTTCTTTTTAGGGGGTAATGAAAATGTTCTAAAATTGTGATGGGTGCACAACTTTGTGAATATACTAAAAAAAAACACTTTTAACTTTATACTTTAAATGGACGAATTGAATGGTATGTGTTTAAAACAAAACATTGTTTAAACAAAATAGTTTAAAACAAAACATCCTGAGACTCTGAAATTGAATTTTCTGCTCTAGGTAGCTAGAAGTATCATTACTTATTGTAAAAATAAATAAGCAACTGATCGTCACTTACAGAGTAAGACTGGCTTTTTCCTCGCATGTTATTTATCAACATTTACTTTACGTTAATGTCTTTTTTTTCCCAGCTGCTTTGGGTGTTAGTTGCTGCATGCGGGCTTTCTCTAGTTGCTGCATGCGGGCTTTCTCTAGTTGCTGCATGCGGGCTTTCTCTAGTTGCTGCATGCGGGCTTTCTCTAGTTGCAGCAAGCGGGGGCTACTCTTCGTTGTGGTGCACCGGCTTCTCATTGAGGTAGCTTCTCTTGTGGAGCACAGGCTCTAGGTGCACAGGCTTCAGTAGTTGTGGCTCACGGGCTCTAGAGCACAGGCTCAGTAGTTGTGGTGCACGGGCTTAGTTGCTCCATGGCATGTGGGATCTTCCCGGACCAGGGATCGAACCCATGTCCCCTGCATTGGCAGGCAGATTCTTAATCACTGCACCACCAGGGAAGTCCCTAATAATGTCTTAAAGTATATTATTAGCTAATAGAGTTTGTCTAGTAAGTTTTAAATAAGATTTCTAAAAATAGTGCAGCCTGTTTTGTAAGTTCATTTGGAGAAAGTTTGAAGCATTGAGGATAGATGTGTAAATAAAGTTGGGTTTTAACAATTGGTTGATACTTAAATCTTTGGAGCAGACATATGGAAATTGTTGGTTGTTAAAACTCGGAACCTTCCTGGCACTTTTCTTCAAAGCCATGCCATAGACTCTGGTATCCCGGTAGCAGTTGTGAAGGCTGCTGCAAGTGATGTGATTAAAACCCAGAGAGATCATGTTGCAGAGTGTAGCAGCCCCCAGGCCAAGTATTGGATAAGGCTCAATATGTTTTCGTGTCCTGCTACAAAATCAGGCACTTAAAAATAATTCTTTCTGCTAGAGTGAAAGGAAAAGAGCCCTGAATAAGCAGTAGATGGGAGCAGAACCAAAAAATTAGACTTAAGTGCTGAGAGTCTCTTTTGGACAGTAATTACAGTGACAGTTACTTATAAAGTACAGGCAAGTTCCTGGGGGTGGATTTTTAAAAAGTCTACCTGTCTGTCTTATTGTAGAATGAACAAAAAAGTAGCTGTTTGGTTTTTTTATATTATTGATTGAGTTCAGATGCTTTTTAGTATCTATGCCAATTATTTGGATTGTGGTGGCTGGTAGGCTAATTAAGTTTTCAAAAGACTGATTTGGAAGGGTTGTTAATACCTCAGAAAATGGGACCAGATTTCAGAATAATTAATTAAATTTATAGAATACCCACTATGTGCAAGGGCCTGTACCAGTGTCCTAAAGAATCTAAAAGCAGTGTAAGACCTAGCATTTTTTATCTGAATTTTACTGTCTCCTTGCTGGAACTTATAAATCCATCTGCTGCAATGCATAATTGAATTCTCCCTTGCTAATCTTTGGATTATCAAAGAGATTCTGTCTGAGACATGACTTCCATCTTGGCCCACTTGTGACCCTAGTTAATCACTTGACCTCCTTGGGATGTGTGGACAGTAGTTGTTCTAAGCCTTGATCATCATCTCATGTACTTAACTGGTATATAAAAAGCCCTAGGTAGATCACTGAGGCATGAGGTTCAGTCCTTACCTGCCCAATGCTGTCCTTGAGCCAGGCCAGGCGAGTGATTCTATCTATGTCTCTACTCCCAGTTCTCTGTATGTGTTTGGGGGAGGATGGGATGGAGAGGAGAGAGACATCACCTTTGAGGGGTTTCATGAACGAGCCAGGTAAGCGCTCATAGGTTGGTCTCAACTGCCTTCTCCAAGGTACTTTTGTCAGAAGCCATTACAGATTTGGACTGGAGCTTAATAACAAAAAGAATGGAGTAAAAATATCCCTGCCTACACTTAGGCTAACGGTTGCATCTTAGCAGAACATCCTAACAGTTGCCACCAAGATTATTTTGTAGACAGGGTCTCAAAGGAGATAGAAGATAATGGATAGTTAACCTCAAGAATCCTGCTCATGGTCATGGGGGTGCTGTTGGAGTCCTCTTTTTTTTTTTTTTGGCCTTGCTGTGTGGCTTGTGGCATCTTAGTTCCCCAATTGGGGATCGAACCTGTGCCCCACCTGCAGTAGAATCTAGGAGCCCTAACCACTGGACTGCCAGGGAATTCCCTCTTTTTTTTTGAGTCTTTTTTCTTGAGTTTGTTTGTCCTATTTGGTCTAGTATTCCTAGGGATACTGGGAGCTAGCCTTGGAGTTAGGCCCTTTTTTTAATCAGCAAAAATAAGAAAAAAATTTCCTCCTGTTACCCAGGGATTACCATTGTTAGTATCATGGTGTATATTCTTCTGAACGTTTCCTTTGTATATCTGTGTACACATATACATATTTATTTAACCATCATGAAAGCATAGTATTCATATTCTCTATTCTGCTTTTTTAAAATCTTATTTTATTTATTTTTAAAATAAATTTATTTTTATTTTCTTTTTGGCTGTGTTGGGTCTTCGTTGCTGTGCGCGGGCTTTCTCTAGTTGCAGCGAGTGGGGGCTGCTCTTCGTTGTGGTACACAGGCTTCTCACTGCGGTGGCTTCTCTTGTTGCAGAGCACGGGCTCTAGGTGCACGGGCTTCAGTAGTTGTGGCATGCGGGCTCAGTAGTTGTGGCTCGCAGGCTCTAGAGCGCAGACTCGGTAGTTGTGGCACACGGGCTTAGTTGCTCCACGGCATGTGGGAACTTCCCAGACCAGGGCTCGAACCCATGTCCCCTGCATTGGCAGGCAGATTCTTTACCACTGCGCCACCAGGGAAGCTCCGCTTTTTTTTAAGTTAGCATTTAATTTCAGTAAGTTTTCATCTCATCTAATTTTACCATATTCAGATTTTTCCAATTCTCTCCCAAATATCCTTTTAAACTAGTTTATTTAAAGTAATATGCAATCGTATGCACATTGTATCTATTTCCTTTAATTTCTTTTAATCTAGCACAGTTCCTATCTTTTCTTTTTCATTTTATAATAATAATAACACTGACTTATTGAGAACTTCTGCAGAACCAACTTTTGGATGAGCTGATTGCTTCCTGTGATGTCTATCCCTTGTATTTCCTGTAAACTGCCAATTATATCCAATAGTTTGATGGAGCGAAGGAAAGTATTTTTTGCTTGGATGCCAAACAGAGCTTATGTCTGAATTTCACAGTGTATCACATCAGAAGTCACATCTGGTTGGCCCACTGTTAACGATGCCAAGATTGGCCATTGGATTAAGGTGGTGGGATTAGGTCTCTTTACAGTGTAGTTAGGTTCTCCGTGCAACCATAGATAACGTGGGTAGCGTTACTTTGGCACTTTACAAACCCCCATCAGCCATGCACTTAATGACTTTAGCCTAATTGGTGACCCTTGCCTAAATCAACAGTTTTATGGGGCTTGCAAAATGATGTTTTCTTTCTGAAATTCCTTCTGTATCTATTAGCTGGCATTCTTCTGCAATGTAGAACTAGGGCTATTCGGTTACTCTAAAAGGTAGGATAAATGCATGAGTTTTAAAAAGTTGCTATTAAGGGACTCCCAGATTTTCATTGATATGTGTTTTGGTTAGCTACAGTCTTTTCTTGTTGTTGTTTTTAATGCTTAAACTGGTAAAAGTTTGGCCAGTGGGAGCCGCTTTTTAATGCTTAAACTGGTAAAAGTTTGGCCAGTGGGAGCCGCTTTTGGTCCTGTAGAACAGGTTTCAGAAAGCATGTGGTGCTTAGGTTGGTGCTATTGCTCTCCCCATTGTCCACTTTTGTAGCTCAAAACCTTTACTTTTAAATCCTCAAATCTTTGGGAATTTCCTGGCGTCCAGTGGTTAGGACTCCACGCTCTCACTGCCAAGGGCCTGGGCTCAGTGCCTGGTCAGGGAACCAGGATCCCGCAAGCTGCCTGGTGCGGCCAAAAAAAACAAACAAAACCAAAAATGAGTCTAGGAAATGCTTGAGAGGGGCTCACTTCATACTTCTAGATTAACCCACTACTATTACAATGCAAACCCCCATCCTCACATGTGCACATTGAGGAATAATTCTAACAGTGCTCAAAATGCCACATTTTCATGACAACTTAAAGAGCCTATCCACTTTTAAAGAGATGTGCACATTTTGCCCAAGTCTCTGCAGTTCAGTTTTGTGGTTTAATGCCCCTCATTTTTTATACCCAGATTTCGAGGAATATGCATATATCTCAACAATGGTTTTCTGCTGATGTTTATCTAAGAAGATAATATGTTAATGTTTCACAAACTCAGTACAACATTTTTTTTCTTCAAAGCAATATGCAGAAGAGCTTCAGTTATTGATACATTCCAATTATCCTTGAGAGAACATGACATTTGGAAAACCATGCTGCATGTCAACAAAGAGGGTGTGGGTTCTAGATGGGCCTGGCACTAAGAGGCCTTATTACTGCATATGAAGAAATGGTGTTGTTTGACAGTGTCTTAAGGATATAACATAATAGCATGATAATTTGCTACAGGTGTGTTTATTGTGTTTTAGTTCCCTTTTAGGAAAGAAGAAGAGGTAGGAGACATGATCAGGAAGGTCTAGGATACCTAGGTCATGTGAGACCTCATAGACCAAGGAGTAAGGACTTCGTATTTTATTTTGAGTGAGAGACGGAACAAGATTTTCAAAGGAGGAATGACATGATCTGTCTGAACCTTGAAAAGGGTCATTCTACATGGAGAATCGACTGGGGAGGAGGTAGGGAAAGTTCATGGGGAAAGAGTGGAACTAAGACCAGTCAGGAAACCATTGCATTAGTTCAGGCTTTGGCTTGGGTAGCCTCAGTGGATGATGCTGAGTAGTTATATTTCAGGCACATTTTTGAAGTGGGACCAACAGGATTTGCCAACTCATCAAATGTGGGATGTGAATTAAAGAGAGGAGTTGAGGAAGATGCCAAGGGTTTTGGCCAGAGCAGCTGGTGAATAGTTCTGCCATTTACTGAAACTGGAGGCAGGTTTAGAGGAGAAGATCAAGAGCTCAGTTTTGGACGTGTTATGTTTGAGATGCTGTTTAGATATCTAAGTGATTTCGAATAGGTAGCAGAATATGGAAATCTGGGTTTCCTTGGGGTGGGAGGTGGGAGAGTCAGAGCTTGGAAGTAAAGATTTCGGTGTCATCAGCCACGGGACTAGTTGGGATCACTAAAGGAGTGAATATAGATAGAAAAGAGAAGTCTGAGGATCGATCCTCGGGACATTCCAACCTTTGTAATGGGAAGATGAGAATCCAGCAAATGGGACTGAGTGGCAGTCAGTGATGTAGGAAGCTTTTGTGAGGCCAAGTGAAGAAAAGGGTTTCACGAAGGAGAGTAGGGTCAGCTGGGTCAAATGCTGCCGGTAGATCAAGAAAGGTTAGGATTCAGAACTGACCATTAGATTTTGCAGTATAGTGGTCTCCGGGAACATGACAAATAATGTCTCTGCTTTACCTCACTACCTTTACCCTTGTGGACTTAAAACACTATCTGATATTCTTGGCAGTTGCTCAGAAACTTCTCCACTTGCCACCGCTGTTTCAACCTCGACGTCTTTGTGTTTCCTAGTTCTAAACTACGGGCTTCATACCCCAACTTGAGCCCTCACTTCTGTTCTCTTCCCTCGATTTCACATACTTGTCTGACTCTTCCCAAGATGTTGCACATCTATTTTCCCTTATAATGCTCCTGATCTGGTTCTCCCTCTGGTCCCAGCACTTTCTGCTAACCATTTTGGGAGTTTGTAACTATTTTGGGTGTGTCATGGACTCCTTTGGTAATCAGATGAAGTTTATAGGCCCCTCTCCAGGAGAATACTTTTAATTGCATAAAATAAAATACATGAGATTACAAAGAAAACCAATCATACTGGAATGTAGTTATCAAAATATTAAAAACTAATTTGTGATAAAAATATATTTGTTATTATATTTAATGTATTAAATAACACATTCTAGCAGTGGGCCTAAGAGCTATTGTAAATTTAGAGTAATGATAAGTGTAAATGATATTGCAGTATACCTCCAGCAACTGTATTATATGAAAATATATGTGGTTTTTATTAGAGACAAAATCGCAGGTACTGTCAATCCTAACGTGGTTTGTTGTTGTATTCATAATAGAGTGGATTTTTTACATTTAGTTTCAAGTTAATGAAAATAAAGATAAAATTTTATTCCCATGTAAGTCTTGGTTAAGAACCTAGAGAGAGAACTATCATGCAGGTGTGAGGAGAGCACTGAGTGCTCACCAGGTGGGGGAGCAAGCCTGGTCTGCATGGAAGCATCCTGCCACATTTCTCATGGGGAGTGGAGGATTCAGACATTGACTTTATGCCTTGAGTAGTAGAGTGCCAGGGTAGGTTCTTGAGCAGGAATAATAACTTTATAAAATGCATTTGAAAAAATCAGAAAACCCATGGTAAACACTGTCATTTAATGTATGTTTGGCTAGATTCTTTCAATTTTCAAAAATTGGCTTCTTTATTTTAGTATAGAAGGTTTCTTCTTTTGCCTCTGTGTGCTTCTTTCCCTGACTAGCTATCCAAAGTTGCTTACGATCTGTATTTTATTCTTCAGGAGTTCAGTTTGAGTGATCTGTCTACATTCTTTTTCTTATGGGGCAGGGACAGCTGGAGAGGGAAACTGGTGCTTTTGTGCTTTCATTTGCCTCTAGGATGCTTCTGCATTGTTTTCCAGCAAAGGGCCCTTCCCTTTGTGGCAAAGGAGTGAATTCTGATATTCAGGGGAAAAAATCAGAGAGAAACCTTGCCCATTTAAAAATTGGGTTCTATTTTCTTCCTGTTGAGTTTTGTTTTTCGGTTTTTTCTTTTTGGCTGCACAGCTTGTGGGATCTTAGTTCCCCAAGGGATCAAACCAGGGTCCCGTTGTGAAAGCACGGAGTCCTAACCACTGGACCACCAGGGAATTCCCATTACTGTTGAATTTTAAGAGTTCTTTGAATACTTTTGGGTATCAGTCCTTTATTAGATACACATTTTGCAGATATTTTCTAGCAGCATGTGGCGTTGTCTTTTCATTTTCTTAAGTGTCTTTCACAGAGCAGAAGTTTTTAATTTTATTGAAGTCCATTTTACCATTTTTTTCTTGATGGATTATGCTTTGGTGTCAAGCCAAGGTCACTTAGATTTTTTCCTGTTATCTTCTAGAAGTTTTAGAGTTTTGTGTTTTACATTTAGGTCTATGATCCATTTTGAGTTAATTTTTGTGAAAGGTGTATGGTTAGTGTCTAGGTTCTTTTTTTTGTATGTGGATGTGTCTATTCACTTATTTTTAATACTCTCTTTTGGAAGAGATTTTTAAGTTGCTAAATAATGTATCTCAATCTTCATCTTTCCAACTACATGGAGTCCACGTTTTTGACAATGGTCCCAAATGGTGGTCTCCCTCATAGTTATTAGATGGTATTATGTGAACTATTTCTAACAAAGTTTCATTTTTCTTACATTGTGTCCAAGAGAAACACACATAACATGATACGTTAAATACAACGGTTTTGCATAAGAGTAAGATAAATGTCTGTTTTGGTACCTCTTTGAAAGGTATCTAAATGTATGCTTATAATCATCAGTTCTTACGGTTCTTTTCACCAGTCTAACTTCAGTATTACATGATATTAGACTAATAGGAGACTGAAAGTATAATTTTTACTAACTCCTTGAAACTCATCTACTGAATTTTTTTTTTTAATAATAAAGTTTTTTTTTTTTTTTTTGGCGGTATGAGGGCCTCTCACTGTTGTGGCCTCTCGCGTTGTGCAGCACACGGTCCGGACGCGCAGGCTCAGCAGGCTCAGCAGGCTCAGCAGCCATGGCTCACGGGCCTAGCCACTCCACGGCATGTGGGATCTTCCCAGACCAGGGCACGAACCCGTGTCCCCTGCATCGGCAGGCGGACTCTCAACCACTGTGCCACCAGGGAAGCCCCTATAATTCAGATTTTTAAAATTATTTTATTTTTATTTTTGGCTGCATTAGGTCTTCGTTGCTGCACGCGGGCTTTCTCTAGTTGCGCCCAGCGGTGCGTGGGCTTCTCGTTGCGGTGCGTGGGCTTCTCATTGCGGTGGCTTCTCTTGTTACAGAGCACGGGCTTCAGTAGTTGTGGCACTTGGGCTCAGTAGTTGTGGCTCACAGGCTCTAGAGTGCAGGCTTAGTAGTTGTGGCGCATGAACTTAGTTGTTCCGTGGCATGTGGGATCTTCCCGGACCAGGGCTCGAACCCATGTCCTCTGCATATTGGCAGGCGGATTCTTAACCACTGTGCCACCAGGGAAGCCCTCACCTACCAAATTTTTGACAGAATAGTTTATGTTGTGATTAGATTTGTCATTCTACTATCCCAGGAGATTTTAGTATTTGGGGACATTGTCGTATATATATTCTTTCTTCCAAATTATGGTTGTAGAATATGTTAAATGATGTTAACTGTTATCAGTACCAGTGGGAACTCTATGGTTTATATTATTCTCATCCATAATTGTAACTTTTTGGCACCTGTACCTTCCGCCATCTCATCCTTCCCAGAATTGTCATCCAGTGGCAAAAACTTGTTAAGCTTATTAATATTTCCGAGAAATAGAAATTAGAAAGATCTTTTGATGTGATCAAACTTTTTAAATTGTTTTTTTATGCTAATACTTTGTTGATAAATTTTCTTTTATTGAATTAGTTAAGAAATCAGGCTGAGTAGATTATAGTGACACACTATATTACATATGCTGTCAGTATGCTATATATATATACACACATACACACACATATACTGTATGCTACAACTTTATTTAGTATTTTTATTCCTGTGTTTCAGTGAAGTTGTTTTCTTATTTTGATCCTTTTTATATTTTATAATCAATGTTATATAAAATGAGTTGGGAAACAACAGTTTATATTGGGAAGTTAAGAATAGTCACTGTCACTGGGATTATTGATTCTGTACATTTGAAGAAATTATCTGGTAAAGTTATCTAGTAAGGATTGTTGTGTGTTTTTTTTGGCTGCACTGCGAGCCTTGTAGGATCTTAGTTCACTGACTAGGGATTGAACCTGGGCTCCCGGCAGTGAAAGAAAGCGCAGAGTCCTAACCACTGGACCTGCAGGGAATTCCCCTAGGACTTTTTATCCTTTGTAGTTTTTAATAATTTTCTCTGTTGTAACCAGTTATTTTCTCATTTTCTTTTTATGAATGCGTAAGAGTAATATATGATAAAAATCTGCCTTTGAAGTCTAAAAGAGTTATTTCAATAAGTGTAAAACCAAAATTTTTATTGTTAAGAAAATGTGTCAAAGTTTAGTTGGCAGCATTCTTTCTCAAGCATATAGAATAATTGGACATCTGATTTGATGGCATTGTAAATTTTATAATTTTATTTGTCAGTGTAATGTCCACAGAAGTGACAGGGGGATGTTTTCTTAGGTTCAACTAAACATTTGCACATTCAGACTGGTAAAACCACCATAGGTCTCACTTGGCAACATTTATTCAGAAGAATATAGGACAGAAGCTATAACTTATCAGTAAGACAGTGGGAGTCCTTGCAGCAGTTCATTCTTTCTGAAGTGCTCTTCTCACAGCTTAGATTCAAAGAGATGAAATCCACATTGTGTGGTGCAGAGAACTCCATGGGCATAGTTTCCAGGATCTTTTGCCAGGACATGCCTAATTAGGTAACATGTCACCATACTCAGAGAAGTTCAAGAACGTGGCTTCCTACTAAGTGGCTATTGTACTTCCAGTCCAGATGCAATTTACTAATTTGGTAATTTCTATCTTAAGAAATGTTGCCAGGTAACATAGGTGGTATGCTGTTTAATCAGGTTAACAGGGATTAACCCAAGGTTGAATTCTCATACATTGGGAGAACGGGTTTTGCTCATCTTTGGTCCACAATCATGCATGCTGATTTTTCATTTACACCTTCTTCTTTTAGTATCATCTTTCAGAAGGTTTTTCTTACTCCAAGATTATTTTTTAAATGTCATTTGTTTTCCTATTGGTTAGAAATGTCACTTTTGTCATAGAGCAGTTATTAGGAGATAGTTCTTCAAATTAACAAATGGTTGTGTATATTAAAAATGTATTTTTTAAAGTAATAAAAACCTATTTATAATCTTACGATTGTGTATTAGATTGTGTTATTTGTATGCTGAAAATTTATAGGGTCAATTTTTTCCTCAAAGAAACTATGTGTAGTCTGAAAAGCAGTATACTTTTTTCTAAATAGAAGTTTGCCTTATTGAAGGCTGTTGTGCTTTCTTAGGTGGCCTTACTCTGAAAACTAACCACTTAGTGTAGTAGAAAGTGGTGAATTAGGAGTTTGAATAATGGGGTTCTGGTTTCAGACCTGCAACTTCACTGACTGCTCCGTTGTGCAAGTCAGCCTCTCTGTGTTTTGTTTTGCTCAAACTGCATGAATAACAATCCCTATCCTGCCTATTTCCGAGTATTGTTGAGGATTAGATGGGATGATGGATATAAAGGCACTTTTAACTGGTAAAGCCGTTTAAATATAAGGAATTATTGCATCTTAACTTTTCCTCCCTTTCTCTTGTAGGTAGTGTTGGTGCTTCTTTTCAGTGCCAGTCCATCCATCACGACCACATTTGTCATGATGACAGTGACAAGGTGAGGTCCGTGTTGATGTCTACAATGGTGAAAATGCATGCTGCCCTTACATCACTGGATTCACTTGCATAACTGGTCGTAGGGGCAGAAGAGTGTGACTTGGGGGGCACAATGTTGAGATGCAGAGAGCCTTGCTGGTTTGTGTGCCAGCTCACTAAGACTGCTCCAGAAAACTTGCAGATAATTCCCAGGAGGTGGGCTGGACTCCTGATAACGCATTTCCTTACCCCCATTCCTGTCTCTGTCACTGCGCTTCTTCTTTTCCTGCACAGCCTGGATGGATTATCTTAATATATGAACAGGTGCTCCCAAAGCTGATAACTATTTCATCAATTTGTGTCTGTTTTCAATTTGAAATACCTCAGACATTCCGATTTGGTTTGTTTTGTGGTTGATTGTATTATGGCTTATTCTCATGCTTACTTTTTTTTGGCTGTTTCCAAAGCCCAATTTAAATGTTGAGGAATGACGGTGGAACCTGTCTGATTCATGCAAAAGAATCCTGCTTTGGGCCTTTTTTATTTTTTAAATCAGGTCCAGACTTTTGGTATTTTGCTTCTGTTCTTTTTATCTCTAAAGAAACTGGTCTTTGGGGGCTTTCCAGTACTCATCAGCACCCTTGATGGCCCAGCCCTTGAAGTAGATACTAATGTGGGCTTGGTGTTTGGAACGTCTGGCTGCTGATATTGGATGGGCTTAAATTTAGTCTTTTCCATCATCAGTTTCCAGTGGTCTCCCTCCCATTTCCTGTGTCTTGTATGCAGGAATGTATCAGTCCCCTGGTAGTTTCCCCAGGCAGACCAATCCAAGTGCTGTTTTTCTGCGCTGTTGTAATCAAGATCCTCCTCCCTCATCCTGTTGGAGCTTGATCAAGATGTTGGTTGATCATTGGGATTTTCCAAATGGCCTTTTTGTTCTATGTGTTGCTCTCTCTGTCTTTGTGAGCTTTGCTCAGTCAGATTTCAGTCTGTTTACAGAGAGAGTGGTATGATTTTAGTATTCCAGATTCTCTCTTATTATGATAATAATCCAGAGGCATGGGTTTAACTTTTAACTTCTTTTAGAAGCAAGCCACTGAAAAAGACTTCTAGACTATATAGTTAGCTCCCTAAAATTCAGTATACCACAGATTTTAGACGAGCATTTGAAAATAAGACTGATAGAAAAGGCAAAATCACTTTTGGTCAGTAATATTACAAAGAATTGTGTTACATCATTGTAAAGATGTTTGGGGGTTAAAATTTCTTTCCGCAGCTAGGTATAATATGCCTCTATCCATTGTTCATTTACAGTGGAGAAGCCAGACTATTCTCTGTTCTGTCTCCAGGTTTAGAGTCAAGAGATGAGATTTCTGTCCATTTCTGCCAGATACTTTTTATCTACTTTAAAATGTTTTTCCTCCTAATTTCTGAATCTTTGTATGACTCATCTTGTGCTTTTAGGATGGGATCTTTCCTGAAATACATGGGGGGAGGGCAGAGAAATTTTAGGGATTTTTGTCACTTGATCAGCAGATCAAAGAACTGTCAGAGACTGCTCTCCTCTCCTGCCTACCATGCATATATTTATGATGGTTTACCAGAGGGAAATGGAGAGAATGGATTAGGGTCTCTTGACTATATTTATAATTGATTCAACTGATTCAGTCAGCAAATAATATTTGTTGATAGGCAGCTATGTTTCTTGGCACTTAGGGAATATATCAGGATACAAAACAAAGATTGCTCTTTTTTCATGAGTGCAGTCTAACTGGGGGAGGCAGACAAAAAAATAAACATAACACATAAGTAATATAGTATGCTACAATAAGCACAATGGATTAAAGAAATGTACAGCAGAATAAGTGGGATGAGGACCACCATGAGTTGGATGTTACAGATTGCAGCTTTGAATAGGATCATTAGACATCATTCTGGGGAGGAGAGTGGTGGATAGGACAAGAATCAGATCTCTGTGTTTGTAGCAGCTTATGACTTCTTTCTTTCTATAATAAATGGGTATTGGTTTTGCAAAAGCAGCAACAAAACCTGCTGCCTGATATCTGATATATGCCACTTGGATAGGTATGTGTGTTCTCTCTCTCTCTCTCTCTTTCTCTTTCCCTCTCTCTCTCTCTCTCTCTGAGAATTGAAGGGATTATAGAGCACAGCTAATTCAACCCTCTTTTTAAAATAAACTTGCAAGCTGTGACCCCAGTGGGAGAAGTGACTTGTTCAGGAGTCACCCTGGAGTGCTGCAGCTAGATCACATCTTCTGTCCCTGATACAAGCCATGTAAAGTAATTGTCTAGCTATTCTGAAAACATTGTCAAAACACATATTGATGCTTTGCTTATTATCCTCACTTAGCTTTCAGGCATGGTCCATTTCTCAGATTTGGGAACAAAAGTTGATTTTTCTTAAACATTGTCTGAATTTTAACTAATTCATGTGTGATGTGGGTGGAACAAAGGAGAAAAAGGGCCAGTCCATTTGTCGGACCTCCATTCTACAACCTTGGAAGTGGTGGCAAGCCCCCAAATTCCATGGTTTGGCTTGTTTTCCAACTTAAGTTTCTCTGCTGCTGTACATCGGCTTGTCACTACAGTGTGGGAAGGAGCTGTTTCCAGCTCTGAGGTTTACTGTTAACTACTGTGAGTTACATACTCTCATGTTCAGTTTATATTGGGCATAGCAATTGACACAAAGCCCTCCAGCAATATTTTTATATTCATTCACAATGTCATACCCTATAATTTCCAGGTAGCAAACACTTATTATATATCAATATTTGAGTACCTATTATGAACTAAGCATTGTTCTAGGCATTGGGGACAGTGTATTGAACAAAACAGACAGGAATCTTTACTCTTATGGAACTTGCTCTCTGTTAGTGGGTTAGGGAGATGGCAAGACATAAATAAAGATACTGTTAGTTCATTTGTGTTATGAAGAATAATAAATCAGGTAAGGGATATAGGAGTATTGGGAGAAGATTACCTTCTAAACACCCTTTGAAATAGGGGTTGTTTTATCCCCATTTGTAGGTGAGGAATGTGAGACATAGATTAAGTAGTTTCCCCAAGGTTACCCAGTTAGTAAGTAGTAAAACTGTGATTCAAACACAAGCTACCTAATTCCAGAGTCTGTACTTGACCATCTGAAGAAATCTGTTCCTAATGTAGCTTTACCCACTCAACTCTGACATGCTCAGGGGAAAATATCTTCAAGTGGAGAAGGCCCTGGAGAATCACAGTGAACCAAGTCACTTGGCAGGTAATCTTTGCCTGTCAGTTTTTTCTTGCCCAGCTCCTTTTGGCCTCCATTGTGATTCATGACTATTTGTTACTCCAGGCTTCTCTAACCTGACACCCCTGCCCTGATTCATACTCAGAAATCTGTGCTTCTTTATAAGAAACCTCACATTGTGTGTTGCTGTATTGCACTGATCAAATGTGATGGTTATGTAGAAGCAGTTTAAAAGTATAAAGAATAACACAAAAATGTGATTGTGATAGCACATTTATGTTTCACTTAGATACTGAAGTTAACCTAAATCAGCTAATGTCACCTTGGGATTATTAAGTAGTCATCTTCACAGTGAGAACAAGCTTGACATGGGGGAATAGGTCTGTCCTGAGAATGAGATAAAACATTGAACAATATGATAAAAGGAGACTATTCCTTCAGGTGAGATGAATTAATTTGTAGCCTCAATGGTACACTCTTTCATAGTGGCCTGGTAATACTTCTGGGAAGTCTGGCCATTTGAGAGAGGGAAATGGAGAGTTCTTTCTAAACTGCATGTGAATGGCTCCTCAGAGCAGAAGTCTTTTCTGGACAAAACTTCCTTTTGCTAGCCTTCAGTCCCTTTGTCATGGAAGACGGTACCAATCTGATTTGTGTACAGGTATTCGCACACAGACTGCTTTCAGAAAGATGGGAAATGTGCTATACTGGTTTTTCTTCCATGACTGTATACTTCCTTTTATCTTAATTTTTTAAGTTTTTAGTTTTTTTAAAAATTACATGTTGATTGTAAAAAGATATGCAGCACTACCTTCAATCCCTCTCCCCAGAAGTAACAGGAATCGGAATTTTAGTATTAACCAGATTTTTTAAAGTTATATTTGTGTAAAATATTTTTCATCTTTTCAAACAGTGGTTTTTAGTATATTCAAAGAGTTGTTCATCTATCTCTACTATCTAATTTTAGAACACTTACCACCACCCCGCAAAAAACCTATACCCATTAACAATCACTCCCCATTATTCCTTCCCGCCAGCTCCTGGCAACCACTAATCTTTCTGTCTCTATGGATTTGCCTGTTCTGCACATTTCATATAAATGGAATCACACAATATGTGGCCTTTTGTGTCTGGCTTCTCTCACTTAGCATGATGATTTCATGGGTTTGTCTATGTTGTAGCATAAATCAGTACTTCATTCCTTTTTATGGGTGAATAATATTCCATTGTGTGGATCTAGCACATTTTGTTTATCAGTTCCCCAGTTAGTGGATATTTGTTTCCATGCTCTGGTTATTGTGAATAACACTGCTGTGAACATTTGCCTGTGAGTGTGTTTTTGTTTTCACATGATTTTAACAATTTGAGGATCTGCCAAACTTTTCCAAAGTGGCTGCACCATTTTGCATTCCAATTGAGGGTTCCAGTTTCTTCACATACTTGCCAATACTTTTTTCCTGGTTGTCTTTTATAAATTGATTGATTGATTGATTGCTACTTTGGTTCTTCGTTGCTGTGTGTGGCTTTCTCTAGTTGCAACGAGCAGGGGCTACTCTTCGTTGCGGTGCACGGGCTTCTCATTGCGGTGGCTTCTCTTGTTGCGGAGCACGGGCTCTAGGCACGCGGGCTTCAGTAGTTGTGGCACACGGGCTCAGTAGTTGTGGCTTGCGGGCTCTAGAGTGCAGGCTCAGTAGTTGTGGCGCACAGGCTTAGTTGCTCTGTGACATGTGGGATCTTCCCAGACCAGGGCTTGAACCCGTGTCCCCTGCATTAGCCAGTGGATTCTTAACCACTGCGCCACCAGGGAAGCCTCTGGTTGTCTTTTAAATTATAGCCACTGTAGTGAGTGTGAAGTGGCATCTTATTGTGGTTTTAATTTGCATTTCTCTAGTGACTAACTATGCTGAGTATCTTTTTATATGTTTATTGGCCATTCCTAAATCTTCTCTGGTCAGTTAAAAAATGTCAGTTAAAAGTCCTTTTATTGTTCTTGCCCCTTGTGCTTAAAAATCTCCCTATGCCTCGTATTATTATTTTATTTATTTATTTCTTGCTTGCTTGCTGCGTTGGGTCTTCGTTGCTGCACGCGGGCTTTCTCTAGTTGCGGTGAGCGGGGGCTACTCTTCGTCGTGCTTCTCATTGCGGTGGCTTCTCTTTGTTGTGGAGCACAGGCTCTAGGCATGAGGGCTGCAGTAGTTGTGGCTCGCGGGTTCTAGAGCGCAGGCTCAGTAGTTGTGGCACACAGGCTTAGTTGCTCTGCGGCATGTGGGATCTTCCTGGAGCAGGGCTTGAACCTCTGTCCCCTGCATTGGCAGGTGGATTCTTAACCACTGGACCACCGGGGAAGTCCATATGCCTCGTATTATATCGTTACATGTGTTCCATTAGGGAAATGTGGGGAAATAGAATATGTCATAAGTAAACATACCATCTTTCAATAGATAACACTCTTAACATGCATTTTTTTTCTTCAAATTTTTCTTTGCATTCTCTGCATGGTTAAAACAAAACTAAAGCACTGATTATTTATGGCTGTGTAATTAATTATCCTAAAACTCAGTGGTGCAAAGCATATCTTTTGGTATCTTTCATGGTTCTGGGTTTTCCTGTGCTCAGCTAGGTGGGCTCTTGCTTGGAATTTCTCATGCAGTTGCAGTCAGATGGTGGCTAAGGTTGGAGTCATCTCGATGTCTTCACTCACATGTCTGATGGTTGATGCTGGTTGTTAGCTGGGACTTCAACTGGGGCCCTCAGCCTGAGCACCTATATGTAGCATGGGCTTCCTCACAGTATGGCAGCTTTGATTCTAAGAGTGACTGTCCCAAGAGGACCACACAGGTGCTGTATGGCCTTTTATGACCTAACTTCAGAAGTCACAAAGCTTCACTTCCACCATAGTTACAGGCCTTACCAAATTCAAGAGGAGGGAGCATCAATCCTACCACTGGGGAGGAATGTCTACATAATAAGAAGAGAATGAAGGATGGGAGAACGTATCAATGGCCATATTGAAAAATATAATCTGCACATTATATATACATTAAACATCAGTTAAAATGTCTACATAATGTTCCACCATAAGGGTACATGGTAATTTATTTAACTTGTCTTCAATTGTGGAGCTTTAGGTCATTTTTTAAAAATTGTGCATTTATTCATTCAGCAAATATTTATAAGTGTCTACTATGTGCCAGGGATAACTGAGTCACCAGAGTACCATGGTGAAAAGACTGACAAAGAAGGTCCTTGTTCTTTGGGTGCTTATTTTTTGTGGATGGGACAGAAAATGAACTGTATATGTAAACCAGTAAATAATCAGATACTCTT